>NC_072388.2:33240221-33555082 GCF_028885625.2 Pongo pygmaeus
ACCATGCCC
This sequence comes from Pongo pygmaeus, assembly GCF_028885625.2. Taxonomy (NCBI): domain Eukaryota; kingdom Metazoa; phylum Chordata; class Mammalia; order Primates; family Hominidae; genus Pongo; species Pongo pygmaeus. Next base: position 33,240,231 of record NC_072388.2, read on the forward strand.
AGCTAATTTTTGTATTTTTAGTAGAGATGGGTTTTCACCATGTTGGCCAGGCTGATCTTGAACCCCTGACTTCAGGTGATCTGCCTGTCTCAGCTTCCCAAAGTGTTAGGATTACAGGTGTGAGCCACCATGCCCTGCCTAGACACCACTTTAAAATGGCTGTTTCATGTTACAGATTTAACTTGGGGGAGGGCAGCCTAATGAACATTTATTATTTTCTGTGAGTCACTGTATTTATAATTCAGGTACTGGCTACCAAGTGAATGTTGGTGCCTGGTTTATGGTTTTGTGGGCTTACTGTCTAGTCTATTATCTGATTTGGGTAAGAGAATATAGATTTGCCCATAACTTAGCCAAATTTTAAAAAGCATATCTATTTATTAGAAAGAAAAACTATTAAAGTATGACCTGTCAAGCTATTAATGGCATATGTTTGTAATAAACTATAGAAATGATCCCTGAAAGTATAGTCTTATGGCATATTTTTGCACATCATATTCAATAAGATTTAGAGAAGCACAAATATATATAAGATCCCTCTCCCTTGCTCAATTTCAACACCTGTTTTTTTTTTTTTTTTTTTTTTTTTTGGATTTACTAAAGGGGAAAATGGTGGGGTGGTCAGTCAGTGCTAGGAAGGTAGGTAGTTAATGATGGTTATGCTAATTTAGAATGAAAAACTTTCATTCTAGATGGGTCAGTGAATCCAATATCTCTTTTTTTTCCTCCCTAGAGACAGGGTCTCACTCTATTGGAGTGCAATAGTGTGATCATAGCTCACCGCAGCCTTGAACTCCTGGGCTCAAGCAATCGTCTCATCTCAGCTTCCTAAGTAGCGCGCATGCTGGCATAAGCATGGTGGCGTGCACCTATATTTTTTGTAGAAAGGGGGTCTTGCTGTGTTGTCCAGGCTGGTCTTGAACTCCTAGCCTCAAGAGATCCTCCTAAAGTGCTGGGATTTCAAGCAAGAACATCCATGCCTGGCCTCAATACCTTTTAATAACAACTTGCTAGAATCACAGAAGTTCTTCTGGGAGCTTAAGTCAGAACTGGAACACTGCTCTGTTAGAATGAGTGAGCAGTAGGCTGGGCGCAGTGGCTTACACCTGTAATCCCAGCACTTTGGGAGGCCGAGGCAGGCAGATCATGAGGTCAGGAGATCGAGACCATCCTGGCTAACACGGTGAAACCCCGTCTCTACTAAAAATACAAAAAAATTAGCCGGGCATGCACCTGTTCCAGCTACTCGGGAGGCTGAGGCAGGAGAATGGCGTGAACCCGGGAGGCGGAGCTTGCAATGAGCCAAGATCGCACCACTGCACTCCAGCCTGGGCAACAGAGCGAGACTCTGCCTCAAAAAAAAAAAAAAAAAAAAAAAAGAATGAGTGAGCAGTAAAGTCAATAGAGAGCTACCAGAGTGTGCACTCCTGAAAGTCCTGAAGAATAGGTAAGTCCAGTTGCCAACACAGAGAAGATAGGGTAGGAACAAAAAAGGGGTTGTGGTGTGCTGAGAATCAGTCACTGGGATGTCAGTAAGAACATTCACATCAAATCAGGGCCAAGTGAGCCAGAAATTAAGAGACCAAAAAAGATGCCTTACCAGGTCAAAAATTGGAGACTAAGATGAGTCACGCTGCCACGGAGAAAAAAGTGTATCCTTGGGTTAAATAGTGTATACAAACAAATGCTTCCTGGAAACTAGACTCTCCCTTCGGGTTAATGATCAAGAGTTTTCCATAGTCATTGTCTTTTTTAAAAATCAGGTATTTATTGAGCATATGTTGTATGCCATAACCATTTTAAGAACTGTACTTGGACGTGCACGCACCCTGTCCCTCAACCACCGCTGCCGCCTCCTTCTTCTGTCACTCCTGGTGCTGCACTGTGTTCGTTCAGTGAGAAGCTGGTACCTCTTTTGTGAAGCGGCAGCTGAGAAGACTCATGGCATTTGCCATGGCCGAGGAAAAGCCCAAGGCATTGTCAATGGGGCAGATCAGATTCCAATTTGACAGTCAGCCAATCAATGAAACAGACACACCTGCACAGGTGGAAATGGAGGATATAGATATAATTGACGTGTTCCACCAGCAGATAGGAGGTGTCTACTGAAAAGGGAACCTGCTTCTTTACTCCAGTTCCCATTTTTTTATTGTACATAAAGTAACTGGTATATGTGGACACACATATTGCATTTTTTTTTTTTGAGGCGGAGTCTTGCTCTGTCACCCAGGCTGGAGTGCAGTGGCGCGATCTCGGCTCACTGCAACCTCCACGTCCCAGGTTCAAGCAATTCTCCTGTCTCAGCCTCCTGAGTAGCTAGAACTTCAGGCACTCACCACGCCCGGCTAATTTTTGTATTTTTAATAGAGACGGGGTTTCACCATATTGGCCAGGCTGGTCTTGAACTCCTGTCCTCAAGTGATCCACCCACCTCAGCCTCCCAAAGTGCTGGGATTACAGGAGTGAACCACCGCGCCCAACTCATATTGCATTTTTTAAACTAAATAGCAATAGTATGTTTTGACTGACATCAAGTGGAGATGGAATGGGAAAAAACTGATTCTGTGAAAATACCCCCTTTCTCCATTAGTGGCATGCTCATTCAGCTCTTATCTTTATATTCCAGTAAGTTATTTTTCTCTTACTGTTTTAACAAAACAACAATATAAAAATCCTTGCATACCTTGTTCAGTTGGAGAATTTTAATGTTTTTCATTTATCCTTGTTAAACCAATGATAATTTTATAACTTTTTTGTATGCAGCTGTTACACGTAGGGCAATCTCTCTTTAAGTAGGGATAAATTACTCTGAAAAAAAAAAGAATCCTAGATAGTTTTCCCTTCAAATGTCTTGTTTAAATAAACTTCTTGTTTAAAATGAAAAGAAAAGATCTTTACTTGTATTATCTTTTAATCTTTACGACAACCCTATGCAGTAGATACTTTATCTTCATTTTATTTTATTTTATTTTTTTTGAGACAGAGTCTCGCTATGTTGCCCAGGCTGGAGTGCAGTGGCACGATCTTGGCTCACTGCAATCTCCGCCTTCCGGGTTCACACCATTCTCCTGCCTCAGCCTCCCAAGTAGCTGGGACTACAGGAGCCCGCCACCACGCGCAGCTAATTTTTTGTATTTTTTAGTAGAGACAGGGTTTCACCGTGTTAGCCAGGATGGTCTCGATCTCCTGACCTCGTGATCCACCCACCTCAGCCTCCCAAAGTGCTGGGGTTACAGGCGTGAGCCACCACGCCTGGCCTATCTTCATTTTATAGATGAAGAAACGGAGGCAAAGGAGGATAACAAGATTTTCCAAAGTTATTCATCCAACAAATATTAGAGCTATGACCCCAATCCAAACTACCTAACTCTAGTGCTTGCACTCCAAACCACAATGGTACGTGGTTCCCTGTAGTTTTAATTCACATTTATTATTTATCACTTCACTGGGCTCAGCCTACTCTTGAAAGAGATGGCTGAAGACATGCATCTCATGTCCAGATATTATTAAGTATCATTTTTCTTGTTAAGAACATAGTATTTGGGCCGGGTGCAGTGGCTCATGCCTGTAATCCCAACATTTTGGGAGGCCGAGGCCAGTAGATTGCTTTAGCCCAGTAGTTTGAAACCACTCTGGACAACATAGGGAGACCCTGTCTCTATAAGAAATTTAAAAAATTAGCTGGGTGTGGTGGCACACTTGTGGTCCCAGCTGCTCAGGGGGTTGAGGGGAGGATCACTTGAGCCCAGGAGGTTGAGGCTACAGTGAGCCATGATCACACCACTGCACTCCAGCATGGGCAACAGAGCGAGACTCTGTCTCAAAAAGATAGTATAAATAATAAAAATTAAAAAGAATATAATATTTAATACAATTTTGAAAAAGGACAACTTAAGGAAAAAAATTTTTTTTTTTTTTTTTTTGAGATGGAGTCTCGCTCTGTCGCTCAGCCTGGAGTGCAGTGATGTGATCTCGGCTCACTGCAAGCTCCGCCTCCTGGGTTCATGCCATTCTCCTGCCTCAGCCTCCCAAGTAGGTGGGACTACAGGTGCCCACCGCCACGCCCGGTTAATTTTTGTATTTTTAGTAGAGACAGGGTTTCACCATGTTAGCCAGGATGGTCTTGATCTCCTGACCTTGTGATCAGCCCGTCTCAGCTTCCCAAAGTGCTGGGATTACAGGCGTGAGCCACCACACCCGGCCAGGAAAAAAAATCTTCAACTTTATCCCATTTGGAGTTTAAAAGCCTCTATGTAGTTTGCTGCACAAAAGCACTTGCAATTTTGTCATCAGAATTCTTCATGGCCAATGTTGCTCAATTTTGGATCTGTTTTTTGTAGAAAATAAGTTGGCTTTCTTTTTACTTTTTGAAGGAAAGACCACATTACCCCTTTGCATTCTAAACTCCCAATCCCTGCATCTTTCCTCCTGGAGGCATATTGAATTTAAAACTATTTCAGGATGTCCAAATAAAAAATGTCTGCTAATTAGCTATGTGGGCTTAGAGCTCAAGAGAGATTAGGGGAAGGGATATGATTTGGGGTGTTATTTATATAGAGAAGCTAGAGTTAAAGTTATGGGAAGTACTTAAGATCTCCAGAGAAAAATATTCAAAAAAATGAAAAAAGAGGGCTCCATTTGGGCAGAAAAGACTCAAAATGGGTTTCACCAAAATCAAGGTGCTGGCGGGCTGTATTCCCCCACAGAGGCTCTGGAGTAGAATTCATTTCCTTGCCTCTTCTGGCTTCTAGAGGCTGCCTGAATTCCTTGGCTTATGGCCCCTTCTCCTACCTTTGAAGCCAGCAGGATAGCATCTGCTATGGTTTGAATGTTTGTCACTTCCCAAAACTCATGTTGAAATTTAATTACCATTGTAACAGTATTAAGAGGTGGGATGATGATTAGGCTCTACCTTCATAAATGGATTAATGTTGGCTGGGTGTGGTGGCTCACGCCTGTAATCCCAGCACTTTGGGAGGCTGAGTCGGGCAGATCACTTGAAGTCAGGAGTTTGAGACCAGCTTGGCCAACACGGTGAAACTCCATCTCTACTAAAAATACAAAAATTAGCTGGGCATGGTGGTGGGCTCCTGTAATCCCAGCTACTTGGGAGGCTGAGGCAGGAGAATTGGTTGAACCTGGGAGGCGGAGGTTGCAGTGAGCCAAGATTGCACCACTGCAGTCCAGCCTGGGTGACAGAGCAAGACTCCATCTCCAAAACAAACAACAACAACAAAAAAATCCAAAACATAAACGGATTAATGTCATTATTTTGGGAATGAGTTCCTTATAAAATAAGGGAACCCCTTTTGTCTTTTTCTTACCCTCCCTTTGCCCCTCTACCTTCCACTAAGGGATGACACAGGATGAAGGCCCTTGCAAGATGCCAGCCCCTCAACCATGGACTTCCCAGCCTCCAGAACTGTGGGGAAATAACTTTCTGTTCTTTATAAATTACCTCGTGTGTGGTATTTTGTTATAGCAGCACAAGTAGGCTAAGACATCATCTTTACATCTCTCTTTAACTCTAACCTTTTTACAGCATCACATCTCTGAATCTTCTGCCTCCTTCTTCCATCTTTTAAGGATACTTGTGATTACAATGTGCTATCTGGATAATTCAAGATAGTCTCCTACTTTAAGGTCCTTAAATTATTACATCTACAAAATCCCTTTTGCTGTGTAAGGTAACATATAGAGGGGTCCATGGATTAAGATGTGGACACCTGTGGAGGGCCATTTGTCTATCACACCCCTCAAAGCAGCCCACAATCCGGCTGGGCGCGGTGGCTTACGCCTGTAATCCCAGCACTTTGGGAGGCCGAGGCGGGCAGTCACGAGGTCAGGAGATTGAGACCATCCTGGCTAACACGGTGAAACCCCGTCTCTGCTAAAAATACAAAAGAAAAAAAAAATTAGCCGGGTGTGGTGGCAGGCGCCTGTAGTCCCAGCTACTTGGGAGGCTAAGGCAGGAGAATGGTGAACCCGGGAGGCAGAGCTTGCAGTGAGCCGAGATCGCGCGCTGCACTCCAGCCTGGGCTACAGAGCGAGACTCTGTCTCGGAAAAAAAAAAATGCAGCCCACAATCCTAATGGCTAGAATGTACTTATATTCAGATAAACTTTGTCTACACGGGAGTTTCTGAACACTGATCCAGAGGCTTTGTCCTCTGAAGTCACAAATAGTAAATTTGGTATTTGCCACATAACTCCTTCAGACTTTGGAAGACATATTGACCCCATCTCCCCTGGCTTTTCTTCTGTGGAGAAAACTATTTCTTTAGCAATTTCATAGGACATAGTTCCAAAGTCCTATTATCCTGGTTAGCCTCCTATGGATATTGATATAGTTTAGATGTTTGTCAAATCTCATGTTGAAATGTGACTTCCAGTGTTGGAGATGGGCCTGGTGGGAGGTGTTTGAGTCATGGGAGTGGAACCCTCATGCATGGATTGGTGCCCTCCTCCTGGTCATGAGTGAGTTCTCTGAGTTCACACGAGATTTGATTGTTTTTAGAAGAGTCTGGGGCCAGGTGCGGTGGCTCATGCCTGTAATCCCAGCACTTTGGGAGACCGAGGCAGGTGGATCACTTGAGGTCAGGAGTTTGAGACCAGCCTGACCAACATAGTGAAACCCCATCTCTACTAAAAATACAAAAAAATTAGCCGGGCATGGTGGCGGGTGCCTGTAATCCCAGCCACTCGGGAGGCTGAGGCAGGAGAATCGCTTGAACATGGGAGGCAGTGAGCTGAGATCGTGCTACTGCACTCCAGCCTGGGCGACAGAGCAAGACTCGCCTCCTTCTCTCTCCACCTCCTTGTGGAACCTCCTCCTTCTCGCTCTCTTTCTTGTTCCCTCTCTTGCTGTGTAGCATGCTGGCTCCCCTTGGTATTATGAGCCACAACTGTAAGCTTCCTGAAGCATTCAGTAGAAACAGGTGCTGGCACCATGCTTCCTGTACGGCCTGCAGAACCCATGAGCCAAAATAAATCTCATTTATTTATAAATTAAAATTACCCAAGGCCGGGCATGGTGGCTCATGCTGTAATCCTAGCACTTTGGGAGGCCAAGGTGGGCAGATCATGAGGTCAGGAGTTCAAGACCAGCCTGGCCAACATGGTGAAACCCCGTTTCTACTAAAAATACAAAAATTAGCCAGGTGTGGTGGCGGGCACCTGTAATCCCAGCTACTTGGGAGGCTGAGGCAGGAGAATCACTTGAACCCTGGAAGGGGAGGCTGCAGTGAGCCAAGATCGTGCCACTACACTCCAGCCTGGGTGACAAGAGCAAGACTCCATCTCAAATAAATAAATAAATAAATAAATAAATAAATAAAATAAAGTTACCCAGCCTCAGGTCTGTCTTTCTTTTTCTTTCCTTCCTTCCTTTCTTCCTTCCTTCCTGCCTGCCTTCCTTTCTTCCATCCTTCCTTCCTTCCTTTTCTTTCTTCCTCTCTCTCTCTTTCTTTTTTTGAGACGGAGTTTCGCTCTTGTTACCCAGGCTGGATTGCAATGGTGTGATCTCGGCTCACCGTAACCTCTGCCTCCTGGGTTCAAGCAATTCTCCTGCCTCAGCCTCCCGAGTAGTTGGGACTACAGGCATGCACCACCACGCCCAGCTAATTTTCTATTTTTAGTAGCGATAGGGTTTCTCTGTGTTGGTCAGGCTGGTCTCGAACGTCTGATCTCAGGTGACCCACCTGCCTCGTCCTCCCAAAGTGCTGGGATTACAGACATGAGCCACGGTGCCTGGCCAGGTATTCCTTTATAGCAATGCAAATGGATTAACACAGATACCTTTGGCTTACCAATGTTTCTTTGAAATTATACTGTGGTCTGACCAAGCAAGAATAGATAGGGACAATGTTCATTTGGTTCAGTTTTAATTAATGAAGCCTAAAATTATAGTCAGCTATAATCCCTGCCTTTCCACATACTGCTGAAGGACATATTTACCTGAAATATACTATACCAATTGTTTGTTTGCTTTTTTAGAGACGGTTTTGCTCTGCCATCCAGGCTGGATTGCAGTGGTGTGATCATAGCTCACTGCAGCCTCCAACTCCTGTGCTCAAGGATCCTCCCACTTTGGCCTCCCAAAGTGCTGGGACTACAGGTGTGAGCTACTGTGCCTGACCTGTACTATTAATTTTCTAACTTACATACTGAATTTTACAATTAGGCTTACCTAATAATTCTTTAGTGTCAATGAATACATTAGTAATCCTTAACAACTACATGTGATCTACAAATTTATTTTATGTGATTTTCCATCCAAATAATTACTAAAAATGTTAAATGTAATAGAGCCCATGATGGAACCTTGCAATGTAACCAAAAGCCTCAGTCCAAGGGAACATTTACCTGCTTTTGTGGGTCAAAGTCATTCAAGCAAGGTCTAACTGCATCATAATCTGCTCCACAGTTTTTCATTTGGTCCGCAAGTAGTTTCATGTTTTACATTCTTTGTATAGCATTTTCCAGACTACGAATGTGCTAATCTTATCTGAAAAATAAAGTTAGTGTGGCTTAACCTGTTTTTGGTAAACTTAGGTTGGCTCTAAATGATCATGTCTTTTCCTTAAGTACTCTCAAATCACCTATGAAAATCCATTCTAGACTTGTTCCTGGCATTAATGTTAAGTTTGCCAGAATATGTCTTCCTTCCTTGTCAAAAATCTTGTTGTTCTGACTTTACAGTCTTTTGACCCCTCTGTTCTTATAATTCCTCAACTATGAATCACTGTGATGACATAAGTAAGGAGATGGAAGAACTGTACATTATAACAAAAATATTCTGCATATTTAAAAAATGCCATGTAAAAAAAGATTGATATAGCAAATATTCTCTTATCTATAGCTCTCTAAACACTATTATTGTATTTATTGGAATAAATCCCAAAATTTGGTCCAGTTTGTTGTATGTGTGTACAAATGTTGGCTAATTTAAAATCAGAAGATATATAATAGAAACTTTTCTCATTAAAGTCTTCTTAACAACAGGGAAAAATAAATACTACCTATTCCAACCTTCTGCAAAGGGTCTGGAGGTCATTATGGCCCTAAGATGTTCACTTTATCCAGGTCCCATTTTTAGTTTTAAAAAATTCATGGACTCATCACTTTGGGAAGCCGAGGTGGGCAGATCACGAAGTCAGGAGATCGAGACTACCCTGGCTAACACAGTGAAACCCAATCTCTACTAAAAATACAAAAAATTAGCTGGGACTACAGGGGCGTGGTGGCACAAGCCTGTAGTCCCAGCTACTCGGGAGGCTGAGACAGGAGAATTGCTTGAACCCAGGAGGCGGAGGTTGCAGTAAGCTGAGATTGCGCGCTGCACTCCAGCCTGGGCGACAGAGCAAGATTCTGTCTCAAAAAAAAAAAAAAAAAAAAAAATTAATGGACTATTTTGAGGAAACAGATATATTCATGATCTTGACTGTGGTACTGATATGGGTGTACACATGTCAAAACGCATCAAATTGTACAGTTTATTGCATGTCATGAGCTGTTTTTTAAATAATTTTATTCTCTTAAAATTTTATTGTAAAAAGATTTAAGCCCATGAAAGAATGAGTGAACTATAATTATATAAAACAACACAGATTAACTTCACAAACATAATGTTGAACAAAGGCTGGAAACAGGCCGGGCACAGTGGCTCACGCCTGTAATCCCAGCACTTTGGGAGGCCAAGGCGGGTGGATCACCTGAGGTCAGAAGTTTGAGACCAGCCTGGCCAACATGGCAAAACCCTGTCTCTACTAAAAATACAAAAATTAGTTGGGCATGGTGGCGGGCACCTGTAGTCCCACCTACTCAGGAGGCTGAGGCAGGAGAATTGCTTGAACTTGGGAGGCAGAGGTTACAGTGAGCCGAGATCATGACACTGCACTCTAGCCTGGGTGACAGAATGAGACTCCATCTCAAACAAAAATAATAATTTAAAAAAAAAAAAAAAAAGAAAGAGGCCAGATACAAAGAGTACCCCATGTGTGATTCACTCTTAAAAGATGGTAGTATAAGGCAGTCTTCTGGGGTGGTAGTGATTTTCTTTCTTGAGCTGGATTATCATATGGGTATATTTACTTCATGGAAATTCATTGAACTGTGCAGTTAAGACTTGTCCACTTTTCTGTATGTTATTCTTCAGTAAAACATTTACCATAAAGAGTGAGGCACATGTGCTATAGTAAAAGGGAAGGAATATGAAAATCAACTATCTCAATAAAAAATTTACAACTGATATTGCACTATAATTATGTAAGACCTGACCATTAGGAGAAACTGGGTGAAGGGTACAGAGAACCTCTCTGCACTAATTTTTCAACTTCCTGTGAATCTACGATTATTTCAAAATGTAAAAATACTATTAACACTGATATTTTAGTGTGTGAACCCCAATTAGATTTTTTTTCTTTTTTTTTTTTTTTTTTGAGATGGAGTCTGGCTCTGTTGCCCAGGCTGGAGTGCAGTGGCACTATCTTGGCTCACTGCAACCTCCACCTCCCAGGTTCAAGTGATTCTCCTGCCTCAGCCTCCCAAGTAGCTGGGACTAAAGGCATGTGCCACCACGCCCAGCTAATTTTTTGTATGTTTAGTAAAGACGGGGTTTCACTGTGTTAGCCAGGATCGTCTTGATCTCCTGACCTTGTGATCCACCTGCCTCGGCTTCCCAAAGTGCTGGGATTACAGACGTGAGCCACCATGCCCAGCCTAGATTTTCTTTCTTCCTTTTTTTTTTTTTTTTTGGAAACGGAGCCTTACTCTGTCCTCTGTCACCCCAGCTGGAGTGCAGTGATGCCATCTCGGCTCACTGCAACCTCCGCCTCATGGGTTCAAGTGATTCTCTTGCCTCAGCCTCCTGAGTAGCTGGGATTACAGGCACGTGCCACCACGCCCAGCTAATTTTTCTATTTTTAGTAGAGACAGGGTTTCACCATGTTGGTCAGGCTGGTCTCAAACTCCTGACCTCATGATCCACCGGCCTTGGCCTCCCAAAGTGCTGGGATTACAGGCATGAGCCACTGCGCCCAGCCCCAGCCTAGATTTTCTACTTATATCCTCCTTCTAAAAATTTCCCTTTCCTGCCTACTCCTCAGAATTGAAGTGAAAATCATCATTTTCAATAGAGGTTATCCCAAATATAGATGACAGTTGATAAGTCCTGGGATGGACATCTGCCCCAATGTGGGCCCGTTGGAGCCTTTTCCTGAGACATGGCATTTGGACTGAGAAACAGCCATTTCTCTTCTTGTGTCCACACTATAATTTGTAAACTGAAGAGCTGCCAGCAGCTATTTTCCACCTTGTGGTTCCGGGAAGCAGAAGAACCTGATGGACAGAGAGAAGGTGGAATGAAGCTGATGTACAAAGGGAGGAGGACACATGAGACAGAGTCTCTTTGACATTCACCTTCCTGGCTCCTTATGTTCAGTTCAATTTGTGTCCTTGGGTTCTGTGAGACCCTTTATGTGTTTAAAATACATTCACCTCGTTATCTAAGCAAGATCCATTCAGATTTCTATTACTTGTAACCATAATCCTAACTAGCACATCTACGAAGATGCACAGTTTTTGTCCTATGGCTTATTACTTAGAATATGTCTTTTTTTTTTTTTTTTAATTTAAGAAGTATGAGGCCAGGAGCAGTGGCTTAAGCCTATAATTCTAGCACTTTGGTAGGCAGAGACAGGAGGATTGCTTGAGCCCAGGAGTTTGAGATCAGCTTGGGCAACAAGGAGACATCATCTCTTAAAAAAAAAATTAGCAGGCATGCACCTGTGGTCCCCACTACTTGGTAGGCTGAGGTGGGAGGATCGCTTGAGCCTGGGAGGTTGAGGCTGCAGTGAGCCATGATTGTATCACTGCACTCCAGCCTGGAGACAGAGTGAGACCCTGTCTCAAAAGACAAACTAACAAACATAATAAAGTATAACTTTACTGTATGTAAGATAAAGATTGGCACTCCTGCATAGTACAATCACAGAAGATATACTAAAGATCATTTAACTCATCCCTCTTATTTTCAGGTGAGAAAACTGCAGGTTAAGGGCCTTAGCCAAAGTCATACAGACAGCTGCTGGAAGCATCAGACTCAGCATCGTGTCACCTTTCACATGTCAATATTACCCGGTAAGTCCTGGGGAGAAACATCAGGATGCTCCACTGAGGGTTTTATTTGTTTGCATATAGTATACTAACTGCATAATGAATTAATCAGAACATAGTTAACAAGGACCTACTTGAGAGATCAAATGAATAAGAGATAATGTATAGGGATATAAATAGTTATAATTATAGGTACTTAATTCTAAAAACAATCTTTAACTTTTATCATTATTAGTCATGGAGGTATTCCATGTGTCACTTAGAACAGATACACACAGTCTATTGAGAATTAAAAAAAACAATTTGAGGACAGATTACTCCAACATTTTAATTCAAATAGTATCTAGAATTGAGAAAAAAAATTAAGACTATATTCAACAGGATGTAAATACTAAGTTTGACGTAAACTTCCTGAGAAGTGGAGGTTTGCTCGGAAACTTCCTGCTCAGTCATAACAGAGAGCTGGAACACATCAGTCTACCTCTCTTGATCTGGTCTGATACTGTTGGTTTAAAATGCTGATTTGGGATTATTCTTAGCCAAAGTAGCCAAAGCACAGCATTGTGTTGACTGTACTTTGGGAGGTAACTATAAGGTGGGAAAGAAGTATTATCCAGTTTTTAAATAAAAAGGAGAGTCTAATGAACATGTGACTTCCTGGAAAGCAAAGCACAGAATAGAAAATGTGTAATTTACAGCTTTCAGTTTTCTGTTCTCTTTATTGAAGTAGCTGTTCCTATCACTGCCAGCCCTTTGGCCATCCAAAGTTGCAGCTGTCCACTTTTTGTTTTTTTTTTAAGACAAGGTCTCGCTCTGTCACCCAGGCTGGAGTGGATATGGATGTCCTATACCTAATTAATCTCCAGCTACTGGACGTTTAGGTGGTTTCCAATTTACTACCATTATAAAACAACACTGTAGTAGACGATCATACATAAATCATTTTGCAAATATCCGATTATTTTCTTAAGTTTTTAGAAACTGTTTAGTCAAGGTATTTTAACATTTTAAAGGCCTTTGTGACACTGCTGTCAGCAACAGATGAGGATTTCCTATTCTGATGGGTGGAACTTTTCTAGGGGTGGTAATATCTCTTACGTGAAGACTTGTTTTGTTTTGAAGATGCAGGAAGTTACATAACAGAGACTTTCCTTGCTGGCACACTGTACCAGGAAGAAGACACAGCACTCTATCCACCCTTCTTGGCCAGTTTGGTATTTGAATGGAAAGGGCAAGTTTGTTTTTGAGGTGGTGTGTCACACTTGTGTCATGTGAGACACAATATGTAGATCAAAGAGGAGAAAAACCTTTGGGCAGTTCTATTAGTCTTCAGTGTGCTTTTGCTAAATATCTTCAATTAAGCAATCTATTACAGATGGATGGTACTGGTCTTTCTTCCCTGAATCCTCCCCTCTTCAAAGGTGAAACTAATTTCATTATTTTCATTAAATATCCATAGATTGAAAGATCAGGTTCTCAAAGACAGTTTCTTGTAAACTGTCTAATTTTTACTAAAACAAAGAAAAAGAAAACCAAGTGGTATTAACTTTGATTTGAGTATATGTGTGATGAGGGTTAATCCTTTCCTGTTTTAATGTGTATGATACTAAGTGTATCTGCCTCAATTTTTATTTATTTATTTTTTGAGACAGAGTCTCGCTCTGTCGTCCAGGCTGGAGTGCAGTGGTGCAATCTCGGGCTCACTGCAACCTCTGCCCTCGGTTCAAGTGATTCTCCTGCCTTAGCCTCCTGAGTAACTGGGATTACAGGTGTATGCCACCATGCCAGGCTAATTTTTGTATTTTTAGTAGAGATGGGTTTTTGTCATGTTGGCCAGCCTCGTCTCAAACTCCTGACCTCAGGTGATCTGCCCACCTCGGCCTCCCAAAGTGCTGGGATTATAGGGGTGAGCTACCATGCCTGGCCCTGTCTCAAATTTTAGTGCAGTACAATCTATCACTAAGAAATTTCAAAGCTGTTATTTAAGATGTTAATTATATAATATACAAATATCACAGTTGTGTGGTTTAACCTGTGAAGACATGCTTAGAAAAGAGAGCGTGAGTATACTGACTTTATTACAAGCCTATATTGGAAGATATATGGTAATATATAGGTACATATAACTCCCTGATAACAATAGGTTATGCATTATTTAAAAACAGAACGTCAAACAACATTACAGTTTGTAATTTATTTAAAGACTACAAGCTTGCTTGTCTGTTCACTGCTGCATTTCTATCCAGAACATTTCTAGATATATTACTATATATCAGGTTTATATACTTTTACTATAGGTATATAAATATTTGCTGAATGAATAAAATAGGAAGATAATTTTAAAAGGTAAAAAATGGCATTTAATTTACAAAACATAATAAACAAAAGTTCTAAATGGTATTACGTTCTAAAACAAACCAGATTTGTCAATATAATTCCAAGTTTAATTTACTTCCAAACTTAAAAATGATAGCATGTAATATTAGTTCATTGAATATTGTAATTAGATATTAAAAGTTCAGAAATGAGTAGTAAAGGCAGAGTGGGACTTGTAATACCAGGGTCAAAGGTAGCGCTTGGGGTCTGACTAAACATTTGAAAAAGGACATCAACCTGTGTGGGCAGGTGTCTATGAAGGATGAGAAAGAAGGCAACTTCTTTTTTTCTCTGGTTCTGTGGGCTTCTCTTTAACTTTTGTTTTTTCACTCTTTATCATTCAAAACTAAAGGATTAATGAACTTTGGAGGATCTGAGCAACCGAACTTCGGCAAGAAGGTAACTTGACACAGTCTTAGGGGAATTAACGATAGTGTATGATAGACTTAATGGAAGCTTAGAAAACACTCTTTTTTTGGTTAACTACCATATGCACTCTATTTATTTATTTATTTATTTACTAAAGGCTAGTCAAGCGAAGCAGTGGGAGTAGAGAAAGAACAAAGAAATCTGTAACTGGTTGTGATCAATTAGTCATAAACACCACTGCACACAGACCAGCCCATATGCACTCTTTAAAACTTAAAACTTTTTATCAAAATCTTAAATATCAGAACAAGTCAGAAAGCTTGTTTTTTTAACCTTGTTTTTATTATGAAATGTATTACACATAACAAAGACTGCATAAAACATATATATATAGATTTAAAAAATAATAAAGAAACATTTATGTACTCACCAGCTTAAGAATAATTTTTTGGGTGGGCACAGTGGCTCATGCCTGTAATCTCAGCACTTTGGGAGGCCAAGACTGGAGGATCACTTGAGCCCTGGAGTTTGAGACCAGCCCAGGCAACAGAGACCCCATTTTTACAAAAAATAAAAAATTAGGCCGGGCGTGGTGGCTCACGCCTGTAATCCCAGCTCTTTGGGAGGCTGCAGTGATCACAAGGTCAAGAGCTAGAGACCATCCTGGCCAACATGGCGAAACGCTGTCTCTACTAAAAATACAAAAATTAGCTGGGCGTGGTGGTGCATGCCTGTAATTCCAGCCTGTAATTCCAGCACGCTGAGATTTACAGTGTGCCTGTAAATCTCAGCTCCTACCTCAGGAGGCTGAGGTAGGAGAATCACTTGAACTTGGGAGGCGGAGGTTGCAGGGAGCCAAGATCGTGCCACTAAACTCCAGCCTTGTGACAGAGCGAGACTCTGTCTCAAAAAAAAAAAAAAAAAAAAAAATAGCCAGGGGTGGTGGCTCACACCTGTAATCCTAGCACTTTGGGAGGCTGGGGTGGGCAAACTGCTTGAGCCCAGGAGTTTGAGACCAGCCTGGGCAACTTTGTGAAACTCTGTCTCTACAAAAAAATTTTAAAAATTAGCTGGGCGGCCGGGCACGGTGGCTCACGTCTGTAATCCCAGCACTTTGGGAGGCCGAGGCGGGTGGATCACGAGGTCAGGAGATCGAGACCATCCTGGCTAACACAGTGAAACCTCGTCTCTACTAAATATACAAAAAATTAGCCGGGCGTAGTGGCGGGCGCCTGTATTCCCAGATACTCGGGATGCTGAGGCAGGAGAATGGCGTGAACCCAGGGGGTGGAGCTTGCAGTGAACCGAGATGGAGCCACTGCACTCCAGCCTGGGCGACAGAGTGAGACTCCGTCTCAAAAAAAAAAAAAAAAAATTAGCTGGGCATCGTGGTGTGCACCTGCAGTCCCAGCTATTCGCAGTCCCAGCTATTCGGGAGGCTGAGGCTGCAGTGAGACATGATTGTGCCATTGCACTCCAGCCTGGGCAATAGAGTAAGACCCTGCATCAAAAAAAAAAAAAAAAGAAGAATTTCTCAAATTAACTATTTATGAGAATTGTCAGGTTGACTGTTTTCCAGCTGAGTTTCACAAAATGGGGCCTGCTTAATAAAAAAGATTGACACGTTCAAATCCACAGGCTCTGGTAATTTGTACTAAAGAATACTTATTTCTAGAATTGACCAGAGTTATCACAGAACTAGGAGTGTATTATTTTACAGAATAGTGGAGAACTAATTAAGTACCTATGACTTGTAAAAATAGAACCTCATGGTTTTTAAATGGAAAAGTCTGACTGGAAACTACAGTCCTTTAATATTAATTTCTAAACTCAGAAGTGAGATTATGATACAATCGGTTGGCAACTATCTAAGTTTTTCCTAGGCAATACCTCCCTTGGCTGGGTAAAGAATATATCTTCTCACATGCGTATTAATTTCTTTGAGTGAAATCTGAGTTAGGTGTAAGTTAATATTTATCAAACAGAATCTGTATTAGTTATCTCTTGCTGTATGAAAAATTACCCCCAAACTTGATGCCTTAAAGCAATAAACAATTATTTTCTTACAGAGTCTATGAGTAAGGAAGCTAGGCAAAGGTTAGTTGGGTCTCTTGGCTCTGGGTTTCTCATAAGGCTGTATAAAAGGTGTTGAGCGGGTGCTGCAGTCATCTTAAGGCTTGACTAGGTATTGATGTTGGTAGGACTTAGTCCCGATCAGGGTGCTGCACTCAGGGCCTCCGTTCCTCACTGGCTGTTGACTAGAGGCTACCCTCCGTTTTTCTGCCACATGGACCTATCCTTTGGATTGTGACCTATCCTTTGGAAATTGTAACATGGCAATTTTCTTCATTGGAATGAGCAAGTGAGAGCACAAGAGAGAGTGAGAGGAGGATGAAAGTCACAGTCTTTTGTAACCTAATCTCAGATGTGACATTCTGTCACTTTGCCATATTCTATTCTTTTGAAACAGGTCATTAGGTCCAGCCCAAGCACAATAGGAAGAAATTACACAAGGATGTGAAAACCAGAAGGTACGGTGCTTAGGAGTCATTTTAGATGCAGCCTACCATAGTAACTCTAGAAAGAAGGAAATACGAAAAGTAAAAATGCTTCAAAAGCAAGTGGTGCTAAAAAAATAAAATAAAATAAGAATAGGCCGGGCACGGTGGCTCACGCCTGTAATCCTAGCACTTTGGGAGGCCGACGTGGGCGGATCACAAGGTCAGGAGATCGAGACCATCCTGGCTAACACGGAGAAACCCTGTCTCTACTAAAAATAAAAAAAAATTAGCGGAGCGTGGTGGTGGGCGCAATTAGTCCCAGCTACTCGGGAGGCTGAGGCAGGAGAATGGCATGAACCAGGGAGGCGGAACTTGCAGTGAGCAGAGATCGCGCCACTGCACTTCAGCCTGTGCGACAGAGCGAGACTCCGTCTCAAAAAAAAAAAGAATAGAAAAAGGAAAAAAAGTAAAAATGCTAACTCAGCTAAGCATCATCATTAAAGAAAGAATATCTTTTGTATGCAGAGATGGCATTATTGATGATGATTCCTTTGGGATAGGTGGTCGGGAACAGAAAGACTGTTAATTGAAGTAAGAATACGTTCACAAAAACAAAGATGGTTCTATGATTTATAGCCATTGTTCACCATCTGTAGAGTTTCTTGCTGTTTTTTACTTTACAAACAATTTTTATAGTGAAGCAAACATTAAACATGAATCAGCAAAGTGGTACTGTGATTTACAACTCAAAAACAATTCTGGGATACACCAATCAATCCGTAAGAATTTATTGAGCACCTACATATGCTAGAAAGTTACTGATACTAGAAAAGCATAAAACAGTATCTGCCCTCAACCTGCCCTCAAGTCTGTGGCAGGTATCGAAAATCTATGCAATAGGAATTAACCCTTTACTAGGGTATTGTATCAGATCCTGGGCTCTAAATTCAAGAGATGAAGAAAATGGGAAAAAATCCAGAGGCATGATTAACCAAAGGATTAAAAATTAGAAAACACAAAATAGCAAAAACAAACAAACAAACAAACAAAATTAGAAAACAGAATTTATGTGGAAAGTTTAAAGGCACAGTGCTTATTTAACCTGAGGAAGGCGAAAGTTGCTTCAGTAATCATCTTTAAGTTTATGAATAGTTACACAGGAGATGGAAATAAATGTTTGTGCCCTCAATGAGAAATCTACAGGGCCGGGTGCGGTGGCTTGTGTCTGTAATCCCAGTACTTTGGGAGGCCGAGGCAGGCGGATCACCTGAGGTTGGGAGTTTGAGACCAGCCTGACCAACATGGAGAAACCCTGTCTCTACTAAAAATACAAAAAATTAACCGGGTGTGGTGGTGCTTGCCTGTAATCCCAGCTACTCAGGAGAATCGCTTGAACCCGGGAGGCAGAGGCTGTGGTGAGCTGAGATTGTGCCACTGCAATCCAGCCTGGGCAACAAGAGCAAAACTCTGTCTCAATAAATAAATAAATAAAATAAATAAATAAATAAATAAATAAAATAGTTCTGAAGTCCCTTCTAAGTTCAGTTAAGTTCCACATACTGGATAGAGGCAGGAAAATGTGAAAAAAAAAAAAAACAGTTTAAAAAAAAAAGAGAGACATCTACAAGAGAATTGGATTTCTAATATAGTATATACATTAAAAAGTCTTAGAATACATATATTAAGAGAAAATTGTTTAGGAAGGGTCAATGATTTTTTTTTCTTTAGGGCTTCTTTACAAAATGTTTCCTCACTGTTTTGACAATATCATGAAAAAAATTCAGTTTAGAATCTAGAACTGACCTGGATGGGATTCAAGGACAGCTGGCAGGGACTGCACAGTCCCTGATTCCTCCCCGACAGTGGGAGCTTAGCTACTAGAAACAGGAACTCAGTTGGTGTCTCGATTCAGACAAGAAAGGGGAGGCCAGGCCAGAGGCGCCACGGAACTCCCCTTAGTTCTGAATGACAACTTTTAAACCTGCAAGGTCTTTGCTCTGGAGGGAGACATTAACTTTATTATACAGGAAAGTAAACAAACCTGATATCTGCTCTGAAGGGAAATACTATCTCTAAATTAAGGCTCACCTGTAATCCCAGTGCTTTGAAAGACCAGGGCAGTGGCTGGGTTTGGTGGCTCACGCCTGCAATTCCAGCACTTTGGGAGGCTGAGGCAGGAGGATCCCTTGAGCCCAGAAATTTGAGACCAGCCTCGGCAACACAGGGAGACCCCATCTCTACATAAAATTGAAAAAATCAGCTGGGCATGGGGGCACGTATCTGTAGCCCTAGCTACTCAGGAGGCTGAGGAATGCACCACTGCACTACAGCCTGGGCAACAGTGAGACTGTGTCTCAAAAACAAACAAAAAACTATATTTGACTATTCTGAATATACCATATTGAGATACACTAGCTGTTCTCAAGAGCCCCTTTACATAATAAGATGAGATAAATTATAATTGTTGAGGTTTTTACACTTTTTTTTTTTTTGAGATGAAGTCTCGCTCTGTCGCCAGGCTGGAGTGCAGTGGTGCAATCTCAGCTCACTGCAACCTCTGCCTCCCAGGTTCAAGTGATTCTCCTGCTCAGCTACCCTAGTAGCTGGGATTACAGGAGCATGCCACCACACCCAGCTAATTTTTGTATTTTTAGTAGACATGAGGTTTCACCATGTTGGCCAGGATGGTCTTGATCTCTTGATCCGCCTGCCTCGGCCTCCCAAAGTGCTGGGATTACAGACGTGAGCCACTATGCCTGGCACCTCCTGCCCTTTTTTTCTTTGAGACAGAGTCTCACTCTGTTGCCCAGGCTGGAGTGCAGTGGCACGATCTCGGCTCACTGCAACCTTCACCTCCCGGGTTCAAGCAATTCTCCTGCCTCAGCTTCCTGAGCAACTAGGACTACAGGTGCCCACCACCATGCCCAGCTGATTTTTTTGTATTTTTAGTAGAGATGGGGTTTCACCGTGTTGGCCAGGATGGTCTCGATCTCTTGACCTCATGATCCGCCCGCCTCGTCCTCCCAAAGTGCTGGGATTACAGGAGTGAGCCACTGTGCCCAGCCAGGGTCAAAATCTTTTAGAACAATTATTATGCTGCTGTATTAGGAAAGCACATCCTTCCCACTTAGTAACCATCCCATTTAGCCCCCCAAAGGAGCAAAAGATGCTTTGTTCTTAGATGATTAGTGGAAGATGATAACCACATCTGTACCCATTGGCACCTTTACACAGTAACATATCTGCTGTGACTTCCTTTTTGTCAGAGGTAGCGTTCCGGGCGCATTTCATCCATTTGACAGGAGTGCTAACAAGAAACTCTTAGGTGATCAGGATCTAATAAGCCTGTGAGAGAGGCGGTTGTGTTAAAACCCCTTTTCAGTTGTACCTCCTTTATAAAAACTGTGTTTGAAACTTTCCACACCTCTTCTTGGCCCAAAGGTGATTATTTTTGTTCGGAAAATGTGAGATAACTCATCTGAGGTGAGGTTTTCTTTTAGCACTCCCAGGAGAAGATATATTTCTCTTTTCACTTTGAAAGTTTTCCTTTAAAAATAATTTCTTGTTCGTCCCTCTCCAAGATGGCTGCTGAAGACGCGTTACTGCTGCCACAGCTCCCCGAGCTGTTCGAAACCAGCAAACAGCTTCTGGACGATGTAGAAGTAGCGACCGAACCTGCCGGTTCCCGGATAGTCCAGGAGAAGGTGTTCAAGGGCCTGGACCTCCTTGAGAAGGCTGCCGAAATGTTATCGCAGCTTGACTTGTTCAGCCAAAATGAAGATTTGAAAGTGATTGCTTCCACCGACCTGAAGTACCTGTTGGTGCCAGTGTTTAAGGAGACTTCACCATGAAACAAGTCAAGCCCAGCAAGCGTCTAGATCATTTGCAGTGGGCTCAAGAGCACTATAAACTACTTAACTGTGCCATTGCTATCATGTGGCAGAGCTTGAGCTGCCCAAAACCAAGAACTCAGCTGAAAATCACACTGCTAATTCCTCCATGGCTTATCCTAGCCTCATTGCTATGGCATCTCAAAGACAGGCTAAAAGAGAGAGACACAAGCAGAAAAAGGAGTTGGAGCACAGGTTGTCTGCAATGAAATCTGCTGTGGAAAGTGGTCAAGCAGATGATGAGCGTGTTCGTGAATATTATCTTCTTCATCTTCAGAAGTGAACTGATATCAGCTTAGAAGAGATTGAGAGCTTTGACCAGGAAATAAAGATCCTGAGAGAAATAGACTCTTCAAGAGAGGCATCAACTTCTAACTCATCTCGCCAGGAGAGGCCTCCAGTGAAACCCTTCATTCTCACTCGGAACACGGCCCAAGCCAAAGTATTTGGAGCTGGTTATCCAAGTCTGGCAACTATGACGGTGAGTGACTGGTATGAGCAACATCGGAAATATGGAGCATTACCAGATCAGGGAATAGCCAAGGCAACACCAGAGGAATTCAGAAAAGCAGTTCAGCAACAGGAAGGTCAAGAAGAAAAGGAGGAAGAGGATGATGAACAAACACTCTACAGAGCTCGGGAGTGGGATGACTGGAAGGGCACCCATCCTAGGGACTATGGCAGCCAACAGAAGATGGGCTGATCTTCCCACAACATGAGAGGACTGAAGGGCGCACACCTCCCACGCCAAGGAAAACCATGCAGTCCTCACCTCCCTGGGCTTCCGCTTCAGCTGTGTACAACGAAGGCAAAGATGCTAAATCTTGCTTTGCATTCAATGAAGTGTCCAGTGATTAAAAAAAAAATTTCTTCTGAGATGCCTTCTATGTTCAGTCATTCTGCAACTTGGGCTGGAAAATGATACTAATTATTTTTGGCTTCATTGGAGTAGCTACTGGCCACTTGAAAATTAAATTTTGGCTGGGTACGGTGGCTCATGCCTGTAATTCCAGCACTTTGGGAGGCTGAGGCGGGCAGATAGCCTGAGGTCGGGAGTTCGAGACCAGCCTGGCTAACATGTTGAAACCCCATCTCTACTAAAAATACAAAATTAGCCGGGCATGGTGGTGCATGCCTGTAATCCCAACTACTTGGGGGGCCAAGGCAGGAGAATCACTTGGACCTGGCAGGCAGAGGTTGCAGTGAGCTGGGATCGTACCACTGCACTCTAGCCTGGGTGACAGAGTGAGACTCTGTCTCAGAAAAAAAAATTAAATATTATGCTCAGTATCTCCTATATTTAAAAGCAAATTTTTCAAATTTTACTTAAGAGCAAATCTGCAGTGGAACAGTGAGTTTTCAAAATGTTGCTAGTCCTGGAATCTGTTTCAGACTTGAAGCCGTTAAGTAAAAATACAGTAAGTGTTTGGGTGTGTGGTGTCTCCCACCTGTAATCCCACCACTTTGGAAGGCCGAGGCAGGTGGATCACTTGAGGTCAGGAGTTCAAGACCAGCCTGGCCAAATGGTAAAACCCCATCTCTACTAAAAAAATAAAAAAATTAAAAAGCGCTGGGCATGGTGGTGAGTGCCTGTAATCCCAGCTACTTGGGAGGCTGAGGCAGGAGAATTGCTTGAACTCAGGAGGTGGAGGTTGCAGTGAGCCGAGATTGTGCCACTGCACTCCAGCCTGGGCAACAGAGTGAGCCTCCGTCTCAAAAAATAAAAATAAAAATAAAAATAAAAATAAATAATAAGCATTTAGGCCAGGTGCGGTGGCTCATGCCTGTAATCCTAGCATTTTGGGAGCCAAAGCAGGCGAATCACCTGAGGTCAGGAGTTTGAGATCAGCCTGGCCAACATGGTGAAACGCTTTCTCTACTAAAAATACAAAAATTAGCCTGATGTGGTGGTAGGCGCCTGTAATTCCTGCTACTCAGGAGGCTGAGGCACAAGGATCACTTGAACCCGAGAGGAGGAGGTTGCAGTGAGCAGAGATCGCACCACTGCACTCCAGCCTGGGTGACAGAGTAAGACTCTGTCTCAAAAAAAAAAAAAAAAAAAGAAAGAAAGAAAGAAAAAAGAAACATTATAAGGAATTAAAATAATTTTTTACACACATTTTCTAAAAGCCTTTGAGATATTACCTAAGTTGCTTAATAATTAGCTAGTACAACATATTGGTAAAGTATCATGATTTTATTTGTCAATTGTTCATTTTACACCTTTTTTTGCTTTTCTACTTTTAAAGATTCCTCCAACTTATAAAATGATTGAAAAAATTAAAATGCAAAATATGTTCTTACTCAACATTTGAATTATCCATATAACTAAGAAAGCATTAGGAAATACAAACTTTATGCCGTGACTTCTGCTACCACCCAGGATAGTGTAACAGGGACCAGAATTAACCTCCCACCTAAAATACTTAAAAAACTGAACAAAAATATACTAGTTAATTGTTTTCAGATATCAGACAGGAGGCAGTGCAGGACAGTGATTTCTCAGAGAAGGAAACAAAAAAAGGTGAATCCTATGATTGCTGTAGAATTTCCAGGCTGCAGCACAGGGAGGAGCAACCCAAACAGATGTTGGCCACCTCTTTGAGTTGAGCAAACAGTATGAAGATCTGGGAGGTGAAGTCATCAGAATTCACATGGTAAAAATCAGAGGAGAGAACTATGTAATAGAAGAGCTCAGAAGGGTTCTCCTTGAGTCTTCAGCTGGTTCTGATCATCAGCACATGTATGTGAAGAAAACAACCAAGATTTGAGAAAGCAGCACTGGAGAAGAACAAGTAGAACCAACCTTGGATTTAAACAGGACCAGAAACTGTGGTCCAACCAGATCGAGTGGAAAAACCTCCTAAGATGTAAGGCATTGAGTAGAGTCTTGAGAAGGTATTGCTTCAGTAGCTGAGCCAAATAAGCCCCATATTAAAGGCTGTAATGGACCTTCCTACAAAGATTCAAAGCCGGGCGTGGTGGCTCACACCTGTAATCCCAGAACTTTGGGAGGCCGAGGTGGGCAGATCACCTGAGGTCAGGAGGTTGAGACCAGCCTGGCCAACATGGCGAAACCCCGTCTCTACCAAAAATACAAAAATTAGCCGGGCATGGTGGCACATGCCTGTAATCGCAGCTACTCGGGAGGCTGAGGCAGGAGAATTGCTTGAACCTGGGAGGCGGAAGTTGCAGCAAGCCTAGATAGTGCCATTGCACTCCAGCCTGGGTGACAGAGAGAGACTCCATCTCAAAGAAAAAAAAAAAAAAAAAAGCCAGCCGGAAGCAGTGGCTCATGCCTGTAATCCCAGCACTTTGGGAGGCCAAGGCAGGTGGATCATGAGGTCAGGAGTTCAAGACCAGCCTGGCCAAGATGATGAAACCCTGTCTCTATTAAAAATGCAAAAATTAGCTGGCACAGTGGCAGGCACCTGTAATCCCAGATACTCGGGAGATTGAGGCAGGAGAATCGCTTGAACCCAGGGGGCGGAGGTTGCAGTGAGCCAAGATTGTGCCACTGCACTCCAGCATGAGCGACAGACTAAGACTCCATCTCAAAAAAAAAAAAAAGCTGGGTGCAATGGTTTACACCTGTAATTGCAGCACTTTGGGAGGCCGAGGCAGGTGGATTGCCTGAGGTCAGGAGTTCAAGACCAGCCTGGCCAACATTGTGAAACCTCATCTCTACTAAAAATACAAAAATTAGCCAAGTGTGGTGGTGGGCACCTGTAATCCCCGCTACTTGGGAGGCTGAGGCAGGAGAATTGTTTGAACCCCGGAAGTGGAGGTTGTGGTGAGCAGAGAGCACCACTGCATTCCAGCCTGGGCGACAGAGTGAGACTCCATTTCAGGGGGGAAGAAAAAAGGATTCAAAGTAAGCCTTGAAATGACCAATCAAACTGTTTCCAAGTAATACAACTGCATCCCAGAACAAAACCCAAAACATTTAAATAAGAAAACTCTGGCACAATGGAATCCAAAAATTAGAAGGCTTTTGAAGAAATAAGAAAATACAACCTATAACAAGGAGAAAAAACAATCAATAGAAACAGACCCAGAAGTGACAAAGACGATAGGATTTGTTAGTTAAGAACATTAAAACAGCTATTCTAACTATACTCCATATCTTCAAAAAGGTAATGGAAAGTTTGAGCATGATAAGAAGAAGAATGTAAGATATTTTTAGACTCAAAACAGCTAGAGAAGAAGAAAGAAACAATGTCTAAAATGGACAATATACTAGAGGGGATTAACAGCAGATTAAATACTGCTAAAGAAAGGATTAAGGCCTGGCATGATGGCTTATGCCTGTAATCCCAGCACTTTGGGAGGCAGAGGCGAGTGGATCACCTGAGATCAGGAGTTCGAGACCCGCCTGGCCAACATGGCAAAACTCTGTCTCTACTAAAAATACAAAAATTAGCCAGGTGTGGTGGCCTGCACCTGTAATCCCAGCTACTCAGGAGGCTGAGGCAGCAGAATTGCTTGAACTCGGGAGGCAGAGGCTGCAGTGAGCCAAGATTGCGCCACTGCACTCCTGCCTGGGTGACAGTGTGAGACTCTATCTCAAAAAAAAAAAAAAAGAAAAGAAAAGAAAGAAAGAGGATTAATAAACTTGAAGGCACAGCAATAGAAATTAACAAAAACGAACCAAAGAAATATAAAAGATTGGGTTGAAAAAAATCAGATCTCGATCAGATCTCATTGCACTGTGGGAAAACATTAAGCAGCCTAATATATGTGTAGTTGGAGTCTCAAAAGAGGAAGAAAAAAATGGAGGGATAGAATAAATATTTAAAGAAATAATAGCCAAAATATTTTCCAAATGTGATCAAAACTATAAACCCACAGATCCAAGAAGTGCAACAAACTCCAAGCAAAAGAAACACGAAATAAAACACACCAATGCACAAATGAAAGTCACAAAAAGAATAGATTAAAAACAGGGCCAGGTGTGGTGGCTCATGCCTACAATCCCAGCATTTTGTGAGGCAAAGGCAGTAGGATTGCTTGAGCCCAGGAATTCAAGACCAGCCTGGGCAACATGGCGAAAACCTATCTCTAAGA
Organism: Pongo pygmaeus; assembly: GCF_028885625.2. Classification (NCBI taxonomy): domain Eukaryota; kingdom Metazoa; phylum Chordata; class Mammalia; order Primates; family Hominidae; genus Pongo; species Pongo pygmaeus. The sequence continues at coordinate 33,266,547 of NC_072388.2, forward strand.
AAAATAAATAAAATATAAAAATTAGCTGGGTGTGTTGCTGCATGTCTGCAATTCCAGCTACTGGGGAGGCTGAGGTGGGAGGACAACCTAACCCTAGAACGTCGAGGCTGCAGTGAGCCATGATCACACGACCACACTCCAGCCTGGGCGACAGAGCGAGACCCTGTCTCAAAAAAACAAAACAAACAAAACAAAACAACAAAACAGCCAGAGAAACAAGCTACAAGTGCTGAGGAACAAAGGCAAGAATGACAGAACAGTGTGGCTCACGCCTGTAATCCCAGCACTCTGGGAGGCTGAGGTGGGTGGATTGCTTGAGCCCAGGAGTTCAAGAGACCTAGGCAACATGGTGAAACCACATCTCTACAAAAGATACAATAATTAGCTGGGTGTGGGGATGCACATCTATGTCCCAGTGACTCAGGAGGCTGAGGTGGGAGGATCACCTAAGCCTGGAAGGTCAAGGGTGCAATGAGCCATGATCACACCACTGTACTCCAGCATGGGTGACAGAGAGAGACTCTGTATCAAAATAAATAAAATGTAAATTCAGTGGTTTTTAGTATCATCAATTGTGCAACTATCACCAAAATCTATTTTTAAACTATTTTTATCACCTCAAAAAGAAACCCTGTACCTATTAGTAATCATTTCCCATCTTCTCTTACCCCCATCCCAGCTCTAAGCAACCAGTAATGTACTGTCTCTGTAGGTTTGTGTATTCTAAACATTTCATATACACTGAATCATATAATATGATCTTTGTGACTGGCTTCTTCACACAATGTTTTCAAGATCATTGGGTTGTAGCATGTATTATTACTATCTTTTAACCTACGTAAAATTTCATTGTATGGATATACCACATTTTATTTATCCATTCATCAGCTGAGAGACATTTGTCCCCACCTCCCCTCACTTTCTGGCTTTTATACATAATGTGCTGTCAATGTTTATGTACAAGTTTTTGTGTTGGACATGTTTTCCTTTCTCTTGACTACGTATCTAGGAGTGAGATTGCTAGGTCATATAGTAACTCCATCTTTAGCATTTTGAGTAACTATCAAACTGTTTTCCAAAGCATTTGCACCTTTTTAAATTCCTACCAGCAATGTAGGAGGGGTTCCAATTTCTCAACATCAACCTAAAGTAATTTTCAAGCTTCATTTTATCCCATAAATTGTGGGTCCCATGTTGTCACAATGCAGGTAGGTTTTAAGGAAGTTGCTTTCACTCATTTCTTTGCAAAGAAGCTTTAAATACAATTTTTTTTTTTTCTGTAAGAAAATGGAGTTGGACTAGTTTATTCTGAGACATTTTCAAACTTAAAAAGTCTGTGCTTTTCTAAATTCAAACAGAAAGCATGGCTCTTATTTTTGCACCTTGCAGTTTGACTTAAATATTAATGCTTGTTTGACAAGGAAAATAATGTTTGTTTGGCAAGGAAATTAAACAAAAGATTGAGTCCAAAAACTGAGTCGTTATAAGCAAATCATGTATAGTCTCTATGAGTTGTCCTTTCCTGCCTGTTTTCAAGCCAAAAACTTGTCATATTTTCTATTTCTTCAGTTGCTTTTGAAAAGTTCAGGTATTATTTTATTAATGTATGAACAATTCAGTAAATGAAAAAAAAAGAAGAGAAGAAAATGAACCCACTTTCTATATAGGTAACTTTCAATGTAAAAAAAATTACATCAATAATTCCCATTTAGGTTCATAGTATTGGATGATACCATTTACAGTATTAGAGCTATGTTGTACTTTTATTCACAAACGTCACAAATTTTGAAACTTTATTTTTTCCTCTTGGCTTAAGCACCCAGCAGATTTATAAATCATCTCATACATTTAACAATTACTCAAGCAACTCTCACATTATGAGGGAATGCAAAACCAAAATAAGGCAAAACACATTTTCTATTAGAATCTATTGATTTCTGTGGTTAATAGTAGGTTATGAAATTTAAAATACAGATGCAGCATAATAAAAGGGCATGGTCTTTGGAGTTCAGATAGGAATAGGGTTGAATCCTGGCTCTGCCATTTACTAACTGTGTAACTTTTGGAAAGGTTCTTACCTTCACTAAAACTCAGTTTACTCATCTGTTAAATAGGGTTAATAGCTCCTGCATCATTGGGTTGTTAGGGTCAACACCTAATGCATCTCGTATAAAATATGTGTAAGCAAATTTTGTGTGTTTTTTATTCTCTGAAAATCTTCCTTGATGCCTCTTGGTATAGGAGTCTGTGATTTAGGTCAGTATGGAAGCTGTTTTTTTTTTTTTTTTTAGATGAAGTCTTGCTCTGTTGCCCAGGCTAGAGTATACAGTGGCACCATCTGGGCTCACTGCAAATTCCACCTCCCAGGTTCAAATGATTTTCCTGCTTCAGCCTACCGAGTAGCTAGGATTACAGATGCCAACAACCACACCCAGCTAATTTTTGTATTTTTAGTAGAGATGGGGTTTTGCCATGTTGGCCAGGTTGGTCTTGAACTCTTGACCTCAGGTGATTTGCCCACCTTGGCCTCCCAAAGTGCTGGGATTATAGGTGTGAGCCACTGTGCCCAGTCAGTATGGAAGCATTTTAACAGACCTGCTTGAGATGATTTCATAGCTTATGACCTTTTTCTGTCATTAGGTACAGTTGAGATTTCACACACTTTTTTTTTTTTTTTTTTTTTTTGAGACGGAGTTTCACTCTTGTCGCCCAGGCTGGAGTGCAATGGTGCAATCTTGCCTCATTGCAACATCCGCCCCCTGGTTTCAAGCAATTCTCCTGCCTCAGGCTCCCAAGTATCTGGGATTGCAGGTACGTGCCACCATGCCTGGCTAATTTTTTGTATTTTTAGTAGAGACCGGGTTTTACCATGTTGGCCAGGCTGGTCTCGAACTCCTGCCCTCAGGTGATCTGCCTGCCTCGGTCTTCCAAAGTGCTGCGATTAAATGCGTGAGCCACCGCGCCTGGCCACACACTTTCTTTTCTCCTCAGTCTACATAATTACATTTTCATTAATCCATAATCCATATTTTATTTATTCCTAAAAGGTTACATTGGGCATTTTTTCCTCATCTCCCTCAAAGAAAGTAGAAATTTGAGAATACCAATTAGTGTTAGAGAACTTAACAGCTGGATGATCATTGTTGTTGGCAAAGAGCCACCTGAAGTTGAACGCTCTTGGAAATGAGGATCCTTGATACAAATACGATTACTGTATCTATCAATGTGGTTGGGACATTTCTTCTGATAAACAGATCAATTCCAATTTGTATTCTATTTATGTGCGTTTCCATATGTGTATCTGAAGGACTGTTTATCATTCTCAATGTACATAATACTCTTGTGAAATTCATGGTCAGAAAAGAGGAATTAACTTATTTTACAAGTGGATAAAACGGCAGCCTAAAGTGGTTGAGTTGCTTAAAGCATTAAGCAATACCCCAGGTTCCAAGGCCTGCCTAAACAATACTGTATCTAGGGAAAAAGTTACTTTTAAAGTAGGTATCTGGGCAGGCATGGTGGCTTAGGCCTGTAATCCCAGCACTTTAGGAAGCTAAGGCAGGTGGATCATTTGAGCCCAGGAGCTTGAAACGAGCCTGGAAAACATGGTGAAACCGTCTCTACCAAAAAATACAAAAATTAGCTGGGTGTGGTGGTGGGTGCCTATAGTCCCAGCTACTTGGGAGGCTGAGGTGGGAGGGTCACCTGAGCCTGAAAAGTTGAGGCCACAGTGAGCTGAGATCATGCCACTGCACTCCAGCCTGGGTGACAAAGTGAGACCATGTCTTAAAAAAAAAAAAATTAAGCCAGGAGTGGTGCCTCATACTTGTAATCTCAGCATTTTGGGAGGCCAAGGCAGGTGGATTGCTGGAGCTCAGGAGTTTGAGACCAGCCTGCGCAATATGGTGAAACCCTGTCCCTACAAAAAATTAGCCAGGCATGGTGGTGCACAGCTGTAGTCCCAAGTACTTGGGGGACTGAGGTGGAAGGACTGCTTGGGCCTGGGAGATTGAGGCTGTAATGAGTTGAGATCACACCACTGCACTCCATCCTGGGAGACAAAGCTAGACCCTGTCTCAAAAAAAATTTAAAATAAAGTACATATCTTTTACTATACTAACATGTCCCCAGTGAAATCCTTATGTTTGTTTTCTTTTCCGCAGCAAGATTCTTTTTTTTGAGATGGACTTTCGCTCTTTTTGCCCAGGCTGGAATGCAATGGCGCGATCTCGGCTCACTGCAACCTCTGCCTTCCGGGTTCAAGTGATTCCCCTGCCTCTGCTTCCTGAGTAGCTGGGATTACATCCATGCACCACCACACCTGGCTAATTTTGTATTTTTATTAGAGACAGGGTTTCTTCATGTCAGTCAGGCTGGTCTAGAACTCCCAACCTTAGGTGATCCACCCACTTTGGCCTCCCAAAGTGCTGGGATTACAGGCATGAGCCACGGCGCCCAGCTCCCCAGCTAGATTCTTATTTACAATGTTTAGAACTTTATTTTATGCCCTACCCTAATCCTTGTCTTCAATGCAATTATCCTTGTGTATCTTATATGTGTTTCACCCTTGGCAGGTTCCTATTCAAGCTATTGTTTTAATGTTTGCCTCCTGGGATTCTTTTTTGGCCATGTACTTAGTATTTAACTATTTTTTATGTTGTTAGTGTATGATTCCATGCAGCAGATTTCTTGCTATTATCTTTTGACTTAATAGATTTGCTGTAATGCCTCATTGATTTTCTCAAATCTCTTCGTAAATGTAATTATTAAAACTACTCACTTCCAGATTTATCTACTCCCCACAAAGTGCTAGGCCCTCCTAAATACTTCATGATTCCTTCTTTCTCCCTCTATTCCCAGTGTTGATGCCTAAGTTCATTACTACTGGGTTTGCTGGACCACTCCAGTGACTGACTTATTTTCTTTGCTGTTGTTTTGCCCTTTTGTTTTTGAGACAGAATCTTGCTCTTGTCGCCCAGGCTGGAGTGCGATGGCACGATCTCGGCTCACTGCAACCTCTGCCTCCCGGGTTCAAGCAATTCTCCTGCCTCAGCCTCCTGAGTAGCTGGGATTACAGGTGCCTGTCACCATGCCCGGCTGGTCCAGAACTCCTGACCTTGTGATCTGTACTCCTTGGCCTCCCAAAGTGCTGGGATTACAGGCGTGAGCCACCACACCCAACCATGTTTTACCCTTTTAATCCATCCTAAATAATGTCTTCAGAATTATGTTTCTATAATTTTATTCTGACTATATCAGTATGCTAATGCATCTTGGAATGGCTCCCCCTTTCAGAATACAATGTGATCTCCTTTGTTTGCCACACCATGTCCTTCCCGATCTGGCATTCATCTACTTCACCAACCTCATGTAATCCTAGCCTGGACCCTGGTCATACTAAAATACTCTTCTCTATGTCCTCGCATATGCCATTCCCTCTACCAGAGACATCTTTCCTTACCCTGTATCTAAATGAATGAAGCGCCTCTCTCCTTAGACTGTAAATTCCTTCAGAGTGGACCCAAGTGTTCCATGTTTGTATCCAGAGTCTGGCAGAGTGCTGGATAAACAGTGGACGCTTAGTACATGTTTGTAAAATTAGTGCAATTAATAGTTGAATGGCTGTGGAATTCACCATCAACAAAAAATACCTTATAATGTCTACTAATGATGAAGTTTTCATCAAATTTTGGAATGTTTAAGCTGTTGTATCCCAAAATGGGACGAGGCTGGGACATCTGGGGCATCTGCATTACTAGACAGCACTGGAGGTTGGGTGAGGGAAAAAGGTGACAAAAACAATGAAGAAGCTGTATGAAGTTAATTTTTAAAATTATTTTTATTTATTTTTGTTTTTATTTTTTTTGAGACAGAGTCTCGCACTTTCACCAAGGCTGGAGTGCAGTGGCACAATCTCGGCTCACTGCAAGCTCCACCTCCTGGGTTCATGCCATTCTCCTGCCTCAGCCTCCTGAGTAGCTGGGACTACAGGCACCCACCACCACGCCCGGCTAATTTTTTGTATTTTTAGTAGAGACAGGGTTTCACTGTGTTAGCCAGGATGGTCTTGATCTCCTGACCTTGTGATCTGCTCGCCTCGGCCTCCCAAAGTGCTGGGATTACAGGTGTGAGCCACAGCGCCTGGCCGGTTTTTTTTTTTTTGAGACAGAGTCTCAGTCTGTCACCCAGGCTGGAGCACAGTGGCGTGATGTCAGCTCACTGCAACCTCTGCCTCCTGGGTTCAAGCGATTCTCGTGCCTCAGTCTCCTGAGTAGCTGGGTCTACAGGTGCGTGCCACTATGCCCGGCTAATTTTTTGTATTTTTAGTAGAGATGGGGTTCCACTATGCTGGCCACACAGGTCTTGACCTCCTGGTCTCAAGTGATCTGTCTTGGCTTTCCAAAGTGCTGGGATTACAGGCATGAACCACTGCACCCAGCCCTGTATGAAGTTTAATAATTTTAAAAAATCATTGGCTGAAAAAAGTTCGAGTTCTAATAGGTTTATTTTCTATCAATTTAATTTTTATCAAATCAATGTAAAATGCTAAAGAGCTAAATAATTAGGACATTTACTGTAATCTTAATGTTTTTGTTTGAGTACCAGCAATGCTATATGAAAAACTGGTTTTGTGTATTTTTCATTTGGCTGATGAAATATGAAACTACCTTAACTCTATTTTTCTCCTTCCCCACAAACCTTCTGAGATGCATTGTGTAACATTGGAGGATAGAGAAGGAGGTTGAGGTCAAGCTAAGGAATGACAAATTGTGGGAAGTATAAAGCTTCCAACACTAAAAATTCCCCTAAAGTAAGAAACTAGCATTTTTTTTTTTTTTTTTTTTTTTTTTTTTGAGACACAGCCTCACTCTATTGCCCAGGTCGGAGTGCAGTGGTGCAGCTTCCTGGGCTTAAGTGATCCTCCCACCTCAGCCTCCCAGGTAGCTGGGACTATAGGCATGCACCACCACACTCCTGGTCAGGAGTTTGAGACCAGCCTGGCCAACATGGTGAAACCCCATCTCTACTAAAAATCCAAAAAAATCAGCTGGGTGTGGTGGCGCACACCTGTAGTCCCAGCTACTAAGGAGGCTGAGGCAGGAGAATCGCTTGTACCTGGGAGGTTGAGGTTACAGTGAGCCAAGATCATGCTACTGCACTCCAGCATGGGCTACAGAGGGAGACCTCATGCCACACGCACAAATAATAATAATAAAAATAAATAAAATAAAATGACAGTTAGTTTGTCTCTAGGCAAATATACAGACATTTAAAAACTAAGTTGAATAACTCCACATACAGAATATTGAAGCTGGTGGTAGTAATATCTCCTTGGTATCCTACAGTTTGAATATTTACCTCATATTTATTAAAAAATGTGTTAAGCATTTAAAGTGATATCCACTTAGCCATGGTTTTTCTTTCTGTAGTTTCAATTACCTGTGGTCAACTGTAATCTGAAAACAGCACACAAAAATTTCCAGAAATAAACAACTCCTAAGTTTTAAATTGCACACCATTCTGAGTAGCATGATGAAATTTCACGCCATCTTGCTCTGTATCCCAGAAGTGAATTATCTCTTTATCCAGGGGATCCACACTTGTCTCCACTATCCACCTGTTAGTCACTTAGTAGCGTCTTCTTTGTCAGATCAAGCCCTTTGTCTCCGTATCGAAGGGCTGGTGGTAAAGTAAGGCTTATTTCTCGTTCTCTTTTGTTTTTTTAATTTTCATTTTTTTGTTTGTTTTTCAAGTAATGCTTATTTTACTTAAGAATGGCCCCAAAGCACAGAGTAGTGATGCTGGCAAGTTAGACATGCCAGAGAAGCCATGAAGTGCTTCCTTGATTGGGGGCCGAGGCAGGTGGATCACCTGAAGTCAGGACAGAGTGAGACCCTTGAAGTCAGGAGTTCGAGACCAGTCTGCCCAACACGGTGAAACCCTATCTCTACTAAAAAATACAAAAATTAGCCAGGCATGGTGGCGGCACGCCTGTAATTCCAGTTACTCGGGAGGCTAAGGCAGGAGAATTGCTTGAATCTGGGAGGCGGAAGTTGCAGTGAGCCAAGATCACACCACTGCACTCCTGCATTTTAATTTCTCTGTGATGAAAACCTTAATGATGCACCAATCCAAAAATATTAGTGTCTCTTTCAAATATATTGAAAGGAGCTTTCTTGTATCTAGAATCCATATATGCCATACAAAAAGTAAGACATCAGCAAACCTGATTTCAGGGTCTCAGACTACAGACTATAGCAATTTTCTAATTAGAGGATCCTATAGGTCCTGATGCACCAATTGTGGCAAGGAAGTCAGAAAAGTGATCATAGATTTGCTAGTTTTTCTATTTGAATAACAGAATAAACTCCAGGAACCTATGATTAATACCTTAAGAACATTTTTAAAGTTCAATAATTAATCAGTTTTCCAGGTTAATAGTCTTGTGTTTTTTTTGAGACGGAGTCTTGCTCTGTCACCCAGGCTGGAGTGCAGTGATGCAATCTCGGCTCACTGCAAGCTCCGCCTCTCGGGTTCACACCATTCTCCTGCCTCAGCCTCCTGAGTAGCTGGGACTTCAGGTGCCCGCCACCACCACGCCCAGCTAATTTTTTTTTTTTTTTTTGCATTTTTAGTAGAGACGGGGTTTCACTGTGTTAGCCAGGATGGTCTTGATCTCCTGACCTCGTGATCCACCCGCCTCAGCCTCCCAAAGTGCTGGGATTACAGGCGTGAGCCACCACACCCAGCAATATTCTTTTTTTTTTTTTCTGAGATGGAGTCTCACTCTGTCACGCATGCTGGAGTGCAGTGGCACCATCTCGGCTCACTGCGACCTCCACCTCCTGGGTTCAAGCGATTCTCCTGCCTCAGCCTTCTGAGTACCTGGGACTACAGGCACCCACCACCACGCCAGGCTAATTTTTGTATTTTTAGTAGAGATGGAGTTTCACCATATTGGCCAGGCTGGTCTCGAACTCCTGACCTTGTGATCCACCCACCTCAGCGTCCCAAAGTGCTGGAATTTAGGTGTGAGCCACCGTGCCCGGCCAATATTCTTACATCCATTTAATATTCATTTATAAGCCTTAGTTAATTCCCATTAGTTTGTAATAGGATAGCAATATGATGTTATTTCACAGAAAAGAAAACTGAGGCAGAAAAGAACAAGTATAGGCTGGGCGCAGTGGCTCACACCCACATCCTAGCACTTTGGGAGACTGAGGCAGACGGATCACTTGAGGTTAGGAGTTCGAGACCAGGCTAGCCAACATGGTGAAATCCCATCTCTACTAAAAATACTAAAATTAGTCGAACATGGTGGTGCGTGTCTGTAATCCCAGTTACCCATACCCAGGAGGCTGAGGCAGGAGAATCGCTGGAACCTGGCAGGCGGAGGCTGCAGTGAGCCAAGATTGCACTATTGCACTCCTGCCTGCACGACAGAGCAAGACTCCTCTCAAAAAAAAAAAAAAAAAAAAAGAAGTATAAAGGCCCACTGAGAATTGGTATTTTATTGTATCCCTCACTGATAAGGAAATGTTGGATCATGAAATCATTCTATCTGTCAAAAATTAGACACACTGGGTGTCACAGCTCATGCCTGTAATCCCACCACTTTGGGAGGCTGAGGTGGGCAGATCACTTGAGGTCAGGAGTTCCAGACCAGCCTGGCCAACATGGTGGAACCCCATCTCTACTAAAAATACAAAAAATTAGCCAGCCATGGTGGCACACACCTGTAATCCCAGCTAGTTGGAAGGCTGAGGTGGGAGAATTGCTTGAACCTGGGATGTGGCGGTTGCAGTGAGCTGAGATCGCACCACTGCACTCCAACCTGGGTGAGAGAGCGAGACCCTGTCTCCAAAAAAAAAAAAAAAATTAAATACTATGTTTTCCAAAATTAGACAAAGTTTGTTTTCATTTTATAAACAGCACTTTTCCTTATAATCTGTAAGGAGATTATACTCCTTATAGTTGTTTGAGGAGTTGTTTTTAAAAAGTTTAACATGAAAACATTTCTCCCATACTAATCTCTTTTCATATCTTGCTGGATATATTTTAATGACAAATTTCTTGCTTGATAAAATAACATACCTGGCCTGTTCTGCCTTATTAATATTCAAAAGCATTATTCATAACATCAGCATTTTGCAGAAGTAAATCTGGTGTACAGATGTCTGCATGAAGCACCTAAAGAAGAATGAATTCACAGACGAGAACAAGGATACTATAGCATACAAGCACATAAGAAGTATCTATTGGTTCACTGATGTTGTGAAACAACATGACAGGTTAACACTTCTAAAAACTGGAGAAAGAACCGTATAATACTACCGCTTACGGGAGTAGTATGAGATGCTTATCATCTAGTAAAACCCATGAAACTGTCAATATTTATTTTAGAAGCAATTATTCACTTAGTCATAATTATGCTCTTTGACTTCCAGTTCAGTTTTTTCCACTATAATTATAACACTAGTTGTAAGAGTCAAAGGACCTAAGTTCAAATTCTGGCTCCATCACCAACTAGGTTTATATTCTTAGGTAATCAGTTTCTTCATAAATAAAATGAAAGAATATGTTCCAATTCACAGAATCAAATAGGACCATAAAAACATTTTTTAAATGGGTTATAAAAAATTATAAAATGTTAATATATGTTAACTGGTCTTGTTTGGCTTTTCATCTAAAAATCACTTAGGTCAGGCGCAGTGGCTCACGCCTTTAATCCCAGCACTTTGGGAGGCCGAGGCGGGTGGATCACCTGAGGTTGGGAGTTTGAGACCAGCCTAACCAACATGGAGAAACCCCATCTCTACTAAAAATACAAAATTAGCCGGGCGTGGTGGCACACGCCTGTAATCCCAGCTACTCGGGAGGCTGACGCAGGAGAATTGCTTGAACCCGGAGGCGGAGGTTGCAATGAGCCAAGATAGTGCCATTGCACTCTAGCCTGGCAACAAGACCGAAACTCCATCTCAAAAACAAAAAACAAACAAACAAAAAATCACTTAAATGTATCACCTATCCAAAAAAGTAAACAAAACAATTTATTTAAAAAATATAGGAGAGGCCAGACGTGGTGGCTCACGCCTGTAATCCTACCACTTTGGGAGTCTGAGGCGGGCAGATCACTTGAGGTCAGGAATTTGAGACCAGCCTGGCCAACATGGTAAAACCCTGTCTCTACTAAAAATACAAAAATTAGCTGGGCCTGGTAGCGTGCGCCTGTAATCCCAACTACTTGGGAGGCCTGAGGCAGAAGAATTACTTGAACTCGGGAGGTGGAGGTTGCCGTGAGCTGTGATCATGCCACTGCACTCCAGCCTGGGCAACAGAGAGAGACTCTGGACACTTGAGTTGGCAGAGAGATGCTCAGAGGAGTGGTAAGGGCAGCAAGCCACCTGATGTGGAGACCAGAGGGTTTGCTGCAGGAGCATTCTGTAATGGAGCACAGCCAGGGACTGCCATGCCTCTAGACTCGACTTACTTTGATAGGAGAGTTTAGCTCTAGGGGAACTGTCAGACTTGAACTCTGCAGGGCAATCTTGTCCATCAGACGGGTGTTGCAGGTGATCAGTGTCTATCTGGGCTGGTGGCCCCAGTGGTAAGAATTTAGACAGTTGTAGGCAAAGAAAGGCAGGTTTAGCCAGGCATGGTGGCTCACGCCTGTAATCCCAGCACTCTGGGAGGCTAAGGCCGGTGATCACCCAAGGTCAGGAGTTCAAGACCAGCCTGGTCAACGTGGTGAAACCCCATCTCTACTAAAACCACAAAATTAGCTGGGTGTGGTGGTGCATGCCTGTAACACAGCTACTTAGGAGGCTGAGGTAGGAGAATTGCTTGAACCTGGGAGGCAGAGGTTGCAGTGAGCCGAGATTGCGCCATTGCACTCCAGCCTGGGCAACAAGAGTGAAACTCTGTCTCAAAAAAAAAAATGAGGCAGATTTATGGCCGGGCCTGGTGGCTCACGCCAGTGATCCCAGCACTTTGGGAGACTGAGGCAGGTGGATAACTCAAGGTCAGGAGTTCCAGATTAGCCTGACTAACATGGTGAAACCCCATCTCTACTAAAAATACAAAAAAATTAGCCAGGCGTGGTGGCGGGCATCTGTAATTCCAGCTACTTGGGAGGCTGAGGCAGGAGAATTGCTTGAACCTGGGAGGTGAAGGTTGCGGTGAGCCGAGATCATGCCATTGCACTCCAGCCTGGAAAGCAAGAGCAAAACTCCGTCTCAAAAAAAAAAAGAAAAAGAAAAGGCAGATTTATTAGAGTATGAAAATACATTGCAAGGGTGAAACAGGCAGGTCAGCAAGAAAAATGCTGACTGCAAAGAGACAAAGGCTTGCTGTGAGTTTTTATAGAATGGTGTTTCTGCTGTATGCTGAAGAAGGCTTTGTGCAGTACTGATAATGCCAAGGTTGTGGTGAGCTAACTTGCAAGTGTCTGGTGATAAGTTGGGCACAGGACAACTTGACTTATTTGTGCAAGAGGGCTATGTGTCTTTTTTTTGAGATGGAGTCTTGCTCTGTTGCCCAGGCTGGAGTACAGTGGCACGACCTCAGCTCACTGCAACCTCCGCCTCCTAGGTTCAAGTGATTCTCCTGCCTCAGCCTCCCGAGTAGCTGGGATTACAGGCATGTGCCACCATGCCTGGCTAATTTTTGTATTTTTAGCAGAGATGGGGTTTCTCCATGTTGGTCAGCCTGGTCTCGAACTCCCAACCTCAGGTGATCCTCCTGCCTCGGCCTCCCAAAGTGCTGGGATTACAAGCATGAGCCACCGTGCCCGGATGAGATGGGGTTTCACTGTGTTAGCCAGGATGGTCTTGAACTTCTGACCTCATGTGATCTGCCTGCCTCAGCCTCCCAAAGTGTTGGGATTATAGGTGTGAGCCACCGCGCCCAGCCAGGTTTTATTTTTTTAACTGTTCTTTGCTGACCAGGGTCACAGAGTTGGCCTTACCTAGGATTGTGGGTGGTTAGGAGGTTACATGGGCCTAAGTCCCTGAATTGGGAGTTAAACTGGGCAGGGTCGCTGTTGGACCATGGGGGAAACAGCATTTACAGCCTAAAAAGACACATGCACATGTATATTCAATGCAACACTATTCACAATAGCAAAGACATGGAATCAACCTAAATGTCCATCAGTGGTAGAGTGGATAAAGAAAATGTGGTACATATATACCAAGGAATACTATGCAGCCATAGAAAAGAACAAGATCATGTCCTTTGCAGGAGCACAGACGGATCTGGAGGCCATATCCTTAACAAACTAACACAGGAACAGAAAACCAAATACCACATATTCTCACTTACAAGTGGGAGCTAAATGATAAGAACACATGGACACATAAAGAGGAACAATAGATACTGAGGCCTATTGGAGAATAGAGGTTGGGAGGAGGGAGACGATCAGAAAAAATAACTAATGGGTACCACACTTACCACCTGGGTGACAAAATAATCTGTACAGCAAACCCCCATGTCACAACTTTATCTATATAACAAACTTACACACATATCCCTGAACTTAGAAGTTAAATACCCCCCCAATACTATATACCTAAACAAATTAATTTAGACTACAATCTATAAATCTTACAGACAACAGGAAAGATAGTAAGAAAAAACATATTTGCTCAAGAGCAAAACAAACTTTTATTTTAAAAATAAAAGTTTACTTTGTATCATATGATTTCTTTTCAAATAAGCACACGGTCTTACAAATATATAATATTCAAAATGTTTTGGGGTCTGATTTTTTTTTTTTTTTTTTGAGAAAGAGTCTTGCTCTGTCACCCAGGCTGGAGTGCAGTGGCGCAATCTAGGCTCACTGCAACCTTTGCCTCCTGGGATCAAGCGATTCTCCTGCCTCAGCCTCTCGAGTAGCTGGAACTACAGGCACACACCACCATGCCTGGCTAATTTTTGGAGCTTTTTAGTAAAGACAGGGTTTCACCATGTTGGCTAAGCTGGTCTCGAACTCCTGACCTCAGGTGATCAGCCCATCTCAGCCTCCCAAAGTGCTGGGATTACAGGCATGAGCTACCATGCCTGGCCTGGGGTCCGATTTTTAAATATTTTCCTTCTCTTTTTAAGTGTTAAGAATACTAAAATATGGGCCTGGTGCAGTGGCTCACGCCTGTAATTCCAGCACTTTGGGAGGCCAAGGCGGGCGGATTGCCTGAGGTCAGGAGATCGAGACCAGTCTGGCTAACTTGGTGAAACCCTGCCTCTACTAAAAATAAAAAAAATTAGCCGGGCGTAATGGCACGCACCTGTAGTCCCAGCTACTCGGGAGGCTGAGGCAGGAGAATCGCTTGAACCTGGGAGGTGGAGGTTGTAGTGAGCTGAGATCGCACCACTGCACTCCAGCCTGGGCAACAGAGCAAGACTCTGTCTCAAAAAAAAAAAAAAAAAAAAAAAAACTAAACTAAAATAATAAATTTAAAGTTGGCCTGGAGCCTCTAAACACATTACTCAACACAAAGAAAAAGTCAATCATTTCAAACTTTTGAAACATGTATGAAATACAAGAAATAGATATGTAAATTAACTTCTTGATATATCACAGCTCTCAAACAATTCCCCCCTTTTCTTTTCCATCTCTGTTCACTCTTTTCCCCCACACCCCACAACTATACAGATAGGGTAAAAGAGAATCAGCTGGATCAATTAATTATGGCAGCCCACAGAGGTGCTCTTAAGGTCCCAGGAAAACCATAAAGGAATAGCTCTGGGCGAACTCTGGAATGCTAACAATGCAGAGGCCACAAGGTAGCTCAAATCAATTTAACCGATATTTAACAGGCACCTCCTATGCACAAGATACCATGCAGAGATATACACTATGATGAATGAGACACAATATTTACTTCAAATATGTTATCTAGTAAGGGGATTAGAAAAGCTATGTTAGTAAGTTCATACAACAGCTGCCATCAAAGGAATAAGCCAACACCAGGGATATGAATGAGGGAAAGTTTACCTCTAGCCTGGAGAAAAGGGAAAAAAGAATTTCAATCCATAGGCCTTGCCTGTAAAGACAGTGGACAAGAGACATGTATGTACATTACTGAAACCCCATTATAATGACAGAATAGGGGTTTTTAAAAGAAGGTGTAAACCTTCAAGGATGGGTAGAATGGGAAAGGAAATAACAGATGTAAAAATTTGTTAAGTTAGAAAAAAAAGAGAAGTGATAAGGAATTTAGGAGACCAGAGAAAATTGATTTCAAAGATAGAAATATTGAGAGCTAAGACTCAAATCTGACTTATGCTACAGAATCTCCAAAAGGCTAATAATTGGTGGTACCAGGTGAAATAGGGAGAAATGCTAAAAATAAGGGAATTTGGCTGAAAGTCAGATTAAGACACAGTCAGATCCCTATTTCCCTTTCTCCTACTCCAGCAAATGAATAGAGGTTTATTCTCTGGAAATGGTTGAAGCAGACAACCAGGGGATTCCAGGCCTCGCTGAAAGAAAGGGTAACGTACTGAAAACCGAGGAATTAAGGAAACATGCATGCAGAATGCTGAGAACCCTGCCTCTTCAACCCTTCTGCTCTACCACTCTGTTCCCAGGATGCTGCTTGCTACTCAGCTAGAAGATTGAAAAGGTTTTTTCTAGGCAATCAGATCAGCCCAAGAGGAAAGATCTTAAGATATTTCACTAGACATTTCCCAACTAATGAACTACCTAGCAAGATCACTCAATAGTGAAGTCCACAGTTAACAATCCCCACTCAGAACTTCAATCAGCTTTTTTGTTACTCATTCTTAAGCATGAGCAGAAAACCAAGGATTCAGAGAAAAGCCCCATTCAAAAAGATGAAACAGGCCGGGCGCAGTGGCTCACGCCCGTAATCCCAACACTTTGGGAGGCCGAGGTGGGCGGATCATTTGAGGTCAGGAGTTTGAGGCCAGCCTAGCCAACATGGTAAAACCCAGTCACTACTAAAAATACAAAAATTAGCCAGGCTTGGTGGCATGTGCCTGTAATACCAGCTACTTGGGAGGCTGAGGCAGGAGAATTGCTTGAACCTGGGAAGAGGAGGTTGGAGTAAGCTGAGATCATGCCACTGCACTCCAGCCTGGATGACAGAGCAAGACTCTGTCTCAAAAAAAAAAAAAAGAAAGAAAGAAAGAAACAACAACAAAAACAAATGAAAAAGCAAAAATTGAACCTTGGAGGCTAGTTGGATTTCAACAGATACAATAAAAAACAATCCTAGAATCCCTTTCTTTAATTTTAAGATACCTCAAATCCATTTGTCTATAGCTTTAAGGAAGGAAACTGTTAAGGTTTCTAAAAGTCATAAGGTGGTATAAAAATACCAGGTGCGGCCGGGCGCGGTGGCTCACACCTGTAATCCCAGCACTTTGGGAGGCCGAGGCAGGTGGATCACGAGGTCAGGAGATTGAGACCATCCTGGCTAATATGGTGAAAGCCGTCTCTACTAAAAATACAAAAAATTAGCCAGGCATGGTGGTGGGTGCTTGTAGTCCCAGCTGCTTGGGAGGCTGAGGCAGAAGAATGGTGTGAACCCAGGAGACAGAGCTTGCAGTGAGCCGAGATCACGCCACTGCACTCCAGCCTGGGCGACAGAGCGAGACTCCATCTCAAAAAAAAAAAAAAAACAAACAAAACCAAAAAACCAAAAAACCAGGTGCAGTGACTGAGGCCTGTAATCCTAGCACTTTGGGAGGCTGAGGTGGGCAGATCGCTTGAGCTCAGGATTTCAAGACCATCCTGGGCAATGTGGTGAAACCCTGTTTCTACCAAAAAAACACATAAATTAGCCAGGTTGGTGGAGCGCACCCGTAGTCCCAGCTACTTGGGACGCTAAGGTGGGAGGATCATCTGAGCCCAGGGAGGGACCCTATCTCAAAAAAAAAAAAAATGGTATAAAAAAAGTTTTTATTCATTTATTTCAGACAGAGTCTTGCTGTGTTGCTCAGGTTGGAGTGCAGTGGCATGATCTCGGCTCACTGCAACCTCCGCCCCTCGGGTTCAAGCAATTCTCCTGCTTCTGTCTCCCAAGTAGCTGGGATTACAGGGCAGGCGCCACCACACCTGGCTAATTTTTGTATTTTTAGTAGAGATGGGGTTTTGCCACATTGGCCAGGCTGGTCTCAAAACTCCTGACATCAGGTGATCTGCCCACCTTGGTCTCCCAAAGTGCTGGAATTACAGGTGTAAGCCACCAGGCCGGCCTTAAGAGTTTTTATTTTTTTAAGAGACAAAGTCTAGCTGTTATCCAGGCTGGGCTGCAGTGGCATGACTGTAGCTCAATGAAGCCTCAAACTGCTGGGCTAAAGGAGTCCTGCCTCAGCCTCCCAAGTAGCTGGGACTTACTGGTGTGTGCCACCATACTTGGCTAATTTTTTTTTTTTTTTTTTTTCGAGAAATGGTTTCTCAGGCTGGTATTGAACTCCTGGCCTCAAGCAATCCTCCCACCTTGGCCTGCTAAAGTGCTGGAATTATAGGCGTGAGGCATTGCACCTGGCCAAAAAGTTTTTATCGGGTTGCTGATGGCCACAGAAGCTACAAGCCAGGAAAATATGTGGATGGGTGTGTCTGCATATTTTCCTTTGAAAAGGGGTAAAAAACATCTTTAAAAATGTAAGTAAGGCTGGGGGCAGTGGCTTATGCCTGTAATCCCAGCACTTTGGGGGGCCGAGGTGGGCGGATCACGAGGTCAGGAGTTTGAGATCAGACTGGCCAATATGGTGAAACCCTGTCTCTACTAAAAATACAAAAAAGAGCTGGGCGTGGCAGTGCTTGCCTGTAGTCCCAGCTGCTCGGCAGGCTGAGGCAGAAGAATCGCTTGAACCTGGAAGGCGGAGGTTTCAGTGAGCCGAGATCGTGCCACTGCACTCTAGTCAGGGTGACAGAGTGACACTCCATCTCAAAAAAAAAAAAAAAGTAAGTAAATATGTATTTTGTACACCTTGATTATCTTCTTTAAAAAGAAACCAACAAAAATTACTTGGTGATCCATTTATAAACCATGATTTTTAAGAGTTCATAATTTTTAAATCTCAAATTTCAATTATATTGATTCTATTCGTTATGTGATTCTTATGCAAGAGCAAGGTATTATTGTTCACTACATATGGGATAGTGAGAAAATACCATGAACTTACTATTGGACAATGAATTTACTCTGATTATTTGCCTCTATCTCTAATATGAGCAAGTCGGGGAGACAGAGAGGTGGGAAAGAGGAGGGAATGAAATAATTTCCTTCTGTAAAAAAGGGGAGGCCAGGTGCGGTGGCTCACGCCTGTAATCCCAGCACTTTGGGAGGCCGAGGCGGGTGGATCACGAGGTCAGGAGATCGAGGCCATCCTGGCTAACACGGTGAAACCCCATCTCTACTAAAAATACAAAAAATTAGCTGGGCGTGGTGGTGGGCTCCTGTAGTCCCAGCTACTCAGGAGGCTGAGGCAGGAGAATCACTTGAATCGAGGAGGTGGAGGTTGCAGTGAGCCGAGATTGCGCCACTGCACTCCAGCCTGGGCGACAGAGTGAGACTCTATCTCAAAAAAAAAAAGGGGGGGGGGTGTGGAAGACTACATCCTTAATCTTACTGAGGTACATCTTTCCACATTAGATTGCACTTAACATCAGAGATACTCGGTATTTCTCTGCATTGCCATCAGAAGTACAGAACTATTAGTGAAATGACAAAGATTACTGCATTAACCAAAAAAATTCCTTTCTCCTTTTTTGTTATTTTTCTTCTTAAATACGGGAAAAAGAGAAAACCTCTGTTGTAGCGTAACCTATGGCATCATTCCCCCACGAACTGCTATTCTGTGGCGTACACAATACCTGCTGAAAAAGAGGTATTGTGAGCATTACTTAGGCCTTTATGTATTTTTGACATTCAGAGATTAATTAAATACACTTCTAACCAACCTCTAGAGATTTAAAAATGCTGCTACCAAAACTGTATCTGGTAGGAAGACAATTCAAACAATTTTACTTTCCAATAAAATTAGGGAAGAGAGAAATATGTGAATAGGATATAATTACAACAATTCATCTCTATTAATGTTTTAAAATATTTAAGAGAATTCAATCTTTTTCTATACAATGGCAACCAAGAACAGATTGGAAAACAATGCAAAAGAGATTTGGCTAAGTTAAAAGTTACCTTTATTCTGTCAGTGAACAGGTATTTTTTTATGACCATTTCCTGCAACTGGCAAAAGTCTCCTTTCAATTCTACTCCATAGACTTGCACTGCTGAACTGGAAAGATAACCCTAAAACAGGAAGATACACTATGATGCAAATGAATGAACTCTTACTCATGGGTTTATTTCTGCTTGAAATTTTAAAAATCAAGCTTTAAAAAATATAGTTTGGCCAGGCACGGTGGCTCACACCTGTAATCCCAGCACTTTGGGAGGCCAAGGCAGGTGGATCACCTGAGGTCAGGAGTTCCAGACCAGCCTGGCAAAGGTGGCGAAACCCCAACTCTACTAAAAATCCAAAAAATTAGCCAGGTGTGGTAGTGGGCACCTGTAATCTCCGCTACTCGGGAGGCTGAGGCAAGAGAATTGCTTGAATCCGGGAGGCAGAGGTTTCAGTGAGCCGAAATCACGCCACTGAACTCCAGCCTGGGCAACAGAGTAAGACTCTGTCTCAAAACATACAAATAAAAATAATTCAATAAAGTAAAAAGAAAATGAAAGTAATATCTTGTAGTTTATGTAAAACTTACAACTTCCTGAACTGAAAAAGGCTCTTACTGATCAGAGCCTTGATTATAGTTTATTAATTCCCATTATCTAAAATAGTTATATTTTTAAAGATGGGTTTCCTTTATTTTTTGAGACAGGGTGTCACTCTGCTGCCTAGGCTGGAATGCAGTAGCATAATCACAGCTCACTGTACCCTCATCTTCCCCAGGCTCAGGTGATCTTCAGAACTCAGCTTCCCAAATAGCTAGGACGAGGAGTGCACACCACCATGCCTGGCTAATTTTTGTATTGTTTTGGAGAGACCGAGTTTCACCATGTTGCCCAGGTTGGTCTCAAACTCCTGGGCTCAAGTGATCCTCCAGCCTTGGCCTCCCAAAGTGCTGGGATTACAGGAATGAGCCACCATGCCCAGCTGGCCACATGTTTTAATAAGTCTACTAATGACAACCAGAAATCATATTTCAGATTTTGGTAAAACCATTTAAGAACATAAGAAATAAATACTCATGATTTAATTTTAAAAAACCCACACTGAAGTGATGTTTTAGAAACAAGCATTCAAACTTAGGATCATAAAAAATTGGAGCAAGATGTGTCCTTGGATAGCATTTAGTTTGCTCATTTAAAATGAGGAACTAGAGGCCTAGAGGTGTTAAGTGGTTTGCTTATGGCCATACAACAATATCCTAGGTCAAGTAAATTTGTCAGCTTTATAAAAGCTCTTATCAAAGTTCAACATACTATTTCAGTACAGTACCAAAAAAAAAAGAAGGGGTTAGAAGGCAGTAGTGACTGATAAAATAGCAAAGTGTTACAAGAAAGAGTCATACACTTCTGTTTTGTTGATATTCCTTAATTTGCACTGCAGAGACAAAGTAGTAAAGGAAATCAGACACGTGGTCTTTGAAATCCCAAATTCAATTGTCATCATAAACTAGAATGTAAGTGTCTACCTATGTCATAACTTATTATTCTTTTACTTTAATAAATAAAGCCACACTGTCACCTTGGATGGTGACAGGCAAAGCTGTTGCTAGCAGAAGAAAATACTTTCCAAATGATGTCTGCAAGGTGGACGGTACCCCATAAAGGACTATGCTAGGCCTGGAGCTGATGTCAACCAAGACCTTTCCTGATATGTCAGAGAGTACATGATGATAAATGAATTTCATTTCCATGAGGGAGAAGTAATGAGAAATAAATCCCAGAGAATTAGAAGAGTGAACACCAAATTTTGCTTGGGTATAAGTAATTGCATTCTGGACTTCTAATTCTTTCATCTATATTTCATCTGTAAAGTATATTTCATGTTTTTGTTCCTTAATCAATGAAAATCATCCAGAAGTTATTTGGAAAAAATTCATGTGATAATTTTTTACTCATCCACTCTGACTTAGAACAAATATTAAGTCTGACATTTAAAAGGCCTTTAGGGAGCAGCTACTTAGAAGACCATCTCTATTCCTGTGCCCCTCATTTCCTTCTTGCTGCCGCTTTAGAGGTCCTAGGTTTTTTTCCTTTCTCTACTTCCTATGGCCTGTTGTGCCTGGGACAGCGTCATAACTTCCATACCATCTGGCTTTCTCACCTTACCCCTGAACCCCAGAAGTACTATGTATTGCTGCATAGACTGTAGACTACAAAATGTATGACTGGCTCTGGGGCTATACAGAGTGGCAGCCCTCATCAACCTGGAATAGATTCTGGAGGGCAAGAGAGGAGTGGTGTGAAAGATTCACATACACCCATAAATTGCTTTTATCCCACTTAGTTTAACTGCCACCATTTCTAGCCTCGTAATCTATCTTCTCATCCTAGTTTCTGTCATGAAATATCTGAGATAGCCTGAGTCTGGTTTTCTTCTGATATGTAGGTAGCCCAAAGACTTATATTATGTTCTATGTAATAATGATCAGGAAGGGGAGAAACCTTGGTCCTAACTAACAGAGGGTGAAAAGTAAAATAGAAGCAGGTAGGCCAATCCCTTAGAAGAGAAAAAAAGGTGTGACTAGGCCTCTGAAGTCATTATTGTGGGTCGGGCTGTAAGCAGTGTAGTCGTTATCTCCCTAGGACCCTCATCTTCTCTATCCTCTTTGCTACACTAGTGCTTCTTTGGGTTAGTGTCACCACTACAGTCTTGTAGCTAGACATGCCCCTCGTGACAGAGAGGGAGAAAGTCCCTTATGGTGATAACTGTTTCAGATTCATTATAGTTCTCTACAATGGGGAGGCTGGCCTGTTTACCCAGTAATTAAAAATAAGATTTTTATGGGAAGACACATCCTAATCTTCAAATTTTTATCTGTCAAACATAGCTCTTCTATAAATATTTTTAACAGGATGTTACAGTTATTAACTTTTTTCTTTGAGATGTTATCTTTGTTGCCCAGAATGGAGCGCCAGTGGCAATATCTTGGCTCACTGCAACCTCTGCCTCCCACGTTCAAGCAATCTTCCCACCTTACCCTCCCAGGTAGCTGGGACTACAGGTGTGTGCCACACCACACCCGGCTAATTTTTGTATTTTTATTAGAGATGGGGTCTTGCCATGTTGGCCAGGCTGGTCTCAAACTCCTGAACTCAGGTGATCCACCTACCCCAGCCTCCCAAAGTTATTAATAACTTTTTAGTGTTTCTTCTATTATTGTCCAAATCCTTTTCATTCTGTGAATTTTAACTACCTCAAATGGAAACTAGAAGTATTATTGAGAAATAGGATCTTTTTTTTTTTTGAGTTGGAGTCTTGCTGTGTTGCCCAGGCTGCAGTGCAGTGGTGCGATCTCAGCTCACTACAACCTCCGCCTCCCGGGTTCATGCCATTCTCCTGCCTCAGCCTCCCGAGCAGCTGGGACTACAGGCGCCCATGCCCGGCTAATATTTTGTATTTTTAGTAGAGACGGGGTTTCACTGTGTTAGCCAGGATGGTCTCGATCTCCTGACCTTGTGATCCACCCGCCTCGGCCTCCCAAAGTGCTGGGATTACAGGCTTGAGCCACCGTGCCCGGCCTGAGCAATAGGATCTTAAACTAATAAATCAGAGAAGTTTAATCTCAAATTATAATACAGGTACAATATATCTGTTTAGCAACATATTCCAAATTTGGTATTTAATCTTTGATAATGATATCATCTAAGATCAGTAATATAAGCACAAGATTATTTACCCAGAGGGGTGGGTAGCCCACTCTATGTAATAATGCTAAATGTAAGTGAGCAGGGAAATACATGTCTAAAGCACCACGTCTAGACAAATCTACCCAGTCTGAACAAAGACAGAAGGCTTTCTGTCACTAGAGAAGTTCTCTAATATGGATTGGGATGCTTCACTGGGTCAAATTATAGCCTGAATGAACGATTTCTCAAGATTATCTATCTCTGTCTTCTGTGTCCATGCCCGCCCAATAATATCTCATCACTATCTGATTTCTTAAGGAGATTTTTTCTTTTTTAGACAGTCTTGCTCTGTCACCCACGCTGGAGTGCAGTGGTACGATCTCAGCTCACTGCACCCTCCACCTCCTGGGTTCAAGTGATTCTCATGCCTCAGCCTCATGAGTAGCTGGGATTACAGGTGTGCATCACCACACCCTGCTACTTTCTGTATTTTTAGTACAGACGGACTTTTGCCATGTTGGTCAGGCTGGTCTTGAGCTCCTGGGCTGAAGAGATCCACCCATCTCGGCCTCCGAAGTGCTGGGATTACAGGCCTGAGCCACTGTGCCCAGCCAGATGTTTTTCTTTTAAGTGACTGGGTCTCCTGTTGTCCAGGCTGGAGTGCAGTGGCTATACACAGGCCCAATCATACTGCACTGCAGCCCTGAACTCCTGGTCTTAAGCAATCCTTCCACCTCAGCCTCCCAAGTAGCTGGGACTACAGGTGCACACCACCATGCCCAGCTCAAGTAGATGTTTTTATGGGGAGAACATTTCAGCCTCCTCGGAAATTATATTTCTCATTGTAAATCAATCAGTGTATGGTTTACCAACCCCTGTTCAATATGTAGAGTATGAGTCAGTTCCTTTGTATTGTCACCTCTGTTTAGTTTCTGAACCTGCAGAGTTGCCTCCGATTACATAGTTTCTAGATGTGAAAAACATCTCACTGCCTTACTTACTAGGGAAAAAAAACCTGTGAAAAACAGTTTCTAGGCTGGGCGTGGTAGCTCATGCCTGTAATCCCAGCACTTTGGGAGGCTGAGGCAGGCGGATCACTTGAGGTCAGGAGTTTGAGACCAGCCTGGCCAATATGGTGATACACCGTCTCAACTAAAAATACAAAAAAATTAGCTAGGTGTGGTGACCGGTGCCTGTAATCCCAGCTACTTGGGAGGCTGAGGCACAATTGCTTGAACCCAGGAGGCGGAGGCTGCAGTGAGCCGAGATCGTGCCACTGCACTCTAGCCTGGGCAATAGAGCAAGACTCAGCTTCAAAAAACAAAACAAAACAAAACAAAGTTTCTAAATATATCCTGGGGGACATTAAGTGACCTATTCTTCTGAGATAATATTCGTTTACCCTCCCTAACTGCAGTATTTGGTAATAACCATGCCACAGGTTGGCCTTTTGCTTTCAGAAAACATTGAATAGCTTAGTCCAAACTTTGCATACTCGTGTAAGAAAAAATACACATAAAGTCATCAGATTTGCATACCTAAGTGCCTACCTAAAGGCGCTGTCTGGTGTGAGCTGCACATCATATAGTAGTTCCTGCTCATTTTTCCTTTCTCATATAATGAATCAATAAGTCTTCGTCATAAAGGAATGCACCAAGGTGAACTGTGGGTTCGGGCTGTTGCTGCATCTGGTGGAGAGAAAAACATCAAAAGAAACAAAGTACAAAGAAGTATCTTTTTATTGCTAAATAAAGCAAAATGTCAGTGGTCTATATGCTAACATTCTGAGAGCAACAAAAAGGCACAGTAAGACATGTTTTGCTTATGCAAGTAACTGCTCTACTTTCGTTTTATTTCTGAGACCCTAGCAACTTTTTGACCTGGAATGATGCAAAACAAGCCATGAGAAATACATAAAACTCTAGTTGAAAGGAATCTCATAGATCATTTTGTCTACCCTAAGTAGCATATTTTACAAATACTTACCCAGAAACATTTCTTCAAAGAAATTATATTAGTTAATAATAGAGGAAAAAATTTAAACTAATACCAGGTCTTCTGAGTCCTACATGTCAGTGACTTACCATTAAAATATTTAACAAGTAATCTTTTCCCAGAGTGCAGTTTTCAAATAAAATGCTATTAAAACTTCATGCTTATAAATAGTAGTCATTTGTTAATATTAATGGTATAGGATATACTAGCAAGTGGCTACAAAGAAACAAATGTTTGATTCCTTTTACCTTAACTATAATAAACCATTTTGCTTGAATACCTAAAAATGTGTCTACATTTAAACAAAGAAACCTTGGTTGGTACATAAAAATCAGGTATGGATATATAAGGATCAGAAGGAAATTTAAGATAAAAAGTTGGGCCAGGCGCAGTGGCTCATGCCTGTAATCCCAGCACTTTGGGAGGCCGAGGTGGGTGGATCATGAGGTCAGGAGATCGAGAACATCCTGGCTAACATGGTGAAACCCTGTCTCTACTAAAAATAGAAAAAGAAAATTAGCCAGGCGTGGTGGCAGGCGCCTGTAGTCCCAGCCACTCGGGAGGCTGAGGTAGGAGAATGGTGTGAACTCGGGAGGCAGAGCTTGCAGTGAGCCAGTGAGCCAAGATTGTGCCACTGCACTCCAGCCTGGGTGACAGAAAGAGACTCCATCTCAAAAAATAAATAAATAAATAAATAAAAAAGACAAAAGGTTGAAGTTTGTGGGTCAATTATTAACACACAAGGATCACTTTTCTCATTGTATACATCGTGGATTTCACAAAACTGATTATATGCATAGCACTATTAAGAATGTGCAGATGGCTGGGCGCGGTGGCTCACGCCTGTAATCCCAGCACTCTGGGAGGCGGAGGTGGGTGGATCACTAGGCCAGGAGTTTTGAGACCAGCCTGACCAACATAGTGAAACCCCATCTCTACTAAAAATACAAAAATTAGCTAGGCATGGTGGCGGGCACCTGTAATCCCAGCTACATGGGAGGCTGAGGCAGAAGAATCACTTGAACCTGGGAGGCGGAGGTTGCGGTGAGCCGAGATCACACCATTGCACTCCAGCCTGGGCAACAAGGGCAAGACTCTGTCTCAAAAAAAAAAAACCAACCAAACAAACAGAATTTAGCTCCTTTATTCAGTTATTTATAGTCTGAAAACCACATGGAGAATTGCTGTTTTCAGGTTAGTGGGTGGAAATTTTTTTTTTAATAGAGATGGGGTCTTGCTATGCTGTCCAGGCTGGTCTTGAATTCCTAGGCTCAAATGATCCTCTCACCTCAGCCTCCCAAAGGGCTGGGATTATAGGTATGAGCCACCACACCCGGCCAAGAAGAGATTATTAGCCTTGCTTTACAAAACAATATTCATAACATAGGTTTCCCTTAAGGGTTAGGATTTGAAGGAACTTGAAAGAGTTCTGGAGAAGAAAAATGAGAGCTAATTCTTTTTTTTTTGAGAT
This sequence comes from Pongo pygmaeus, assembly GCF_028885625.2. Taxonomy (NCBI): domain Eukaryota; kingdom Metazoa; phylum Chordata; class Mammalia; order Primates; family Hominidae; genus Pongo; species Pongo pygmaeus. Next base: position 33,292,854 of record NC_072388.2, read on the forward strand.
GGAGTCTCACTCTGTCACCTGGGCTGGAGTGCAGTGGCGTGATCTTGGCTCACTGCAAGCTCCGCCTCCTGGGTTCAAGCCATTCTCCTGCCTCAGCCTCCCGAGTAGCTGGGACTAAGGTGCCTGCCACCATGCCCAACTAATTTTTTTTGTATTTTTAGTAGAGACAGGGTTTCACTGTGTTAGCCAGGATGGTCTCAATCTCCTGACCTTGTGATCCACCCACCTCGGCCTCCTAAAGTGCTGGGATTACAGGCGTGAGCCACCGTGCCCGGCCAAAAATGAGAACTAATTCTAAAAATAAAGGAATAGAAGAACAAGTAAAAGTGTAAGGGGCAAATGTAGAAGAAAGAAACAAAAAGGTGAGCTTCATCATTAATACAAATGAGGGAAATGGAACGGAGGAAAAAACAAGGACATGGGATGTAGTTAGGATCACATCATTGGCTCTTGTTGGGCCTTGATTGTTTTTCCAGAGCCTGGCAAACAGGATACTCTCAAAAAATATTTGTTGAATGAATAGTACTGATGAGTCAAAGGGTTGAGGACTCAAAAGAATTGGGGACATGGCTGAAGCACTACATGAAAAACTGTTTAAAACCAAATTTAGGGCTGATTAGGCTGAAGAGACTGTGGGGTTAGGAAGAATAGGAGAAACTTTAAGAAGCACTCACAGTAAATTTAACATATTTACTTTTATTTATCTCTTCATGAACTAACCTCAGTCAATGATGTCAGACATTCACTTCTCCTCTTGCTTTTTGATCTAAGTGTTGCATTATCAGAATGCACATCATGTGCATTCTGATGTGACACCATGAGCTGAGACTTTCACATTGCTCACCAGCGAATGCTAACTGACCTGATCTCTTAATTTTCTTTCTGTATGCTCCCTGCAGTGTGGTCTCTGGAATCCCTCCTGGTGTTGGCCAATCCTGGTGGTAGTTTTGCATAGTTGAGCTGGTTTCTGCAGCACGATATAATGCTGCGGAGGCAAGCTGCAGGAATGTTGTTGCTGTTATTTTTGAGGAAAAAGGATGACGTGCTGACTCGGCATAAGGAAACCACTTGGGCCCGACTGCTCTGTCAAATGACTTCCACACCTCTCTGAACTTGAGTATCTCATCTATTACCCCAGGGATTAAGATTAAAGCAGAACCAAAATACTAAAGAAAATTGTTTTTTACAAACAGCATAATCATCTGGGGTTCTTTTGTGACTGATGAATCTGAGCTATGAATGGCTGCGCAGTTCCACTAACCTTACTGGAAAGTATCCTGATGAGAGAATAGTGTCACCATCTATATCCTGCCATTTTAGATACATAAGTAGCGATGTCAATTCATGAGTAGCAGACATGCAGCCGGGTACGGTGGCTCATGCCTGTAATCCTAGCACTTTGGGAGGCCGAGGCAGGTGGATCACCTGAGATTAGGAGCTCGAGACCAGCCTGGCCAACATGGTGAAACTTCGTCTCTACTAAAAATACAAAAACTAGCCAGGTGTGGTGGCAGGCACCTATAGTCCCAGCTACTCGGGAAGCTGAGGCAGGAGAATCGCTTGAACCCGGGAGGCACAGGTTGCAGTAAGCCGAGATTTGTGCCACTGCACTCCAGCCTGGGCGACAAGAGCAAAACTCCGTCTCAAAAAAAGTTGTTATGCTCTATTTCTAAAAATAGTATATTATTATTTTTGAAATACTTTCAATTCTCTGCTGGATCAATGTACAAATGTACAATCTGTGGATATGGAGAACCCACTGCATATCCTAAGCATTTATGCTATGTCATTAAAATTAAAATTTGTGGAAACTTTACTTTTGAAGGCTGTGTAGTCTCTATTTAACCATTCACTGCTACCCTGAGTTAAATATAGTTATAATTGTGTAAAACTGAGACTACTGCAACAAACATTTTGACAAACATCATCTCTTTGCATCTCTGATTATTTCCTTACTATAAATTCTTAGAAGTGCTTCAACATTTAAAAGGCTTTTCCTACATATTTGCACATTTCTTTCTTTCTTGAAGGACAACAGTTTAACAGAAATAAAAAAGAACACGAGTCTCTGGCTGGGTGTGGTGGCTCATGCCTGTAATCCCAGCACTTTGGGAGGCTGAGGCAGGCAGAGCACTTGAGGTCAGGAGTTCGAGACCAGTCTGGCCAACACGGTAAAATCCTGTCTCTACTAAATTACAAAAATTAGCTGGACATGGTGGTACACACCTGTAATCTTAGTTACTTGGGAGGATGAGGCAGAAGAATTCCTTGAACCTGGGAGCTGGAGGTTGCAGCAAGCCGAGACAGCTCCACTGCACTCCAGCCTGGGCATGAGACTCCCTCACAAAAAATAAAAAATAAAATAAAATAAAAAGAACACAAGTCTCATCAAACCCTCACAACACTGAATATTATCATAAAAACAAACTTGGACAGGGTACGGTGGCTCACGCCTGTAATCCCAGCACTTTGGGAGGTCAAGGCAGGCAGATCGCTTGAGTCCAGGGGTTTGAGACCAGCCTGGGCAACATGGTGAAACCCCATCTCTACAAAAAAAATTAAAAAGTAGCTGGGCGTGGTGGTATATGCCTATAGTCCCAGCTACTTGGGAGGCTGAGGTGGGAGGATCATCTGAGCCTGGGAGGTCAAGGCTGCAGTGAGCCGTGATCACACGATTGCACTCCAGCCTGGGCAACCAGAGTGAGATCCTACCTGAAAAAATAAAAAAACTAAAAAAACCTGTTTGTTTTAATTTGCATTTATTTAATTACTAGTGAGGTGGAACACCTCTTAACACGTAAACAGCAAATGTGTGGTAATACTATGTTGCTTGGAAAAAGATTAAAGGAAGGTGCTAATCATCTGCCTAAAGGACAGTAGAGCTTTTCTCAAATTACATATGTAGAGGGGAAGGGAATGGAGAACGAAGAGCTTCTCTAACGGGCAAAATCAATTCTTTAAAATTTCCTACTTACATCTAATTAATTATATGGGGAAAGAAAAGTCCCCAAAGCTGACAGCCTATGAATCAAACCTCACTTTTTGTATCTAGTCAGGTATTCAGTCCCACCACTTTTTCTTTTGAAACCTATTTTCCCTTCATTCCCAATTCAACTATCTCATAGCCACAGTCATCATCTCATACTCTGAATACCATTACAAACTCATAACCAGTTCCTCAATATCAGCTTCTCCCCACTATAAAATACCTTGTTCACCTAAGCGAATCTTGCTTAAATCTCACTTTTATATCACTCCCTCTCCTTACAAATTTTTAATGATTTTCTATTTTTCAGTGTATCAAATCTCAAGATTTTTAAGGCCCTCCATATCACAAGTCTACTCAGCCATTTTCTTAAAATTTTATTTTTAATTGACACATAATAATTGTATATATTTATGGGGTAGAATGTATACATTGTAGAATGATCAAATCAGGCTAACATATTCATCACCACATATTTATGATTTCTTTGTTTTTCTTGGGAGGGAGTTTCGCTCTTGTTGCCCAGGCTGGAATGCAATGGCGTGATCTCAGCTCGCCGCAACCTCCACCTTCCGGGTTCAAGCGATTCTTCTGTTTCAGCCTCCTGAGTAGCTGGGATTACGGGCATGCGCCACCACGCCTGGCTAATTTTGTATTTTTTTTTTTTAGTAGAGACGGGGTTTCTCCATGCTGGTCTCGAACTCCCGACCTCAGGTGATCCGCCTGTCTCAGCCTCCCAAAGTGCTGGGATTACATGCGTGAGCCACTGCACCTAGCCAAATTTATTATTTCTCTGTGTCCAGAACATTTAAAACCCACCCTCTTTTTTTTTTTTTTTTTTTTTTGAGGCAGAGTTTTGCTCTCGTTGCCCAGGCTGGAGTGCAATGGCGTCATCTCAGCTCACCACAACCTCCGCCTCATGGGTTCAAGCAATTCTCCTGCCTCAGCCTCCTGAGTAGCTGGGATTACAGGCATGTGCCACCACGTCCGGCTAATTTTTTGTATTTTTAGTAGAGATGGGGTTTCTCCATGTTGGTCAGGCTGGTCTTGAACCCCTGACCTCAGGTGAGCCGCCCACCTCAGCCTCCCAAAGTGCTGGGATTAAAGGCTTGAGCCACCGTGCCCAGCCAAAACCCACTCTCTTAACAATTCTGAAATACAGTCACATACTACATAATGACACTTCCATCAATGACAGACTGCACACACCATGGTGGTCCCATAAGATTACAATGTCATATTTTTACTGTACCTTTTCTATGTTTAGATACACATATACTAACCATAGTGTTACAACTGCCTACAGTTGCTACAGGAACATGCTGTACAAGTTTGTAGAAGGTGCAACAGGCTATACAATCTAGGTTTGGGTAAATACTGTACATTCCATGATGCTCGCACAACAATGAAATGGCCTAACAATGCATTTCTCAGAACCTGTCCCTGTTGTTAAATGATGTATGATTGTATGTATGTTTTAGCAAATTTGGTGAATTACATTGTTTTTCTAATGTTAAACCAACAGGGCATTCCTGAGATAAACCCACCTGCTCATAACGTATTATTCTTTTCACATATCCTGGCCATTTTTAATAGACAACAAATGCGATTGAGAGAAAAGTACAATTTTATTCATTTAATAGAACCTATAAAAGCTCTGTAGCTACTGCTCAGCAACATGTTCAATTCTACTCAATGAAGAGGTGTTTACAACAAAGGATACAGAGAATCTCCTGTAAGTGTCTAGTCACCTCTTGTTATTTTAAGCATTTAAATATTTCTTGACTATCTGGTTAATTTCCTTCCTGCAAACCTTAATTTTCTACCCTCTGTAACTTGATCCTTAATAGAAACTGTATGAGCAGTTGGGCGCAGTGGCTCACACCTGCAATCCCAGTGCTTTGGGAGGCTGAGGCTGGTGAAATAATCGAGCTCAGGAGTATGAGATCACCCGGGGCAACATGGCGAAATCCTGTCACTACCAAAAAATGCAACAATTAGCCAAGTATGATGGCACAAACCTATAATCCCAGCTACTTGGGCTGAGGGAGGAGGCTCACTTGAACTTGGGAAGTTGAGGCTGCAGTGAGCCCTGTGTTCACACCACTGCACTCCAGCCTGGGTGACGCAGCGAGACTGTCTAAAAGAAGAGACCCAGCACGGTGGCTCATGCCTGTAATCCCAGCACTTTGGGAGGCCAAGGTGAGCAGATCATCTGAGGTCAGGAGCTCGAGATCAACCAACATGGTGAAACCCTGTCTCTACTAAAAACACAAAAATTAGCCAGGCATGGGCCAGACGCGGTGGCCCACGCCTGTAATCCCAGCACTTTGGGAGGCTGAGGGGGGCGGATCAGCAGGTCAGGAGATCAAGACCATCCTGGCTAACACGGTGAAACCCCATCTCTACTAAAAAAAATACAAAAAAAATTAGCCAGGTGTGGTGGCAGGTGCCTGTAGTCCCAGCTACTCAGGAGGCTGAGGCAGGAGAATGGCGTGAACCCAGGAGGTGGAGCTTGCAGTGAGCCGAGATCGCGCCACTGCACTCCAGCCTGGGCGACAGAGACTCCATCTCAAAAAAAAAAAAAAAAGAAAAGGAGAGACTTTGTATGAGTTATTAGTTTAATGTCCTCATTTCTATTTTGCATATTCAGGAAATACTGAGAGCCTTCAGAGTAGAATTTGTTAATAGACTGCTGTTGCATTGTATCTTTTTTATATGCCCTATTGGGGATCCCACTTGCAGTTCTGGTTCTCAACTCCCCTCACTTAATGGATTGCAATCAGTCTCCTACACTTTGAAATCTAGGTCAAGAGCCCACTTCATACACATTAGGAAAATAGTAGGGAAAAGAGGAAAAGATACTCTGCCAGAGGATCAGAATCAATAAGTTCCAGTACTGCTGTATTTTAACTGCTTTTTATTTTATCTTTTTTTGGGGGGAGAGGAACTTGTTTTTGCCTGCATTGCCCCTCAGACTTGGTTTATCTTTCCGACACTAGTGCTCATTATTTCCTAGCTTAAGCTGTACAAAGAAACATCTAGGCTCCCACCTTTGTTTTATATCCTGTTTCTTTTTTCTTTTTTTTTTTTTTTTGAGATGGAGTCTCACTCTGTCGCCCAGGCTGGAGTGCAGTGGCGCAATCTTGGCTCACTGCAACCTCAGCCTCCTGGGTTCAAGCAATTCTCTTGCCTCAGCCTCCTGAGTAGCTGGGACTACAGGTGCACACCACCATGCCTGGCTAATTTTTTTTTTTGTATTTTTAGTAGAGACAGGGTTTCACCATGTTGGCCAGGCTGGTCTCAAACTCCTGACCTCAGGTGATCTGCCCGCCTCGCCTCCCAAAGTGCCAGGATTACAGGCGTGAGCCACTGCACACAGCCATGTTGCCTAGTTTTAATAAACTCTTATGAAACTCAAAACCAAAGCCATACTCAACATCTAGCGTTGTCTCTTGCTATTCCATCAAATGGTATAAAAATTCAAGAAGAGTTATAATTTAAATTAAAAGTCTAGGCAAATGTCATGCAAGACATTATTTAAATGACTTTATGCCAGAGATCTAAAAATGTATTTAAAAACTATAGGAGAGGCCAGGCACAGTGGCTCAGGCCTATAATCCTAGCACTTTGGGAGGCCGAGGTGGGTGGATCACCTGAGGTCAGGAATTCGAGACCAGCCTGGCCAACATGGTGAAACCCCACCTCTACTAAAAATATAAAAATCAGCCGGACTTGGTGGCATGTGCCAGTAATCCCAGCTACTCAGGAGGCCGCACTCTAGCCTGGGCAACAGAGGGAGACTCCGTCTCAAAAAAAAAAAAAAAAAAAAAAATTTTCCCCAGGAAAAAGGAAATCTAATTAGGAAAATGAAAAATGTTTGTTTAGAAGAATCTTTTGTGCTGTACTTAGACCACTTCATAAAAAGGTATACTAAGAGTTTCAGTTTGGGAAGACAAGAGTTCTGGAGATTAATAGTGATGATATTTACAAAACAAGGTTAACATATTTAATGCCACTTAACTATACAGTAAAAAATGGTCAAAACGGGCTGGGTGCGGTGGCTCACGCCTGTAATCCCAACACTTTGGGAGGCTGAGGTGGGCAGATCACGAGGTCAGGTGCTCGAGACCAGCTTGGCCAACATGGTGAAACCCCATCTCTACTAAAAATACAAAAATTAGCCAGGTGTGGTGTACGCCTGTAATCCCAGCTACTCAGAAGGTTGAGGCAGGAGAATCGCTTGAATCTGGGAGGCAGAGGTTGCAGCGAGCCGAGATTGTGCCATTGCACTCTAGCCTGGGCAAAGAGCAAGACTCTGTCTGAAGGAAAAAAAAAAAAAGGTCAAAATGGTAAATTTTATTTTATATATATTTTACCACAATAAAGAAGGTATACTAATACACTACTTTTTTTAAAGGATTATAAATAACCATACTCCTTTATTTTAAGCTCAGTGATACTCTCACTTCTTAAAATTTTTTTTAATTTTTAATTTTTTTTCTTTTTTTGAGACAGGTTCTCCCTATGTTGCCCAGGCTGGTCTCACATTCCTGAGCTTAGGCAATTCGCCTACCTCGGCCTTCCAAAGTGCTACGATTACAGGCGTGGGCCATATGCCCGGCCTCACTTCTTAAAATATTTGTGTTAATAAACATTCTTCAGAAACTCAAGTTATTTTTTAAATTGTTTAACAAATTGCTTGAGCTTCCTTACTACAGGGTCTGCTAAAGAGAGGCACAGGAAGTACCTTAAGATCACGTACGATGGCTCACGCCTGTAATTCCAGCACTTTGGGAAGCCAAGGTGGATCTCTTGAGGCCAGGAGTTTGAGACCAGCCTGGGCAACATAGTAAGACCCTGTCTCTACAGGAAATTTAAAAAAGCTGGGTGTGGTGGTTTGCACCATAGTCCAGCTACTCAGGATGCTGAGGTGGGAGGACTGCTTGAGCCAAGGAGGTCAAAGCTGCAGTGGGCATAAACGGTGTCACGGCACACCAGCCTCCAGCCTGGGTGACAGAGTGAGACCTTTTCTTTAAAAACAACAACAAAAAGTACCTTTAAAAAAAGTAAAAATTGGGCCGAGCGCGGTGGCTCACGCTTGTAATCCCAGCACTCTGGAAGACCGAGGTGGGCAGATCACGAGGTCAGGAGATTGAGACCATCCTGGCTAACACGGTGAAACCCCGTCTCTACTAAAAATACAAAAAAATTAGGTAGGCGTGGTGGCACGCGCCTGTAGTTTCAGCTACTCAGGAGGCTGAGGCAGGAGAATCGCTTGAACCCAGGAAGCGGAGGTTGCAGTGAGCCAAGATCGTGCCATTGCACTCCAGCCTGGGCGACAGCAAGACTCTGTCTCAAAAAAAAAAAAAAAGTAAAAATATATTCTTTAGCCAGTGATATTGGCTCTTGTTTACAAAATTATCCAAAACATTCTTTCAAGTCTTCCTGATTTTGAAAAATAGAGTCTCAACTGATATCTCTAAAATTTGAGGCTGGGTACAGTGGCTCATGCCTGTAATTTGAACACTTTAGGAGGTTGAGGTGGGAGGATCCCTTGAGGCCAAGAGTGTGAGGCTGTAGTGAGCTATGATGGTGCCACTGCACTCCAGCCTGGGTGACAGAGACCCTATCTCAAAAACAAACAAAACACAGGAAAAAAAAAATCAAGATTTAGATTGCAAATGGCTCCACAAAACAAATCTTGAGGGCAAGGATGTTTTAGTAATTTTACAATTGCCAGCTCTAGGCAGTATGTGACATCTCTGTAGGCACTCAGTGCTTTTAGAATAAATGACCTTGTGCTGAGGAATGTGAAAAAAAGATGTAAATCGGTGCTGTTTTATTGACAAATGGGATATGAAGAATGAAATGTGCGGCCGAGCACGGTGGCCGACGCCTGTAATCGTCCTCCTTCACTTTGGGAAGCGGAGGAGGGCAGATCACAAGGTCAGAAGATCGAAACCATCCTGGCTAACAAGGTGAAACCCCGTCTCTACTAAAAATACAAAAAATTAGCCGGTCATGGTAGCGGGCGCCTGTAGTCCCACATACTCGGGAGGCTGAGGCAGGAGAATGGCGTGAACCCAGGAAGCGGAGCTTGCAGTGAGCCGAGATTGCGCCACTGCACTCCAGACTGGGCGACAGAGCGAGACTCCGTCTCAAAAACAAAAACAAAAACAAAAAAGAAATGTGCAACATAGGATTTAGATGAAGTGATAGGAGACTCAGCATATTATGGAAATTCTTATCTTGATTTTGTGTATATAGAAATAAAGCTGTATCCGGCTGGGCGCGGTGGCTCATGCCAGTAATCCAGCACTTTGGGAGGCCGAGGAGGGCAGATCACGAGGTCAGGAGTTCAAGACCAGCCTAGCCAACATAGTGAAACCCCGTCTCTACTAAAAATACCAAAATTAGCTGGATGCGGTGGTTCGTGCCTGTAATCCCAGCTACTCCAGGGGCAGGAGAATCACTTGAATCCAGAAGGTAGAGGTTGCAATGAGCTAAGATCGTGCTACTGCAGTCCAGCCTGGCGACAGACTGAGAATCCGTCTCAATAAATAAATAAATAAACAAAGCTGTATATCTGGTTTTCTATACTTTCCAGGTCAAATCTCACTATCAGATGTTCCTGTTAACTTCAGTTTGACATCTTATCTAAAATGACTCCTAAAATGTCTAATAATGATAATTATAATACCTAAACCTACTGACTCTAACATCACAAAGAATTTTAAGAGGTCGAGGCTAAAAATCTAAAATTGGAAGTCATCAGCTAACAATGACATTTCAAATCATGAGTTTGGATAAAAATAACCATGGAAATCAACATTCAGCAAAATACAGGCATAGTGGCCAGGCGTGGTGGCTCACGCCTGTAATCCCAGCACTCTGGGAGGCCCAGGCAGGAAGATCACCTGAGGTCAGCAGTTTGAGACCAGCCTGGGAAACATGGTGAAACTCCGTCTCTACTACAAACACAAAAATGAGCCGGGCGTAGTGGCCGTCGCCTGTAATCCCAGCCACTCAAAATCGCTCGAATCTGGGAGGCGGAGGTTGCAGTGGGCCGGATGGCGCCACTGCACCCCCGCCTGGGCGACAAGAGTGAAACTCTGTCTCAAAAAATAAATACACACACACACACACACACACACTCACATACAGGCATAAGATAGTTTGCTATAGTTACCAAACATAAGAATATCCTATTTTCCTGAGCTTTCATCAGACTTTACTTTGCCAGAATACATCTATCCCATTTTTCAATAACTAGATCTACCTACCACATTTCCTCAGTTTTAACATGTGTGTTTAAAGAGACAGGGTCTTGCGTCGCTCAGGCTGGAGTGAAGCAGCGGGATCAAAACTCACTGCAGCCTTTTTCTGTCTATAAATCTTCAACACTTGGCTGCGCTGCAATCTCTCTGAGCCTACCCGATTCGTGAATCGTTCTTTGCTCAAACTGTTAAATTTAACTTGGCTAAGGTTTTTCTTTTAACATTTCCTACTAACGCTACAGCCTAAAACCTCTCCTGCAAAGTGCTTTTTCAGGTGGCAACGTACCAATCCTAACAAGTTTGTGGGAGTAATGGGGAGGAGGGCTAACCCTCTATTTTCTTTCAGAAAAAGGGTTAGGCACAAGGAGCTCTAAAGGCTTGTCCGAAGTCTGCTACAAACTCAAACCACTCAGAACCAGGTCTTCCCACACCCAATTAATTCCAAGTGGTACTGTATCCGATTACCCCCATTTTCCAAGAGACAGTTTATTTTTCCCCTCTTTTACCCTCCCCACTACACTTCCCACTTAGCCCTTTTTGAAATGCAAAATAACCTCTCAACTCCCCTCACCAGACCATTCTCTACAGAGCAAATTCACCTACGAGATCCAAGACGCAACTCCCACCGCCAGGGGGTCGCCTCAGAAGGGTAAGCAGAAAGCATGCCCACTTGGCCACTTTCACAACTTATTTCTGCTCAGAAAGGCACCAACTCAACTACCCGGTAGATAAGGCATCAGCTAACAGAGACCTCTTGCTCATTTCCTCTCGTAACTTATAAAATGCCCGCTTTTTGCTCCAAGGGCGAAGCGGGCTGGCTTCGGAAATAACATCCCTCTTCTTGTATACCAGGGCTTGCTCTTGTTAATTGGTCTCTACGTGTGGCGGGCAACTAACTCGCTTTTCCGTTAGAGCACTCCGAGCCCTGGTCAATCTACCCGCCAAGAGAGCAGAGGCCAGCACAACGATCCCAAGAAAGGCTGTTGGACTCACCCCGCCTAAGTCCTCAAAGTCAGCGCCCGCAGCATATCCTTGCCCCCATCGCCTGCCTCTGGCTCTGGTCACTTACACTTACCGGTAGTTCGCATCCACTGTAGCAGCGCCTGGCGGTCGGCAGCAGCCATAGCGCGAAGCTGCCGCAGCATCACTGCCTGCTTCGCAGTGGGAAATTTTACCTTGCAGGAGCAAGCCGCGCAGGCACTGGCTAGCATTGCGCATGCGTACGCAGAGACCGCCGCGCCCTCCGCGGAACAAGCCTCTAGTCTGCGAAGCCCTAAGCCCCGCCCCTCTACGAAGGTCTCACGTGCCCCCGGGGATCCTTGCCTTTAGTCACACCGCCATCTCTCATCTTTCCGCTCTTAGCTGGGAGTGCTCCGCCTAGTCACTTTTCTTAAGGTGGCTCGTCGAGGCCTGACTTCTTCCCCGAAATCACGTCCCTAGACAGCCTCCTATTTTACCACTAACTTTACTACTGCAGTTAGTCAGCGGTAGGAAACTGAAACCAAAAACCAGTGTAAGCAAATAAACATCTAAACTGTTTCAGGAGCCGCGTAGAAGGAACGCGGCGGTGTGCCCCGGAAGCGGAAGTGGATCGTCCTATAGAAAGGGTGGACTACGCGGAGTGGTGACGTTTCCTCATTGGGCGGAAGGTTCGGTGGCACTCCGTCGGTCTTCCAGCTGGTGGGAGTTGGCGACGCGGGGCTGGGCGTTGGGACCCTGTTTTATCTAGTTCGGGAAGTTGGGTTGTGGGGTCATACCTGTCTGTCTGCTCCCAGCTTTCTTGGGTTTCTTCCGACGGCGTGGGGCCTCGCTAAGGAATTCCCGGCCCCTTAGGGCCGCGGCTTTAGCGGTGTCTTTTGCGGTAAGTGTCTGCTTTTTCCCGCCCCAGACTACGGAGGGGCAGCTAGGGGCAGCCCCAGCGCTGCTCAGGAGGCGAGAGACTCCGGGGAAAGTCTGCCTCCCTGGCCACTGGCCATCGTTACCGAGACTGAGTTTCTGTGGCTCTTCTTTATCTCTTGTCTTCCATGAGAAGTTTTATTAAAGATGCGCTGTGACCCTTTTGAGTTGTCTGCCGATTTACCTGAGCCAAATAAGATGTAGGCAGTTGCAGGCCTGACTCTTGGTTTTCCTTTCCTGAGCAAGAATTTAGATGAGGCTACTTCCCCGAAAATCCTTTTACTTGTACCAGACTTTTATTTTTCCTATATGTTTGTAGTGCTTAACACAATGTCCTGCGTGTAGTAGACGTTCAATAAACGAATATGGAATATCAGTTGAATTGCCAGTGATGATTTAAGATAGACTGATAGCTCTCTCTCTACCATTTGACGCTGCTGACCATCCATTTCTTGAAACTTTCCCCTGCTGCCTTTCTTTATGCTATCCTCACCTGATTCTTTCACATGCTTAATTTAACAAAATATATGCTTGTTCTTGGCTACAAGGATACAGAAATGAATAACACTAACTCTGACATTGAGAAGCTAACGCACATAAATACACGTTATATCGAGATGGGTAATGAGAAACACTAGTTACATATAAAGAGTTGTAGAAAGCTGTGGGAGAGCTAAAGTGCTCCTTAGGTGCTTTGTGACCCTGAGCCAGTTTCTATTCCAATCTAGCCTCAATTTCCTCATCTACTTAATAGGCTTGTTATGAGGAAGAAAGGAGATTAGGTAAGAGGTTTGGTTTGGTTTAGTGCCTAGAACATAGCAATCATGGTGCCAAAGGGGAGGGAAATATTTCCCTCAAATCGCTTTTCCTCAGTTTTTTTATATGGCCAACTGGTATTTTCTACCTTAATATAGAGTACTATGCAAAAGCATCTTCAAGTCTTCCTTCCAGATTACTCCTCTAACCCCATCTATTTGGAAATTCTGGACCTGCCACAGGATTACAGTAAGATAACCGTAAATGTAGCTTTTTAAAAATTGATTTTCTCCTATGTGCCACGGAGAAAGGGAAAGGGAATTAGTAAAAGCTTCTATCCCTTTGGTTATTTTCAGTCTTGGTTAACGCCGTCCTTTTAGTTGGCCCTCAGTCATTGCTATAACCCAAATGGTCTTCCACAGGCTCTCCTCGAGGCTTCTCACTTGCTTCCATGTCATTGTCCCTATATGCCAACCATGTCCAAACCTTATTCTTTTCATTTCCAAACCTTGTTCTTTTCCAAACCTTATTTGCTCTGTCGTCCAGACTGGAGTACCGAGGTACCATCTCGGCTCACTGCAACCTCCGCCTCAGGTTCAAGCGATTCTCCTGCTTCAGCCTTCGGAGTAGCTGGGATTACAGGCACCCGCCACCACGTCCAGCTAATTTTTGTGTTTTTAGTAGAGATGGGGTTCCACCATGTTGGCCAGGTTGGTCTTGAACTCCTGACCTGAAGTGATCCGCCTGCTTCAGCCTCCCAAAGTGCTGGGATTACAAGTGTGAGCCACCATGCCCTGCCTAAACCTTATTCTTTAGCCTCCATCTTATGAGTTGATAGTTCTGTGCTTTCCCCTAAAAGCTGCAAACTCGTTAGGTCCGAAACCAAATGCACTGTCTTCAACTTCCTTTTTTTTTTTTCCACTATGACATATGTCATGCATAGGAAAGTGTATAAAAGCAGTGATTCTCAGTGCGTTTTTGAGTTTTGACCTCTGGTTGAATTTTGTGATTACAAGTAGGTTAAATTTTTAAAGGATTATAAGGGCTGTGAGCAATGGCTCACGCCTGTAATCCCAGTACTTGGGGAGGCTGAGGCTGGCAGATTGCTTTAGCTCAAGAGTTCGAGACCAGCTTGGGTAAAATGGCGAAACCCCCTGTCTCAACAAAAGAGACAAAAATTAGCCGGGCTTAGTGGCGCCGCCTGTAGTCCCAGCTAGTTGGAGGGATAGTAAAATGAACATCTATGTACACATCCTTCATAAAAAGTGAAACATTAAAAATAATACATTAAGTCCCTTTGACCTTTTCTCTATTAACTCCTCTTTCTGACTTTCAAACCACCTTCCCTTTTTGCCTTCCATTCATTGGTTAATGGCATCACTAGCCATCTGGTTATAAAAACTAGAGATATTGGAATCATTTTTGCCTTTTTTTCCCTTCACTTGCCATAACCATTTGGTCATTAGATTCTGCTTCGTGAGTTAGCCCTTAACCCTAGTTTCTTTTTCTCTAGTTCAAGGCCACATCTTGTCGCAGCTAGCCTTATGGAGTATGGGTAGTGCATGTAGTGTCCTGGCTCTTCAGTTTTTTCCCTCCAGTGTATTTGTTACACTGTATCTAAAGATGTTTTTAAAGGTATAGAACAGATTTCTCATTCCGTTGTTTTCTTTGGGACGTGTTATTAAATACTTAATGTAGTGATTATGAACCCTGGCTGCACATCAGTATAGCTAGTGAAAGTTTTCAAAACATAAATGTCTTGTTTTGCACTCCAGATTAAGAATTTAGATGAAGCTACTCCCCCTAAAACTTTTTTACCTTGCCATCTCTGGAGAGTCTGATTGAGCATTTAATTTTTACTGATAGGCATTATCTAAATGTCATTGAAATAACCCATTGCTTGAGCATATACCTCTTATCCCTCCTTTTCCTTTTTTATTTTTCACTTTTCCTTTTTCTTTTCAACTTTAAGGCCAACCATTTCCAAGGAATTCTTTTGATTTTCATTTTAATTTTCTAATTGGTAGCATTTTATGTAAAGATTCTTTTTATGGTTGACCTCATAGCCAAAAAGTATCGTAAAGAAATGATTCCCAGTGTTTTTGAGTTATTACCTCTTGTTGCTCATTGACTTTTTTTTGGTATACCTTTTTTGCTGCAAAAGTATGAATTGGTGCTGTGATATTATTTTACATAAAATGAGTTTTAAAATTTGAAAAACAATTACTTTAATGAAGAGAAAGTTGCTTGATACTTCTTGATATAATTGAATATAACCTTTGGTGCTAAGTTAAGGCAGAGGTGGTATGATGCATAATTTATCTTTTGAAGGAAGTCTTGTGTTAAACTGTTATATTTGATTAGGAGTTAGAACTTCTCTCATGCTGGGACAATTTCTGGAGTACATAGTAGGTGTTTAATGAATGAATAAATGAATACAAGTGGCAGCTCCATCCTAACCTCTAGTCTGTTGACTAGTTGCACTCTAATTCTCACAAGGAGCGCTTTGGATAATAATTTTCCCTTGACTTAAAAAATAATGTTCTCAGTCATTACTAAAAAATTGGAAATTAGAAAAAGATATAAGAAAATAAAAATTGCTGGGCGCAGTGGCTCACACCTGTAATCCCAGCACTTTGGGAGGCTGAGGCGGGTGGATCATGAGGTCAGGAATTCAAGACCAGCCTGGCCAAGATGGTGAAACCCCATCTCTACTAAAAATACAAAAAATTAGCCAGGTGTGGTGGCAGGCGCCTGTAATCCCAGCTACTCCGGAGGCCAAGGCAGGAGAATCGCTTGAACTTGGAGGGCAGAGGTTGCAGTGAGCCGAGATTGTGCCACTGCACTCCAGTGGGCACAGAGTGAGACTCCGTCTCAAAAAAAAAAAAAATTGCTAGTTATTCATCATCCAGAGATAACAAATGTTATTTTAACAGTTTATTAAAATATAATTCTTGGCTGGGTGCAGCGGCTCAAGCCTGTCCCAACACTTTGGGAGGCCAAGGCAGGCAGATCACAAGGTCAGGAGATCGAGACCATCCTGGCTAACAAGGTGAAACCCCATCTCTACTAAAAATACAAAAAATTAGCCGAGCATGGTGGCACTCCGTATAGTCCCAGCTACATGGGAGGCTGAGGCAGGAGAATCGCTTGAACCCAGAAGGCAGAGGTTGCAGTGAGCCGAGATCTTGCCACTGCACTCTAGCCTGGGTGACAGAGAGAGACTCCGTCTCAAAAATATATATATATATATATATGTGTATATATATACGCACACACACACATAATTCTTACACAGTTCACCTAAAGTGTACAATTGAAAGGATTATAGTGTATTCACAAAGTTGTGCAACTATCACCATAATCAATTTTTGTACATTTTTATTATCCCATGAAGAAACCGCATACCTATTAGCAATCATTCCCTATTTTACTCCATCTCCTGGGCCCTAAGCAACTATTAATCCACTTTCTGTCTCTATAGATTTATGTATTCTGAACAATTCATATGGAACCATAATATGTGGTCTTTTGTGACTGGGTTTTTTCACTTATGTTTTGAAGATTAATCCATGTTGTAGCATATGTTCAGTACTTCATTTCTTTTTATTGCCTACTGATATACCTTTGTATTTTATTCTACATTTTACTCATGCATTCATAAGTTGAAGGGTATTTGGGTTGTTTCTACTTTTTGGCTATTATGAATAATGCTGCTCTGACCATTCATGTACAAGTATTTGGGTGATATTAAGATTTTGATTTACAGTTCCCTGATGGCTAATATTTTTTAATACTTGCTTTTAGACTGTGTTTAACAAAATATGGATTATACTACATATGCAGTTTTATAGTCTGCCTTTTGCATTTAAGCCTGTTTTTAGCGTTAGCAAGCATATTTTACAAAAGAATTTTCCTAATTTTTGCTCCCCTCTTTACTCCCCGCCAAAACCATAAATTCTTGGGAAACGTTGCTTAAATTAATATACCTAGAAAATACAGTCCATATTAATATATACCTATTAATATATACCAAATTATTATTGGTTGTTACCATGGTATGGGAGTGGGTAGAATTAGGGGAATTATATTTTCTACCTTAAATATTTCTGTAATGTTTTAACTTTTACAATGAACATACATCATTTTGTAATCACAGAACATAAAGGTGAATTATTTCCTTGGGGAATAAGTAGATTCAGCATGAAAAACAATTCCTAAATTTGAAAGTCATAATTAACATTGTAAAGTTAGTCATTAAAATATATTTTACTAAGCTGGGTGCAGTGACTCACACCTGTAATCCTAGCACTTTGGGAGGCTGAGGTGGGCGGATCACGAGGCCAAGAGGTCGAGACCATCCTGGCCAACATGATGAAACCCTGTCTCTACTAAAAATACAAAAATTAGGTGGACTGGTGGCATGCGCCTGTAATCCCAGCTACTCAGAAGGCTGAGGCAGGAGAATCTCTTGAACCCGGGAGGCGGAGGTTGCAGTGAGCTGAGATCACACCACTGCACTCCAGCCTGGCGACAGAGCGAGACTCCATCTCAAAAAAAAAAAAAAAAAAATATATATATATATATATATTTATTTATTTTACTAAATACAATACCTATAGGCCATTTTGTTAACTAAATTTACTTTTCTGTGGTCCTAGACTATGAACACATATGCTGTGCAGAATTAAGAAAAATATGTAGTATTAAAGTCAAAAAAGCAAATACTGGTTATTAGCCTTTGACTGCTTTATAGAAAAGTATACGGTTGTCCCTTGCTATTTGGGGGGGATTGATTCCAGGACCAAAATCAGAGGATGCTCAAGTCCCTGATATAAAATGGTGTAGTATTTGCATATAACCTATGCACATCCTTCCATATACTTTAAAGCATCTCTAGATCAATACCTAATGCAAAATGTAAATAGTAGTTATACCATATTTATATGCTTAAGAAAATACTTGTTATACTGTATTGTTTAGGGAATAATGACAAGAAAGGTCTGTACATGTTCACTAGAGACACAATTTTTTTTCTGAATGTTTTGATTTGTGGTTGGTTGAATCCATGGTTGTGAAGCCCCAGATACAGAAGGCTGACTGTACTATGTAGAAGTAATTTTTCTAAGTATATTTAGTTCTTGAGGCTAATATTGATTCAAAAAGTCATTCACAAGGACTTAGAAGAAAGAACTTTTGGCCAGGCGCAGTGGCTCATGCCTGTCTATAATCCGAGCACTTTAGGAGGCCAAGGTGGGTGGATCACCTGAGGTCGGGAGTTGAAGACCAGCCTGACCAACATGGTGAAACCCTGTCTCTACTAAAAATACAAAAAATTACCTGGGCGTGGTGGCGGGCACCTGTAATCCTAGCTGCTCGGGAGATTGCAGTGAGCTGAGATTGCCCCATTGCACTCCAGCCTGGGCAACAAGAGCAAAACTCCATCTCAGAAAAAAAAGAACTTTTTTGTAGGGATTATGTTGTAATAGGATTTGACATATCTAATCATTAGACTCTGTTTATATAATCTCAGATCAGGCAAATCTGGCAGGAATATTTATAATTGTTTATGTAGAGAAAAGTGAGTTTTTGGACACTGCAGCTTCTGTTGAATAATAATCTGGCAGTTGTAATTGCCACTAAATTTTAAAGATTCCAGGAGTGGTTCCTGGATGATGGGACAGACACTTCAGTAAGATTGTTCAGAAAATTTCCAGCTTACTTACAGTCCATATAATAGAGAGAGAGATAGTTGGTATCATTAAAAGAAGAAAGGAACTTAATAGTTGATATGCTAGGTTTTTGAAGACAGCTTTATATGTATTGTCTCATTTAATCCTCACAACAGCCCTTCAGGGTAACTACCTTGGTAATGGTATTATCTCCATTTTGCAAGTGAGGAAAGTGAGGCTCAGAGAGATTAAGTAACTTGCCCGAAGTAACACAGCCAGTATGTAACAGAGCTAGGATTTGAATCTAAGTCTGTCAGACTCCAAAATCTATGCTCTTTCCAGTACTTCACACTGCAGCAAGTAAGTGTGATACTTGGCCCTGTGCTTGCCTTACTTAGGGCACCCCAAACTTCAGCCTGTTTCCATTGCTTACTATTCAAATCCTAGTCAGACCCCAGTTAGAAGACCCTGTGACTTGAGCCAGGATCAGTCCTTGTATGTACTGTTCTGATTGCAGTGATACTTATCATTTCTTTCTGAACGTTGCAATTACTCCTCCACAAAGAGGAATATACATCTTTAAATATGATTAAAATGTGATTTCTTCTATTATAGCATAGCAGCAAAATTTGTCCTTGCAGTTTCCAGCAGGTGTAGTCAACCCTATAATTTAAAGCAGCATTCATACTCTAGCCAAAGGACTATGGGAAGTCATTTTGCTTTTTTTTTTGGCAGGGAATGGCTGTTCTATTCCCTATCCTACTTATATCATAAAATCGTTGTAAGAGTGGAATGAGATAATAGATGTTCAACTGTAGGAAAGTACTGTGTGGTAATCTCTTACCTTTCTAAAAGCCCCATCTAAGTAGAGATTCTTCTTTTGTGGAATTCTAGCATATACAGATTTATTTCTATAAATCGTTTTAGTTAGGCAAGAGAATCTTGAGAGTGTACTTGAATTGTAGATTACTCCAACCTGAGATTTAGGCTTAGCTATTAACATACAAAAGGTATTTTTCACTTTAGTGTACATATTAGAACAAGGTGAGGTTAATTTTTAAGTATCTTGTTGGAAATGCATGGCAGGGAAATTCTGAAGAAGAATTATAAGTAATGACAAATAAATATATTTAATGTACAGTATAAATTACCCAAGTTATTGATTTTCTTTTGATTCATCATATTATCTTCATTGATTTATTTTAGTGGCTTTTAAAGATATTTGCAATGCCTTTCATGACTTTAGTTCTCTGGTCTCGCTTTATCCCTAAGGCCTTAAATACATCATTTCATTCATTCATAATGTTCATTTTTATTAAGGATTTACTGTATAAGGCTGAGGATAGATAAAGCAGTGAGCTCACAGGAGAAAGCAAAAGAGGCAAAAATCCCTGCCCTCGTGCAGGTTAAATTTCTTTTTTCTTGTTGTTGAGATGGAGTTTTGCTCTTTCACCCAGGCTGGAGTGCAGTGGCACGATCTGGGCTCACTGTAACCTCCACCTCCTGGGTTCAAGCGATTCTCATGCCTCAGCCTTCTGAGTACCTGGGATTACAGGCATCTGCCACCATGGTTGGCTAATTTTTGTATTTTTAGTAGAGATGGGGTTTCACCATGTTGGTCAGGCTGGTCTTGAACTCCTGACCTCAGGCAATCCACCCACCTCGGCCTCCCAAAGTGCTGGGATTACAGGCGTGAGCCACCACACGTGGCCACAGCTTACATTTCAATAGTGAGATTATAGATGACAAATAATATAAATAAGCCATATGTCAGTTGATAATAGAACAATAGGAAAAAATAAAGGGAAGGGGTTGCAGTTTTAAATAAGTGATTAGGGAAGACCTCATTGAGAAATGGCATCTGGACAAATCTGAAGGAAATGAGGGAGGGAGTTATGTTGTCAAGCAGAGGAAGAGCATGCTGGCTGGTACTGAGACGCTGAGGTGGAAATGTGTAGCAGCAATAGCAAGGAGGTCAGTATGATTAAAATCAGTCGTGTGTGTGTGGCCTTACAGTCCATTCCAAGGACTTTACATCTGTGTGCAATGGAAGTCATGGAGATTTTAAGCAAAATTCTAACACGGAGTTTTCAGGAACAGATCATGCTTGGACATTGTAGAGGAAACACTGTAAGTTAAAGGCATTATTAGATGTTCTTATTCCTCTACTGAAATGCAGGATTTTATTTTATTGTTTTTGTGTTTTGTGTTTTTAAGACGGAGTTTTGCTCTTGTCATCCAGGCTGGAGTGCAATGGCACCATCTCGGCTCGCTGCAACCTCCACCTCCTGGTTCAAGTGATTCTCCTGCCTCAGCCTTCCGAGTAGCTGGGATTACAGGCATCTGCCACCAAGCCTGGCTAATTTTTGTGTTTTTAGTAGAGATGGGGTTTCGCCATGTTGGCCAGGCTGGTCTTGAGCTCCTGACTTCAGGTGATCCACCCGCCTTGGCCTCCCAAAGTGTTGGGATTACAGGCGTGAGCCACTGGGCCTGGACAGATTTTGTTATTTTATATGTTAAAACTATATGTATTCATGTATTATATAATAAAATATTTATTTTTTTAATTTAAGGCAAAAATGTTTTAGAATACACACTGCCAGTAACTACTTACAGAAGGAAAAGTATATTGGAAAACCTCACAGAAGTTTTTAAAATTTTTAAATTTAAAACAACCAGTTAACATGGAAAGTTAGATTTATATTTAAGAATTAACTAGGCAGCCATAAAAAGAATGAAATCATGTCCTTTGCAGCAACATGGATGGAGCAGGAGGCCATTATCCTAAGAGAACTAATTCAGAAACAGAAAATCAAGTATCTCATGTTCTCACTTATAAGTGAGAGCTAAACGTAGGTACACATGGACATAAAGATGAAAGTAGTAGACACAGACCATTCCAAAATGGGGGAGTTTGGGAGAAGACTGAGGATTGAAAAAGTACCTCTTGGGTTCAAGGTTCAATATTTGGGTCATGTGTGTGTAAGTCCAGTCCCCACCATTACACAGTATACCAGTGTAACAAACATACACATGTACTCTCTGAATCTAAAATAAATTAATTAAAAAAATTAAAATAAAGACACTTCCTAGAGTTTGCCCCCCAAAAAGTTAACTAGTATGGCTTATTTATTTATTTATTTGTTTAGAGATGGAGTCTCACTCTGTCTTCCAGGCTGGAGTACAGTGATGTGATCTCAGCTCATTGCAACCTCCACCTCCTGGGTTCAAGTGATTCTCCTGCCTCAGCCTCCTGAGTAGCTGGGACTACCGGAGTGCACCACCATACCCGGCCAAGTTTTGTATATTTTGTAGAGATGGAGTTTCACCATGTTGGCTAGACTGGTCTCAAACTCCCAACCTCAAGCAATCTGCCCACCTTGGGCTCCCAGAGTGCTGGGATTATAGGCATAAGCCACCATGCCTGGCTTAGTATAGCTTTTTAAAATGAAGGATGATCTGCTTATGACATGACCTCTAAAAAAGTTAATTGTGGTGTCATAAATAGGATTATATCACTCCCAGTACCACCATGGTGAAGGATATAAACTGAAACATCTGAATCTTATTTCTTAAATGAAGAATATTAATTTAAGGATCAATAATTATTTTGTATAATGGGTATGGCATAAGAAATAAAAAGTCCTGGATCTTTTCAGTGAAGTAGTTGGCTCTCAGGTTAAGTAACAATGTAATTGTAAAAAAATCTTATGGTAAGCAATTTTTTTTTTCAATTTTATCAAGTGTTGGTAGTAAGTTTTTTTTACTTCTAAATTACCAAATTGTACTTGAGTGAAAGTGTAGTGTTTAATTTATAGCTCAGCCTGGGATATCTGTTTGCCAGTGATAGGTCCTCGAATGCATTTTCCCTTCCTGCCTTTTTTTGATTCCTCTCACCTCTTTACTTTCTCTATGGTGAATGAATCAGCTATTTCATCTTCCTGTTTGTCTTAAAATTTATTTATTTATTTATTTATTTATTGAGATGGAGTTTTGCTCTTGTTGCCCACGCTGGAGTGCAATGGCACGATCTCCAGCTCACCGCAATCTCCGCCTCCTGGGTTCAAGCGATTCACCTGTCTCAGCCTCCCAAGTAGCTGGCATTACAGGCATGTGCCACCATACCCGGCTAATTTTGTATTTTTAGTAGAGATGGGGTTTCTCCATTTTGGTCAGGATGGTCTCGAACTCCCAACTTCAGGTGATCCGCCTGCCTCGGCCTCCCAAAGTGCTGGGATTACAGGCGTGAGCTACCGCACCCGGCCCAAAATTTATTTTTTTAATACGGACTTTCGCTCTTGTTGCCCAGGCTGAGTGCAATGGCACGATCTAGGCTCACTGTAACCTCTGCCTCCGATCTTCAAGCGATTCTCCTGCCTCAGCCTCCTGAGTAGCTGGAATTACAGGTGCCTGCCACCATGCCCAGCTAATTTTTTTTTTTTTTTTTTTTTTTTGTATTTTTAGTAGAGATAGGGTTTTGCCACGTTGGCCAGGCTGGTCTCGAACTCCTGACCTCAGATGATCCACCCACCTCGGCCTCCCAAAGTGCTGGGATTACAGATGTGAGCCACCACGCCTGGTGCTGTTTCTCTTATTTTTAATCTCCTGTGTATTCTGTAGAAGGGATCTAGTCTGGATAATCTCGTTTTTAGAGCCCTTTGAAATCTCTGTTTCCTTCTAACTGTATACACCTCTGTCCTGACCAGAATGTTTTGTTTCCTGTCCCCTAAATAATGCTCAGTGATCCATAAGTACACTGCATATATAAGGCATAAGTATGTCCCAGACTTACCTCTGTCTCCATTTCTGCTTATGCTATTTCATCTTCCTCAAATTCCCTTTTGTCTTCTCCACTTACTCAAATTCTCCTCTTATTTCAGGACCAAATTCATACTCAGTCTTTCCAATAAAGCCTATACCCTCTGCCTTAGTCTAAAATTCTTCCTTTTCTGTTTTCTTTTTTTCTGGAGACAGAGTCTCACTCCGTCACCCAGGCTGGACGGAGTGCAGTGGTGTGATCATGACCTCCTTGGCTCAAGCAATCCTCCCCTCAGCCTCCTGAGTAGCTGGGACTACAGGCACATGCCGCCATGCCTGGCTCCTTTTTTTTTTTTTTTTTTTTTTTTTTTAAGAGTTAAGATCCTGCTATGTTGCCCAGGCTGGTTTCCAACTCCTGAGCCCAAGTGATCCTCCTTCCTTGGCCTCCCAAAGTGCTGGGATTACAGACATGAGCCACTGTACCTGGCCTTTTTCTTCCTATTTCTTTTTTTTTTTTCTTGTTCAGAGAAGCAGAATCTCTGTAAGGGGTGTGTGTGTGTGTGTGTGTGTGTGTGTGTGTGTACAGAGGGAGAGAGAGGGAGAAATGGATATAAAGATAAATATTTATTATAAGGAATTGGCTCAGGCCGTTATGGAGACTTAAGTCTCAAGATCTGTAGGATGAGTTGGCAAGCTGGAGACCCAGGAGAGCCCATGTTGTAGATCCCGTCTGAATCTGAAGGCCTGAGAACTCAGAGAGCCACTGATGTAGTTTTAATCCAAAGGCTTGAGACCCACAAAGAACCAGTGTTTCAGTTAGAAGGCAAGAAAAGCTGATGCCCCTGTCAGTAAGCAGTCAGACAGGAGGAATTCTCTCTTAGTGTTTATTTTAGTATTCATTTGTGTGCCTTGTCTTACCAGCTAGTAGGTAAGCATCTTGAGGGCAGGGACTACAAATAATATTTGCTTGTTTATCATCCGTAAGCCCTTGCATCCTTACAAGTAGTAAGTACATCTAATATGTAATACTTTTATAAAACAGTAAGATTTTAGAGCCGGAAAGGGTTTTTGACTCTTACTTAACTGAAACAGAAAGTCTGTTGCTTGTGACTATTTTTTGGAAGAACCAGGATTAGAATTTTATTTTCGATTCCTCATCCAGGGCTTTTTCTAATAATTCTTATTAATAATAAATGATAACTTAAATCATTATCTTATTTTAGAGTTTTCCTGGAATCAGAAACAGGTTTAAAATGGGAAGAGAACCAGCCTTGGCAACATAACATAGTGAGACCCCGTCTCTACAAATAATAAAAATTAGCTGGGCATGGTGGCATGCACCTGTGGTCCCAGCTACTTGGGAGGCTAAGGCAGGAGGATTTCTTGTGCCCAGGAAGTTGAGGCTGCAGTCAGCTGTGATCACACCACTGCACTCCAGCTTGGGTGACAGAGTGAGACCCTGTCTCAAAAAAAAAAAAAAAAAAAAGGAAAATAATATACCTCTTTTCTTTGTGGTTAGAAGAATTAAAATGAAATAACGTATGTGGAATCACTTAGTACAGCACTTCAATATAGCTAATAGCTGAACAGTTGCTTTTTTTGTGCTAGAAAAGTTATTAAAACCTTTTTTCTTTTTTTTTTGCTTAGGAGCAAGAATCAAAATAGTTTGCAGAGTCCTTTAGTGTGGGAAATTAGGCAATATTCCTGGAGATTTCACCTTTTTTTCCTCTTTTAATTTAAAAATGTGCATGATACCTAATTCAGTTATTCATAAGTATTGTGCCAAAAAAAGAACATATTTAATGTGAGATTATGTCATTATTTCCTCAAAGTATGTTATTTGACATGTTAAATTTGCTGATTCATATACAAGATTCCAATTAAGGATTTGAATATAAGGCATCATAACCAAGTAGCAGTTTTATCTTTATGACATGACTGTATTTAAGCACAGGTTGAGGCTATGGAAGGTGAACTTAGAGTATCTAAACACTAGAGTAATTTGAACTTAAATACTCTTTAGAACTCTTCAGTCATGGGAAATGAAATTGATTATTCTCACTTAATTTTTTTTCCACTCTAGAGTTCTTCGTAAGTACATCTTAAAGCTGTCAAGATGGTTCTAGCAGACCTTGGAAGAAAAATAACATCAGCATTACGCTCGTTGAGCAATGCTACCATTATCAATGAAGAGGTATGTAAAATATTGTATGAAATACATATGATTGTATATTATCACTAGCATTGGGAAGATGGCTTATTAATAATCCCTGTGTTTATATGTATTTTGATATAGACTTAATACTTGTAGATAAAAGCCTAAAAGTGGATACATTAAATAGTGTTTTATTAAGAAATTAACTACAACTTCAGATTTACTTCAACTTTCTATAAAGAATTTTCCAAAAAAAATCCAAAAAAAACTGACCTTAACTTACATGTAAAAATAACATATTTTATCTTTTGAAAGTGGCTTAAATCTGGAACTGTACTTTAGTTTTCTTTATTGATATAGACCTAAAATTTCATTACCCTGCTTCTTTCTTCTTGGCTAGGCCTGTGCTTATCTGTCCTTCTCTTTGTGACTTTTATTTAGCATTTTTATAAGAGGCTAGTATTTCCATCTTGTCTGTTTTGATTCATTTTCTTTGAAATCTTCAGTTTTTTGGAGATTTTGTAAGCCACTCCTTAGATCATATTAAAATACTTTTCTTCCCGGCTATATTGTTTTAAGATATCTCTTTGTTCCATTTGTCCCCCACAGATTGTATCTTAGTGGTTTATTAATTGAAAAAGATGACTGTGGTTCACAAGTATACTTTATGTTTTGTATCAACAATGGAAAAGTACTGAATTTGGTGTTAGAAGACATTGGTTAGGGTCCCACTGTAGCTATTTAGCAGCTGTACGATATAAATTTGGGCAACTAAACCTTAGATTCCTTAGTGTATAAAATAGGAAAAATAGCATTTACCATAGAAAATGGTTTTAAGTATCAAAGAAACTTTCTAACTTGGAGGTTAGAAAACTTACGTAGAATTCTTACATGGAATTTGATCTCAACACTAAGCTAATGGAATTAAATAATTTTGAGACCATCTTAGAGATCATTTCGTTCAGCTTCTTATTTAACAGAAACAAAAAGTCAGTTTCATGTGATTATTTATTTGGAAGAACCAGGATTAGAACCTTTTTTTCCTAGTTCCTCATACAGGGCTTTTTCTAATACTGCTTATTAAATAATAAATCATAACTTAAATCATTGTTTGGTCTTGTAATTCCAAATATATAAAACAACTTTCCAAACAGTTTTCCCTGTTGTGTAGCCCTTATGTTCTTTGTGTTTATAGTAGAAAGGAAAGGAAACCAGAGGAGGAGTTCTTGGTGGGAGGTAGAGTAACAGCTGTTGCTTAAATTGGCAGCTTCTCTGTTCTTGATACTGTGCTGCTAGCTAATTAACAAGGAGAAAGCCCTCTAGTGAAAGATCAGTTCCAGTTTTATCAGACCCCTTTAATGAGGGGTAGAGAAAACTGGTAAGCCTCTCTCTGTAGGGCATACGAAGTGAGTTGAAGGAGAGAGTACATTCAAGAAATATTTGAGGGCCTATGTTTTTGCAGACATTTTTGCTGGCACCAGAGATACAGTGGTGAACAAAATAGACTAAAATTCCTACCCTCATAGAGTTTACATTCTAGTGTGTGAGCACTTTATATACATGAGTGGCTAAAGCCTCATCTTTTCTTAAGACTTTTAGTTTTATGACCTTTTAACTACAGTGCCTTGCAATTCAACAAACGTATGATGATAATAAGTTTTTAATGGAGGATAGCCTCCTTTCCAACTGTATTCTGCTGCTCTAAGTAAAAACGACAAGACTGGGTAACTTTCTTCTGTCACATTTACTTCCATAGTTGTCCAGTTTTTAAGAAAAGCAAATATTAAGCCAGGCGTGGTGGCTCACACCTGTAATCCCAGCACTCTGGGAGGCTGAGGTGGGCGGATCACCTGAGGTCAGGAGTTTGAGACTAGCCTGGCCAACATAGTGAAACTCCATCTCTACTAACAATACAAAAAATTAGCTGGGCGTGGTGGCAGGCGCCTGTAATCCCAGCTACTAGGGAGGCTGAGACAAGAGAATCTCTTGAATCTGGGAGGGGGAGGTTGCAGTGAGCTGAGATCATGCCATTGCACTCCAGCCTGGGCAACAAGAGCAAAACTCTGAAACTCTGTTCCAAAAAAAAAGAGAAAAGCAAACATTGTGACTATATACCACTACATAATAGTGACAGGAGCTCTTCAATAACGTAGAAAACATCAAAGGCAACATCTATTTGTAGTAACTTTTTTTTGGCTTGAATATTGTCTTTATTACTACTTTGTGTGTGTGTGTGTGCGTGTGTGTTTTTTTTGTTGTTGTTTGTTTTGTTTTTTTTTTTTATTTGAGACAAAGTCTCACTCTGTCGCCCAGGCCGGAGTGCAGTGGCAGTATCTTGGCTCACTGCAGCCTCCGCCTCCCGAGTTCAAGTGATTCTCCTGCCTCAGCCTCCTGAGTAGCTGGGATTACAGGCACGTGCCACCATGCCCAGCTAATTTTTGTAT
The DNA here is from genome assembly GCF_028885625.2 of Pongo pygmaeus. Lineage (NCBI taxonomy): Eukaryota > Metazoa > Chordata > Mammalia > Primates > Hominidae > Pongo > Pongo pygmaeus. Next base: position 33,320,801 of record NC_072388.2, read on the forward strand.
TTTTAATAGAGGTGAGGTTTCGCCATGTTGGCCAGGCTGTTCTTGAACTCCTGACCTCAAGTGATCTGCCCACCTTGGCCTCCCAAAGTGTTGGGATTACAGGCGTGAGCCACCATGCCCGGCCTATAATTACTTTTATATAGGAATAAAATTGTGGTAATTAATACTTGGGTCTAAAACTAAATAGGGTCTCTTATTTTGACAAAATGACTAAACATTTAATAAAATTATCTCTCCAGAACTAACTGAAAAACTCAGTAGTGTGGTATTATTTTCTTAAGCTGTGGTTATATAAGTGATCAACCATTGTTTTTATGGAACTGAAATGATACATTGGGTGCTTTAAATTTCATTTATTTCTTTATTTTCAGGTATTGAATGCTATGCTAAAAGAAGTCTGTACTGCTTTGTTGGAAGCAGATGTTAATATTAAACTAGTGAAGCAACTCAGAGAAAATGTTAAGTAAGTTAAATTAATCAGGTAAAACGCAGGCACGGTTAAGTTTAGTTTGCTGGAAAGAGGTGCTAACTAGAAGTGTTTGCTGTATCAGGAATCATTTCTGCTCTGCAGCACTGGAAAAGTGCTGTGTTGGAGCTCATATGTTGGGCGAGATCATGTGTAGTAGTTTCCATAATGATGGTTCAAAGAATAAACTACATGTGATTTTCATTTAATTACATTTTTTTTCTATTTTACTAGTCTTTTATTTGGATGGATTCGATTACATACTGTATAGTATTTTAATATATAAAGCCTTTTAATAATTCAGGTTCTTCATAGAAAGGTACTGCCATTTTATTCTTTTTAGGCTTAAGATGATCTTAATCAACCTTCATTATTGGAGGACTGTATTCTCTTTTGTTCTCCTTTTGGTTTCTCTGTTTCATATTTGAAGAATTAATGTGTGTGGTCTCAGTTATCATATTCACTGGGAGAGGCACGGAGTTGGTAGGACACAGAGCAATACAGGTAGCTCAGTTAACTGCTTGAATCGTATCTCTTACCATGCTTTAGACATCTCTCCTTGTATTGTTAGACTGATATTAGTTGTGGGACTACCAGCATTTAACCATTTAGACATAGAGGAAGTAGCCGGGCGCAGTGGCTCACGCCTATAATCCCAGCACTTTGGGAGGCGTGGGTGGATCACGAGGTCAGGAGATCGAGACCAGCCTGGCCAACATGGTGAAACCCTGTCTCTACTAAAAATACAAAAAATTAGCCGGGCATGGTGGCACACGCCTATAATCCCAGCTACTCGGGAGGCTGAGGCAGGAGAATTGCTTGAGCCTGGGAGACAGAGGTTACAGTGAGCCGAGATCATGCCACTGCACTCCATCCTGGCTGACAGTGAGACTATGTCTCAAAAAAAAAAAGAAATAGGGAAAGTAGTCCTGATTTCTGTTGTAAAGATATATAAGCTGCAAGAAAAGTAAATAAACCTAGTTCTTTGTGGTGATATTAGGACATTTATATTTATACTTTCAAGTGTAATCCTTGAAAACCAAAGTCTTGCATCTAATACTTCATGGCTAAAACTCTTTATGATATAGACTTACGAATCTGTAGTAATTACATGCATGTTACTTGGAAGACTATTAATATGAATGACTGAATGTTGTACGTTCTTCGGAGCAGAAGCTTCTTTTTCTTAGAGTTTGTTAACTGATTTTCTCCTCCCCACCCCAATCACCAACCACCATCATAAAGGTCTGCTATTGATCTTGAAGAGATGGCATCTGGTCTTAACAAAAGAAAAATGATTCAGCATGCTGTATTTAAAGAACTTGTGAAGGTAAAAGTATATGAAGATTGTGCTGTGATTCTATACTCAGTGGATAAAAACACGTTAGCACTACAAATATTTCAGAATTTTTTAATATGTTTTTTATGGAATATTCATCTGTATTAAAATATTAATGAAAGGATTATTGAGTTTTCTTAGGGACCCTTTTTTTTTTTTTTAGAAGGAGTTTCGCTCTTGTTGCCCAGGCTGGAGTGCAACCTCCGCCTCCCAGATTCAAGCAATTCTCCTGCCTCAGCCTCCCGAGTAGCTGGGATTACAGGAATGCAACACCATGCCCGGCTAATTTCGTATTTTTAGTAGAGACGAGGTTTCTCTGTGTTGGTCAGGCTGATCTTGAACTCCCAACCTCAGGTGATCTGCCTGCCTCGGCTTCCCAAAGTGCTGGGATTATAGGTGTGAGCCACTGCACCTGGCCAGGACCTATTTTTATTGTAGACTTTACTGAATATACATAATTCTGAGTGCAGATATGAAAGCTAGTACTATTCCTGCAAAAAATGCCAAAGCCAAGATGCAATGAGTGAAATTTCACTACAGATTGGTTGATGGAAGGGCCTAAGTTTTTCCTCTTTCACTATCGTGTTTTGCCTAGTGATGGTCATGCTTTTGTATGGCAAAGTCACATATAACAAATATTCTTTTTCTACACTGTTCGTTGTGTAAGGAATTCCCTTTGCAAAGACCAGGTATCCCAATTCTTGCCTAGATTATGAGCAATTTTGAATTAGTGAAAGTTTTATTTTCAAGTAGTAAATATAGCCGGTTGCCCTGCCTCACCTTATTGCTGATCATGCAAATTATGGCGAAAATCTTAGAGCTTAAAAAATATATATTGGCTCAGTTGTAGAAGAGAAAAAGAAAGGAGCTGTTAAAAAAATTATTTTAGTCCAGGCATGGTGGCTCATGCCTGTAATCACAGTGCTTTGGGAGGCAGAGGTGGGAGGATTGCTTGAGGCCAGGAGTTTGAGACCAACCAGGGCAACATAGTGAGAACCAGTCTCTACAAAAAAAAAAATTGATAAAAATAGCTGGTGCAGGCCGGGCGCAGTGGCTCACATCTGTAATCCCAGCACTTTGGGAGGCTGAGATGGGTAACCACCTGAGGTCAGGCATTCGAGACCAGCCTGGCCAACATGGTGTAACCCCGTCTCTACTAAAAATACAAAAATTGGTCGGGCATAGTGGTGCACATCTGTAGTTCCAGCTACTCCGGAGGGTGAGGCAGGAGTATTGCTTGAGCCCAGGAGTTCGGGGGTGCAGTGAGCCGTGATTGTGCCACTGCACTCCCAACTGGGGGAGAGGGTGAGACCCTGTCTTTAAAAAAAACAAACAAAAAAATTTTTTTAGAGCAATAGATGCCCACTAGTTCTACAATCATTTATCCCCCACATTGTTTGAATATTTTCTTTCTTTTTTTTTTGAGTCTCCCTCTGTCACTCAGGCTGAAGTGCAATGGCATGATCTCTGCTCACTGCAACCTCTGCCTGCCGGGTTCAAGCAATTCTCCTGCCTCAGCCTCCCAAGTAGCTGGGATTACAGGTGTGTGCCACCATGCCCAGCTAATTTTTTTTTTTTTTTTTTTTTGTATTTTTAGTTGAGATGGGGTTTCACCATGTTGGCCAGGATGGTCTCTATCTCTTGACCTAGTGATCTGCCTGCCTTAGCCTTCCAAAGTGCTGGGATTACAACCATGAGCCACTGTGCCCGGCCTCTTTTTTTTTTTTTTTTTTTTTTTTTAAGAGGCAGTCTGACTCTGTTACCCAGGCTAGAGTGCAGTGGTGCAATCATGGCTCACTGTAGCCTCAACCTCCTGGGCTCAAACAATCCTCCTGCCTCAGCGCCCCCCAAGTAGCTGGGACTACAGGTACATGCCACCACGCCCAGCTAGTTTTTGCATTTTTTGTAGAGACAAGGTTTTGCCATGTTGCCCTAGCTGGTCTTGATATCCTGACCTCAAGTGATCCACCTGCCTTGGCCTCCCAAAGTGTTAGGATTGCACATGTCAGCCACTGTGCCTGGCCAGAAATTTTTATTGTTAGGGGCTCGTAACTGTAGGCAATTCTGGAGTATCAAGTGCTTTATTAAGAAGCATTTATTGAGTACCTACTTTATTTCAGGAAGTATGCCAAATGCTGCTGATAGCAGAAATAAATAAGACTGGTCCTTATACTCAGATGCTTATGGCCTAGAGCAATGGTGTACAAAGCAAGGTCAAAATTATTTTCATAATACTAAGACATTATTTGACTTTTGTACTATGTTGACATTTGCACTGAAAACAATGGTAGGTAAAACTCCCTGGTATGAATCAAGGCAGTGGCACCAGACGATACTAGTAGTTTCTGGACTCTTTATTTATTTATTTATTTATTTTCGAAGACAGAGTCCCTGTCATTCAAACTAGAGTGCAGTGGCATGATCAGAGCTCACTGCGGCCTCAAATTCCTGGGCTCAAGCGATCTTCTCTCCTCAGCTTCCAGAGAAGCTAGGACTACAGGCATGCACCACCGTGTTTTTTGTTTTTTTGGTTTTTTTTGGTTTTTTTTTGAGACAGGGTCTTACTCTGTTGCCCAGGCTGGAGTGCAGTGGTGTGATCATGGCTTGCTGCAGCCTCATCTTCCCTGGGCTCAGGTGATCCCTACACCTGAGCCTCCCTAGTAGCTGGGACTACTACTCTTTGAGCCCAGGAGTTTGAGACCAGCCTGAGCAACATGGTAAAACCCCATCACTACAAAAAATACAAAAATTAGCTGGGAACGGTGGCTTACACCTGTAAACCGAGTTACTTGGGAGGGTAAGGTGGGAGAATCGCTTGAATCCGGGAGGTGGAGGTTGCAGTGAGCCGAGATCATGCCATTGCACTCCAGCCTGGGCGACAGAGCGAGACCTGTCTCAAAAAAAAAAAAACAAAGCCTCCAGGCATGGTGGTGCATGCCTGTAATCCCAGTACTTTGGCAGGCTGAGGCAGGTGGATCACCTGAGGTCAGGAGTTTGAGACCAGCCTGACCAACATGGTGAAACCCCGTCTCTACTAAATAAAAAAAAACTAGCTGTGTCTAGTGGCACATGCCTGTAATCTCAGCTACTTGGGAGGCTGAGGCAGGAAAATGGCTTGAACCTGGGAGGCAGAGGTTGCAATGAGCTGAGATCACACCATTGCACCCAGCCTAGGCCACAAGAGCGAAACTCCACCTAAAATAAAAATAAAAAGGACTTGTATCTATCATCTATCTCTATCATGAGTTTGACAGTATCCCACTACTTACTTTTCTGATGAGGGTCAGTTTTGGTATTAATGAATAAAGTTTTTTGATTATGTACAGTGAAATATGTCAATGACGAGAGATTTGCCTAACTCAGTGAACCAATGTTTAGTGAATAGCTAGTGCGTGATGTTACAAGATCATGTACCAGTATAAGATTCGTTTAAAATGCAAGATGGAATCACAGATTTTAATGTAACAGAGTATAAAAGTTTATATAGTTTCAGATTCTACATTGCAGCTAACCTTTACAAACTACCATGATTATAAAGAAGCCCTGAGACCAAGAAGTTGAAAACTGCTGTTCTTGATGGTGGGAGGAAGAGAACACAAATTTATAAAATTATTTAGTAAAACATATATATTCCAAATAATGGGTCCATAGAGAGCTGGGAGATTTTGCCATGACATGTAGAAAATGGAGGTGAATGTGGAGCAGCATCAGTGTACTGAAAGGATCCATGAGGAAGGGAAGTGGATTTATGTTTAAGACAGATTTTGCCTATTTCAAAAGTTTGCCTAAGAGTAGGTTGATGCCTAGGAAAGGTATAAGAGAATGTATTTTCCTCTCTTCTCTACCTCATGGCTTTCCTTGAAATTCAGGTATAATATGGATTATGTAATTTTTATGGATGGCTTGGCAGACTGTCTGTCAAAGGTTTAGACTTTGTGGACCAGGTGATTTCTACTGCAACTACTCAGCTCTGCCATTGTGGCACAAAAGCAGTAAATGGGTCAGGCACAGTGGCTTATACCTGTAATCTCAGCACTTCAGGAGGCCAAGGCTGGAGGATTGCTTGAGGCCAAGAGTTCAAAACCAGTCTGGGCAACATAGCAATACTCCATCTCTACAAACAAATACTAAAATTAGCCAGACATCATGGCATACGCCTGTAGTTCCAGCTACTCAGGAGGCTGAGATGGTAGGATCACTTGAGTCCAAGAGTTCGAGGCTGCAGTAAGCCATGATTGTACCAGTGCACTCTAGCCTGGGTGACAAGAGTAAGACCTTGTCTCAAAAAAACAAAAAAAGTGGTAAATGAATGGGCATGACTGTATTAGATTAAAATTTTTTTCAATGTAATAACTAGAAATGTAATAACTTTACAGCCTGTTGCCCAGGCCGGAGTACAGTGGCCTGATAATAGCTCATTGCAGTCTCAAACTCCCGGACTCAAGCGGTCTTCCTGCCTCAGCCTTCTTGATTAGCTGGGACCACAGGTGCATGCCACCACACCTGGCCAATTCTTTAAATTAGTAGAGACAAGCTCTTGCTCTGCTGCCCAAGCTGGTCTCAAACTCCTGGTCTCAATGAATCAATGAATCCTCCTCCTTTGTCCCCCCAGAAAGGGCTGGGATTATAGGCATGAGCCACGACACCCAGCCTCCATTGAAACTTTATTTGCACATAGTTTACCAACCCCTGATCTAGGACATTAACTATTATGGATTTATTACTATATCATACATTTCAAGCTCCAAACAACTGACTCCCAAGTGAATTATTTTTTAAATGTCCCATGCTTTTTTTTGTTTTTGTTTTTGAGACGGAGTCTCGCTCTGTTGCCCAGGCTGGGTGCAGTGGTGCGATCTCGGCTCACTGCAAGCTCCGCCACCCGGGTTCACGCCATTCTCCTGCCTCAGCCTCCAGAATAGCTGGGACTACAGGCGCCTGCCACCACGCCCGGCTAATTTTTTGTATTTTTAGCAGAGATGGGGTTTCACTGTGTTAGCCAGGATGGTCTTGATCTCCTGACCTCGTGGTCCGCCCGCCTCTGCCTCCCAAAGTGCTGGGATTACAGGCATGAGCCACCGCGCCTGGCCCTAAATGTCCCATGCTTTTTTAATTTGGAGACTGTCCCTATATGAACCTCAATTTTCCACTGACTCATTTTAAAGTTGATGATTATTTGTTACTAGCCCTCTAAATGTAGTAACTTTACAGTAAATATTTGGCATTGGAGAATTTACAGTTTGACCTGGAAAATCTTTCACATATAATCCGTAATTTTGTTAAGTAAATATTTGTCAAATTGAATATGGACATTAGCACTCTCAAGTATGGCATCAACTAGCCACATGTGGTTATTAAGCATTTGTAATGTGGCTAGTCCAAACTGAGATGTGTTTTACATATAAAATACACACTAGATTTTCAGACTTGGTATGGGAAAAGAAATGTAAACTATCTCATTAATTTTTTATATAGATTACATATGAAAATGATAATTTTTTAGATGTATTGGGGTAGATATTAAAATTAGTATCACCTGTTTTTACTTTTTAAATGTCAGTACTGGAAATTTTAAAATTCATGTGTAGCCTTCACATACATTTTTGTATTACATTTCTGTAGTGCTGATGTAGATTCCTCCTGTGGCTTAAATTTGGTTTCACATTTTATACTCCAGCTTGTTCTAAAAAGGGTTGTGAGATCTTTACCTCTGAATTGGTTTGGAGTATAGACTTGATTATGACTTCTTAAATTTATGTTCTTAAATTTTACTCTGTCTATACAAAGGGGAATAATTATATTATAATAGCTTATGGTAGCTTTTACATGAAAATGTCCTTATTTATATAATTTAAAAGTTGTGGCAGCACGGTGGCTCACGCCTGAAATCCCAGCACTCTGAGGCTGAGACAGAAGGATTGCTTGAACCCAGAAGTTGGAGACCAGCCTGGGCAACATGGCAAGACCCTGTCTTTACAAAAAAAATTTTTTTTAATTAACTAGATGTGGTGGCAAGTGTCTGTAGTCCCAGTTGCTTGGGAGGCTGAAGTGGGAGCATCATTTAAGCCCAGGAGATCGAGGCTGAAGTGAGCTCTGATTATGCCACTGCACTGCAGCCTGGGTAACAGAGTGTGACCCTGTCTCAAAAAAGGAAAAAAAAGTTGTGGGGAAGGGGTTTTGAACTTAAATGTATGTTAACCTGATTTTATTTTTAATTTATTTTTGGTATTTAGCTTGTAGACCCTGGAGTTAAGGCATGGACACCCACTAAAGGAAAACAAAATGTGATTATGTTTGTTGGATTGCAAGGGAGTGGTAAAACAACAACATGTTCAAAGGTAAATTGAACTTAATTTAAAAAGAAGTCATATGGAAGATAGGTTTGTATAAATCAAGCTTTGTATTTAATATAAAAATATAAAGCCTGGCTTTATAATATTGAAATATATATTTTATTATAATTAATTAGGATACATTTATATATTATAAATAATGTTATTTATATTATTAAAATGTATTTATATTATAAAATATATTTGTTGTGGTATATTAAAATATATTTATAATATATTAAAATACGTTATAAAGCCAGGCTTTATAGTATTGTTGCTTTATAATTTTGTGTTACTTGATGTATGTTTTTAAATAGTTTTTTGTAGGATAAGAGGAGAGATCCTCATAGTTTCTTATGATTTATTTTTTGTAAGAAGGTAGACATCTGTAACTATGCAATTTCTTTTATTTAAAAAAGACCATTCCTATCCTTTCAGGAAGTGAGTGTATGATATTTGGAGAAGAGAACATGGGGTTTACTTTATCCTCTATGGCTCAGGACTCCTTTTTCAGGTTCCTACCCAGCATACTATAGATCTTCATTTTGTATATCCTTATGCAGTATTTTTTTTAGACAGAGTCTTACTTTGTTGCCCAAGCTAGAGTGCAGTGGCACGTGAACATAGCTTACTGTAGCCTTGACCGCTTTATGCTAATTTTTAATTCAGTTTACCACTCCTTTCTCCCGAATTGGGTGTCTCAACAATATTACGGGATTTTTTTCCACAAGCTTCATGTATGTTACTGTTTGAGAGGGAAAAAGAGAAAGGATGATTTTTAGATCGTTTTGTTGTTGTTTGTTTTTAATTAACATTAATAGTAGTTAACATTTTTTACTATGATCATTTGCTACTTGATCATTTTATATTTGAATGCTACTGCATGACAATTAGAATGTAAAACTTTGTAGGAAATTTGCCACATTCAAAAATCTTTAATAATATTTTCAGGAGAATTATAAGCAGTTTTATTTTACTCCTTAGGTAAATAATAAGGAAAAACAGAAGAAATTATATGTATAATTTGTTATATTTTATGATATTATATTTTTAAATCTTTTCTCACCCAGCTAGCATATTATTACCAGAGGAAAGGTTGGAAGACCTGTTTAATATGTGCAGACACATTCAGAGCAGGTAATGTCTTGAAATTTGAAAATTGTTTTATATAATTTTTATTTTCAAGTTTGAGGATTCATGAACTCTTTATCTTCTAGGGGCTTTTGACCAACTAAAACAGAATGCTACCAAAGCAAGAATTCCATTTTATGGAAGGTAGGTTACTGTTTTTTATTTTAACACTTATATGCCTCTTCTTGTCTGTCAGCTTTTTTTTTCTTTTCTTTTTGGAGACAGAGTCTCCCTCTGTCACCCAGGCTGGAGTGCAGTGGTGCGATCTTGGCTCACTGCAACCACCACCTCCTGCGTTCAAGCAATTCTCCTGTCTCAGCTTCCTGAGTAACTGGGATTACAGGTGCCCACCACCACGCCCGTCTAAATTTTTGTATTTTTAGTAGAGACAGGGTTTTGCCATGTTGGCGAGGCTCGTCTCGAACTCCTGACCTCAGGTGATCCGCCTGCCTCGGCCTCCCAAAGTGCTGGGATTACAGGCATGAGCCACCACGCCTGACCATGCCCTGCTAATTTTTTTAAAAACTTTTTGTAAAGACCCTGTCTTATAAAATATCCTGTGTTGCCCAGGCTGGTCCCAAGCTCCTGGACTCAAATGATCCTCCCACCTCAGCCTCCCAAAGGGCTGGAATTACAGGCTTGAGCCACTGTACGCAGCCACACACATATTCTTATTAAGTGTATTTCTACCTGAGTTTTTGGTGGTGGTTCTTAATTTAGGGAAAAAACTTTTTTTGTAACATTATGTGTCTTTATTTGATAGTAGTGATCTGCATATAAAAAGTTGCCACTAATCAGAAGAGTGCAAATTAAAATATCTCATTTCTTGATTTTCAAGTTGACAAAGATTGTATTGGGGATTGTGAAAATGTAGTGAAATAGGGATGAGATTAAACTTTTATGGAAGAGATTTGCCTCATAAAAACGAAAAGCCTTAAATGGTCATACCATTTGTTCCAAATTCAACATAAGAGTGTGTCATAACATAGTGTCAAAGAAGAAACATTTATGTACCAATTATATTGGCTGTATTTTTAATATCAATAAATTGGAAACACTGCCATGCACAGTGGCTCATATCTGTAATCCCAGCACTTTGGGAGGCTGAGGTTGGTGGATCACTTGAGCCCAGAAGTTAGACACCAGCCTGAGCAATATAGCAAGACCTCATCTCTACAAAAAATAAATTTAAAAAATTTTCAGGCTAGGCGCAGCACGTTGGGAGGCTGAGGCGGGCGGATTATGAGGTCAGGAGTTTGAGACCAGCCTGGCCAACACAGTGAAACCCTTTCTCTACTAAAAATACAGAAATCAGCTGGGCGTGGTAGTGGGTGCCTGTAATCCCAGCTGCTTGGGAGGCTGAGGCAGAAGAATCGCTTGAATCTGGGAGGTGAAGGTTGCAGTGAGCCGAGATCGCGCCACTACACTTCAGCCTGGGTGACAGAGCTAGACACCGTTTAAAAAAAAAAAATTTTTTTTTAGGCCAGGCACAGTGGCTCACACCTGTAATCCCCGTACTTTGGGAGGCTTAGGCGGGTGGATCACCTGAGATCGGGAGTTCAAGACCAGCCTGACCAACAGGGAGGAAGCCCATTTCTACTAAAAATACAAAATTAGCTGGACATGATGGCGCGTGCCTGTAATCCCAGCTACTCAGGAGGCTGAGGCAGGAGAATCGCTTGAACCCGGGAGGCAGAGGTTGTGGTGAGCTGAGATTGCATCATTGCACTCAACCCTGGGCAACGATAGTGAAACTGTGCCTCAAAATAAATAAATAAATAAATAAATAAATTTAAAAAAGAAATTGGAGGCCAGGCACGATGGCTCATGCATGTGATCCCAGCATTTTGGGAGGCCAAGCTGGGCATATCATGAGGTCAGAAGTTTGAGACCAGCCTGACCAACATGGTGAAACCCCATCTTTACTGAAAATACAAAAATTAGCCAGGCTTGGTGGCAGGCGCCTGTAATCCTAGCTGCTTGGGAGGCTGAGGCACGAGAATCCCTTGAACCCAGGAGGCAGAAGTGGCAGTGAGCCGAGATCGCACCACTGCACTCCAGCCTGGGCGACAGAGTGAAACTTTGTCTCAAAAATAAATAAATAAATACATAAATAAATAAATAAATAAAAATTAAAAAAAATTGGAAAAACGTCAAATGTCTAATAGTAGGGCATTATTTAATAAATGATACAGCCATCTGATAGAATGCTGTATAACCTCAAGGTTATGTTTTACAGAAATATTTTTTCTTTTTTCCCCGTGTTATTTTTAAAGAGACATGGTCTTGCTCTGTTGCCCAAGTTGGAGTGCAGTTGCATGATCATAAGCTCACTGCAGCCTCGAACTCATGGACTCGAGTGGTCCTCCTGCCTCAGTCTCCCAAGTGGCTGGGACTATAGGCACATTCCACTATGCCAGCTAGATTTTTTTTTTTTTTTTTTGTAGAGATGGAATCTCCCTATATGGCTCAGGCTTGTTACAAGATTATCTACTGGTTTTATAAAATGCTTCCAAATGGATGTTAAATGGAAAAATGTGTGAAACACTGTGAGCATGAGTTCAATTATTAAAGAAGATATAAAAAATAAATTTGAAGGAGACACAATTCATTCAAAAAAGACATGCAGTAGAATCATACTGGGTTTTGGAATTGGAAAATTGGATAATGCTTCATGCTTTTTTAGAAGTAGATTCTGTATTTAATGATTTATAGATTTTCTTCTTCAAAATTGAAATTGGGGTCATTTTGGCTTTTTCAAAATAGATTATAGGTAAATTAACAATTTCTGAATTAGTAGTATTTGAAAGTTTTGTCGTTTTGTTAAATCATTTGTCCATGTTATATAGCTATACAGAAATGGATCCTGTCATCATTGCTTCTGAAGGAGTAGAGAAATTTAAAAATGAAAATTTTGAAATTATTATTGTTGATACAAGTGGCCGCCACAAACAAGAAGACTCTTTGTTTGAAGAAATGCTTCAAGTTGCTAATGCTATAGTAAGTAGCTTTCAATGTAACACTATTATTAGGACTTTGGTTAATTTAATTATAAAACCAGGTTGAGTGTATGACCAATATAAATTATTCTTTGCCTGTGATGCAGATCCCAAGTAATTTATTTTTGTTTTGGGCACCTATATCTATGTGGTAGGGACTTAATTTCATTATTTTTGTTCTCCATTAAATATAAAATTTTCATAAGTATGAAAAAATAATTTCCTTTTTCACTTAATCATCCTATTAGTATGCATAAGAAAGTGTTTACAAATTAGTAATTAGGCCCGGTGTGGTGGCTCACATCTATAATCCCAGCACTTTGGGAGGCTGAGGCGGACGGATCACAAGGTCAGGAGTTCGAGATCAGCGTGGCCAACATGGTGAAACCCTGTCTCTACTAAAAATACAAAAATTATCTGGGCATGGTGGTGGGTGCCTGTAATCCCAGCTACCTGGGAGCCTAGGCAGGAGAATCGCTTGAACCCAGGAGGCAGAGGTTGCAGTGAGCCAAGATCGCGCCATTGTACTCCAGCCTGGGCAACAAGAGCAAAACTCCATCCCAAAAAAAAAAAAAAAAAAAATTAGTAATTAGCCTTTAGTGTCTGTTGAATTTCCTTTTTAAAAATTCAGTTGGAAATACTTAGATTTTTAAATACATTAAAAAATATTAATTATCATTTTGTGTCTCTTTAAAAGTGTGATGGAAACAATTTGGGGGAGGAGTAGCAGTTTATAGATATCTGCAGCATCTATTATTAGGAACCCACGTCTTGACATTGGAGTGTTAGCAGTAATTCTTTGGTTTGTGGTTAATGCTAATAAGTTTCTTTTCAGTTATGTTATTTTGACCAAGTTAAGCAGATCTAAGGGAAATAGCCTTAAGTGTGTTTTATCCGTTTTCAGTATAAACTCTTCTACTTTGATTTGCCTTTGTACTTTTTTTGCCTAGATTGCCATTCTTTCAAATGTTTGTATAAGCTTTTCCTCCTTTTTCAGGCCTCAGCTCAAACATTAGGTCCAGAGGGGCCCTCCCTGACTACCCTACTAGAAAATGCCTCCCATACTTCAAAACTGATACTCTGTATCCCATTTTCATTGTTATACATCTGAAATGTTTATCTCTTTATTATATATGTCCTCTGACTAGAATGCAAGTTTCTTGGGACAAATATTTCCTCATTTACCTTTTTGTTCTCAGGACCTAGATGGTACCTGATAATACATAGTACTTCAACAAATATTTATGGATTGAGTAATTATTTATAGTGTAAATATTATTGTGAGTTTTTTTTTTTGTTTTGTTTTGTTTTGTTTTTTTTTGAGATGGAGTTTCACTCTTGTCACCCAGGCTGGAGTGCAGTGGCATGATCTCAACTGACTGCAACCTCTGCCTCCCGGGTTCAAGTGATTCTCCTGCCTGAGCCTCTCAAGTAGCTGGGATTACAGGCACTCGCCACCATGCCTGGCTAATTTTTGTATTTTTAGTAGAGACAGGGTTTTCACCATGTTGGCCAGGCTGGTCTTGAACTCTATCTCAGGTGATCCACCCAGCTCGGCCTCCCAAAGTGCTGGGATTACAGGCATGAGCCGCTGCACCTGGCTCTAAATATTGTTTTATAGCTTCTAATGATGACATTTGCTTAGGATCAATAAAAATCTTTTCTAAAGTATCTTTTCTATTTAAACTTTCTAGCAACCTGATAACATTGTTTATGTGATGGATGCCTCCATTGGGCAGGCTTGTGAAGCCCAGGCTAAGGCTTTTAAAGATAAAGTAGATGTAGCCTCAGTAATAGTGACAAAACTTGATGGCCATGCAAAAGGAGGTGGTGCGCTCAGTGCGTAAGTATCATTGATACTGTTGTCCTCTGTCTTGGGATTATATGGGGAAGGATATGTGTTTATAGCTTTTATATTGATCGTTTAAAATATGTTTCAATAGTGAGCCTAATAAGGTTTATAAAGGAAGTTTAAATAGAAACAATTTTGGAGCCTGTCTGATATAGTTCTATTATAACTTGTGAAATGAAACTTGAGTTTTGTACCGTTGTCTAATTAGCTTTGGAGGTGGATTCACTTCGAATTTCAGATCTGCTGCAAATTTGTGGGGTTCTTTTGAGGTTATTTTATATTTTCTTTTTTTTTTCCAGAGTCGCTGCCACAAAAAGTCCGATTATTTTCATTGGTACAGGGGAACATATAGATGACTTTGAACCTTTCAAAACACAGCCTTTTATTAGCAAACTTCTTGGTATGTACAGTGGTGGGGATATAGAAAAATCTCCAAGAAATACGATGTATCTTTAGGACAAAATAGGATTTTAATTCTGTCCTCACTAATTTAAGCACATCATTTCTTTCTACGACTTAGTTACCTTACCTGTAAAATAGAGATAATGGTTATCTCCTTTCTGTGGTGAAAGTGGTAAAATGAGGTATCTAGTAGAAAGTTTTTTGGAAAAGTTTTAGAGCATAATACAAAAACAAGTGGTTTTAATAATAGTGGATGTAAGGGCAATAATACTTTGGCAATGTCTCAAGGTGGTATAGTTAGAGAGCATGAAATTTGGAATTAAACCCTGGGCTGCAGCCTTTGCTTTGCCAATTGTTTGTTGCCACTTAACTTTTTTTTTTTTTTTTTGAGATGGAGTTTCGCTCTTGTCACCCAGGCTGGAGTGCAATGGCGGGATCTCACTTTACTGCAACTTCACCCTCCTGGGTTCAAGCAATTTTCCTGCCTTAGCCTCCCAAGTAGCTGGGATTACAGGCGTGCACCACCAGGTCCAGCTAATTTTTTTTATTTTTAGTAGAGACCGGGTTTCACCATGTTGGCCAGGCTAGTCTCGAACTCCTGACCTCAGGTGATCCACCCACCTTGGCCTCCCAAAGTGCTGGGATTACAGGCATGAGCCACCGCTCCTGGCCATGCCACTTAACTTTCTTAGCTTCAGTTTTCTCATTTGTGTAGTGTAGTAAGAATACCTAACCTATTATAATAACCTCACAAGGTTATTATGTATGTGAATGTGTTTTGTATAATGTAAAGCAGGGTATATAGTATTAGTTGTTAATTTTTCTTTTTTGCATCTTATAGGTATGGGCGACATTGAAGGACTGATAGATAAAGTCAACGAGTTGAAGTTGGATGACAACGAAGCACTTATAGAGAAGTTGAAACATGGTATATGAGTGACAAAAAGCACTTCATCTCAGATTTCTTCCATTGATTTTTTTTTAATAAAGTTACTATTAAGTTATTTGAAATGTAATATCTGTTAGAGTCAGATCTTCTACTGCTTATTATTTTAGATGATTTATATGCAAATCATTTAAAATCTCAGGTACCTGAGCAGTTACAGAATTCAGTGTTTTTATTTTCTTTATTGTAATAAAATTAAGACTAAAATCAAGGCTTTCACTAGGTCCCTTGAAGTTTTTCTGTTTTTTAAGACGGGGTCTCACTCTGTTACCCAGGCTGGAGTGCAGTGGTGCAATCTTGGCTTACCGCAAACTCCGTCTCCTGGGTTCAAGTGATTCTCCTGCCTCAGCCTCCTGAGTAGCTGGGATTACAGGCACATACCACCAGGCCCGGCTAATTTTTGTATTTTTGGTAGAGATGGGGTTTCGCCATGTTGGCCAGGCTGGTCTTGAACTGCTGACTTCAGGTGATCCACCCACCTCGGCCTCCCAAAGTGCTGAGATTACAGGTGTGAGCCACTGTGCTTGGCCGGTTCCTTGAAGTTAAACAGGTTAAAAGTAAGTGAGAACACAAGGATGAAATTAAATATACCACATTTTCTTCACCCCCCATGAAAGACCACTCCTGTAGAGAAGGATATTATTCTGATTAGGAGCTCAGGTTCTTAAATATAACATACCTGTTTTTGTATCTCTGATCTATTTTTTAGCTTTATAACTTTTTAAATTACTTAGCCTCAATTTTGTCATCTGTAAAAAGTACATAATACTAACTACTTCATATGGTTGTGAAGATTGCATTCACTGATGCATGTACAATGTCTGGCACATCATAAACACTCAATGTATATTATTCTCGACCATTTCAGTTGTTCTAAAAATAATCTTTAATTACCATAGCAACTATTCTGCCTCTTTGCTTCTTCTCACTCATCTTACCAGATAATTGTGCCTTTACTTTTCTCTTAAATGCTGATGTTTCTCAGGGATCATTCGAAGTCATCTTTCTCAGGAGCTTCAGACTCATGTATCTGTGTTTACTAGACCATTCTTGGATGTTTCATAGACATCTCAAATTTAGCATATCCTTATTCCTATCCCAACCTCTCACCTCGTTGTCTTATCAATGAATATTAATATCATTTATATTGTTGCCAGAGTTAGAAACTTGGGTGTCATTATTATTTCTTCCTCACTCTGCCCACTCCTTTCTCCGTCAGTTAACTAGTCCAAGTGTTTCCACCTCCTAAATATCTCCATTCCATCCCCTTCTCTGTAGCCGCCCTACAACTATGCTAGTTTGTCTCTTTCCTAGATCTTCTTATTGTAAGTCTTTCAACAGATCTTCCATCTTCCTGTACTCTTCCCTTTTGATGTGTTTTTTCATACTACAGCCCAGAATAATCTTTCAAAACTGCAAATCTGATCCCATTACTGCTCTTCTTAAAATTCTTTAGTGGCTTTCTATTGCCCTTTTAAAGTTTTTAACTGATTTTACTATCTAGCTCACATCTTCCATGTTGTGTTTTAGCATTGTTGTTCTTAGTATTCTGTGTGCCAGCTATGCTGGACTTCTTTTAGTTTCTCAAATGTACATTCCTGTCTCTCACATCTGGGCTGTTGCCTTTGCCAGTCCCTCTATCTCTCTTCTTACCTCTGCCATCATCTCCTCTGGCCAAGATGGCTAACTGCTACTTACAGTTCAGATTTCTCCTTAAATGTCCTTCTTGAGGGACATTTCACCTGAACCCTAGACTGAGTTGGAACCTTCTGACAGATGTTTCTATCACTTCCTACAATTAATTTTTATATTATTCACCACAATTATTTGATGTCTGTTTTTCCTGCTTGAAGGTGAAGGTAGAGGTCATAGCTGTGTTATTCATCTTTTATGTTCACAGTACCTAGCACAGTGTCTGGCACATAGTAGGCCTTCAACAACTATTGAATGAATGAATTTATCCTTTGTTGCCTGTTTTTTTGCCCCTTTTTTTCTTTTCTTTCTTTTTTTCTTTTTTTGAGACAGAGTTTCACTCTTGTCACCCAGGCTGGAGTGCATTGGTACAATCTCATCTCAGTGCAACCTCCACCTCCCAGTTTGAAGCAGTTCTGCCTCAGCCTCCCCATTAGCTGGGACTACAGGCGTGCACTGTCATGCCCGGCTAATTTTTGTATTTTTAGTAGAAATGGGGTTTCACCATGGTGGCCAGGCTGATCTCGAACTCCTGGCCTCAGGTGATCTGCCCGCCTCGGCCTCCCAAAGTGCTGGGATTACAGGTGTGAGCCACCTTGCGTGGCCGCTCCTTCCTTTTTCTGTCTTGAATAATCCTACCACTGTTTCTGCTACCACTATGAAGCTGGGTGTGATATTCCTACTCTGTTTCCTTTCTGACTCCTGACGCTCCTTAAGTCTCTACATTTTTGTTTCTGTTCCTAATATTCTACTCATTCTGAGATCTCCAAGGGTCTCCTAATTTCCACATGTAGTGACCTTTCTTGTTTTCCTTGGTTCCTGATATTTAAGTGTTTTCTGCCTTTTCTGTTTTCAGACTCTAAGTTCCATGTCTGTAGATTTCTTATATTATTCTAGCTTTAATTATCACTTCTGTATAAATGGCCAAATACGTATTTCAACCTTAATCCTTTCTTCCACTGTTTAATTCTGCGTTTCTAGTTGCCTGCTGTAACATTTCTTTTAAGATATTGTACTGCCACTTCACATTCAGAATGCCTGAACCAAATACCTTTTCTCTTTTTATCTTTAGGACATAAATAGAAAATACTTTCTCTTTTGGCTTGTTCCATCCCCGTTTTTAAAGCTTAGGTTAGTATACATACAATGAAATGCTCAAATCCTAAGGATACCTTTCTTTTTTTGAGAAATGCACAGTAACCCACACCCAATCCAGAAACAGAACATTTCCATTACTCTGAAAGGTTTGCTTGTGCCCTTTCCCAGTAATACTTCATATTATAGAAGTCCTGGGCTGTGCATGGTGGCTGACACTGTAATCCCAGTGCTTTAGGAGGCCAAGGTGGGAGGATCATTTGAGGCCAGGAGTTTGAGACCAGCCTGGGCAACGTAGTGAGACCCATTCTCTTAGAAAAATCCAGTGGCATGCATCCATAGTCCTAACTACTCTGGAGACTGAGGCAGGGGGGTCACTTGAGCTCAAGAGTTTGAGGCTACCAGGGAGTTATGACTGTACCACTTCAATCCAGTCTTGGTGATAGAGCACAATCCTCTTAAAAAAATAAAGAAATTCTGAGTGTATCCTTTTTTTTCCAGTCTGTTTTCTTTAACTAAGCATATTTTGATATTCATTCATGTAGTTGTACTTATCTATAGTTTGTTCTTTTTATTGCTGAATAATATTTTTTCCACAGTGTATCCATTTTCCTGTTCATAGATACCTAAGCTATTTAAGAAACTCCAAACAATCTTCTAAAGTGTTTTGCTATTCTATATTCTCACCAATATATGGGAGTTCTTTGTGGTCCACATCCTCTTTAACTTTTGATATTGTCAATCTTTAAAATTTTACTCATCCTAGTAGGTGTAGTTTATGTGCCTTGTTTTCAGGTTTCTTGTGTGTTTGTATATGTGTCTTCTCGGATAGAATGTAAGCTTCTCTAGGATAGGACCTGTCTGTGTCTATGTACTCTCCCCAGCATTCATCCTGTCATCTTGCACATGGTAACTGCTTGGTGAATATTTATTGATTGTATATTTTATAAGTATGCTTCAAGATGAATTCATGATTAAGGAATAAATTAGTTTTGTTGAATGGAAATGTACATACTCTAATATATCCGAATTATTTACATTGTATTTCAGGTCAGTTTACGTTGCGAGACATGTATGAGCAATTTCAAAATATCATGAAAATGGGCCCCTTCAGTCAGATCTTGGTTAGTTACCCTTAAAAGTTTATACCTTCTTTTGTTTTCATTAAATTTTCTAAGAATAGATACACTTGCTTTAATTATTTTTACATTTGGGTAAAAATATATCTAAGACTTAGTGTCAATATTAAACCTAATAGTTAAATGTGGACATTTTGAACTATTAATCTTAAGCTACTATTGACTTTATGTTTAAATCTGTTTTAGGGGATGATCCCTGGTTTTGGAACAGATTTTATGAGCAAAGGAAATGAACAGGAGTCAATGGCAAGGCTAAAGAAATTAATGACAATAATGGATAGTATGAATGATCAAGGTAAGATGGCAGATTATTTTCCTCAGGCGACAATGTTCTGAGTATCAGTAAGGTGAGAGTTTCACTGTATTCTTGTGGACAAGATGGGGAGAAATTTAGCCTGAAAGATTATTTTTAGGTAGATTTGTAATAGCTTGAAAGCTCTTACTCAGAGGGTTATGATTATTGGATTGCCTTCATCATTGAGAGAAATGTCTAGTACGATACTTCTCCAAATGAGTTACAAGGAAAGAACACTAGTTCTTCATGATGTTGATAGAGATAACTTAAAAGGAGAACTCTGAGTCAAATTTGGTGGAATGCTAGTTTAGAGTTAAATTTGGCTGGGTGAGGTGGCTCACACCTGTAATCCTAGCACTTTGGCAGGCCAAGGTGGGAGGATTACTTGAGGCCAGAAGTTAAAGACCAACCTGGCCAAACATAGCAAGACCCTGCCTCTATGAAAAAAAAATTATTTACTGAAAGTCTCTTCATGGAGCTTTAATATTGCTAACATACATTGGGAAACTAAGAAATGGATAGCTTAAGCAATGTTTAGAAAATTCTTTCGGTCTGAAACATAAGAATTCAGTTTTCTCAGTATACTGCTCTGTTCCCCTGACCCTATAAAGGCATGCCTCAGAGATATTGTGGGTTTGGTTATAGACCACTGCAGTAAAGGAAATATCATGCAATAAAGTGAGTCATACAGATTGTTTTGGTTTTCCAGTGTATATAAAAGTTATGTTTACAAATACATATACTGTAGTCTATTAAGTGTGCAAGAGCATTATGTCTAAAAAACAATGTATATACCTTAATTTAAAAATAGTTGATTGTTGGCTGGGCGCAGTGGCTCACGACGCCTGTAATCCCAGCACTTTGGGAGGCTGAGGCGGGCGGATCACCTGAGGTCAGGAGTTTGACACCAGCCTGGCTAACATGGTAAAACCCCGTTTCTACTAAAAATACAAAAAAATTAGCCGGGCGTGGTGGAACGCACCTGTAATCCCAGCTACTTGGGAGGCTGAGGCAGGAGAATCACTTGAACCCAGGAGGCGGAGGTTGCAGTGAGCCGAGATTGTGTCATTGCACTCCAGCCTGGGCGACAGAGTGAGACTGTCTCAAAAGAAAAAATAAAAAAATATAGTTTATTGCTAAAAATGCTAATGATCATCTAAGCCTTCAGTGCATTATAATCTTTTTGCTGGTGGAGGGTCTTAGCTTGATGTTGATGACTGCTAACTGATTACAGTGATGGTTGCCAAAGGTCAAGGTGGCTGTGGCAATTTCTTAAAACACAAGAATGAAATTTGCCCCATTGATTGACTCTTCTTTTCACAAAAGATTTCTCTGTAGTATTCAATGCTGTTCGATAGCATTTTACCCACAGTAGAACGTCTTCTAAAATTGGAGTCAGTTCTGTCAAACCCTGTTGCTGCTGCTTTATCAACTAAGTTTATGTAATATTCTAACAATTTGAACAATTTTTCATATCTGTGCTTTATCTACTATCTGACTTATTGTTATTTTTTTGTAGTCTCTTTTTCCTGAGCTCCAGGTTTTCATAGTAACCCAAATAAGACTGTCTTTTTCTTTTAAGGTTGTCTTTTTCCTCACTATCTTTAACACTGCAAAAATGTTTGCATGTAGAATTCATAATTGCAGCATATCTAAAGTATCCATTCTGTGCCAGGCACTGTCCTGAGC
Organism: Pongo pygmaeus; assembly: GCF_028885625.2. Classification (NCBI taxonomy): domain Eukaryota; kingdom Metazoa; phylum Chordata; class Mammalia; order Primates; family Hominidae; genus Pongo; species Pongo pygmaeus. The sequence continues at coordinate 33,342,178 of NC_072388.2, forward strand.
ACTTTAAATATATTAATTCATTTTATAATCATAACAACTCCTATGGCATATTCAGTTATTATCTGCCTTTTTCAAATTAGGAAACTGGGATACAGGGAAGTTGAGTAATTTGCCCAATATAGAACCTTTCCTGACTTCTTCCTTCTTTGAATTAAGGCCCCTTCCTCTATTTGCTTAGCTCTGTCATATTGCTTGCCACAATGTGCTCCTATTAGTTTATCTTCTTTCATTTGATTTGAGCTGTTAGAAGGAATATAATATATATATTTCATAAGTCTTTCATAAGGAAGATGTGGCTTAAAAGCTGCATTCATGAAATGGATTTGGAGGTTCTGATCGTGACTTTATTTTGAGATATTGTATCTTTGTTAGTATTGCATTGATAATTAGACTTCACCTGGATTTCAGTTCACTTCTGGACAATATACTTAGAGGGTATGTATAGACAAATTAAAAGATGTAGGAAATCAGGATGATAAATGGGGTTCTAAACCATGTTAGAAGAGTCAGAGTTGGATATTTGTCATCCAGCGAAAGTTCACAGGAGACATGGTAGCTCTTATGCATTTGAAAGCTGGCCAGGTGTGGTGGCTCTCACCTGTAATCCCAGCATTTTGGGAGGCCGAGGTGGGTGGATCACTTGAGGTCAGGAGTTCGAGACCAGCCTGGGCAACATGGTGAAACCCTGTCTTTACTAAAAGTACAAAAAAAATTAGCTGGCTGTGGTGGCGTGTGCCTGTAGTCCCAGCTACTCGGGAGCCTGAGGTGGGAGAATCGCTTGAACCCTGGAGGTGGTGGTTGCAGTGAGCCAAGCTTGCACCACTGCACTCCAGCCTGAGTGACAGAGCAACACTCTGTCTCAAAAAAAAAAAAAAAAAAAAAAGATTTTGAAAGCCTTATTTTTTATGTATAGCAAGGAGACATACATGAATAGGAATGGAAGTGCCAGGTAAACGGATTTCAATTTAATATGTGTAAAGAAAAGATTTTTCCCTAAGTATAACAGAATGGCATAGACAGCCTTACATTAGATAGCAGGTCATCTCTCCTGGGGATATTAAGACCAAGGCTAGATAACCATTTATTTGGGGGATATTGCAGAGGGAATGCAGACATAATGGACATTTTGACTAAATTCCATCCCATTCCTGAGATTGCATGCAACTGAAGCTAGAAGAAATGCACCTGATATTCTAAGAGTGATCGAACAACTGCGGGAATTAATTCACTATATGCTACTGAGAGAATTAAAATACTAGCAGTAGTAATTACTTGATTATAGGAAATAATTTTTCTGTTGATTATGGATAGAACCTACCTCCTTCTGCTTGCTTATATAGTCTACATTTATGAATTTATGATTAATATTTAGGGTAGAGCTAAGGTGAGCATTTGTGTTCATTTTTTAAATATACCATATACCTCTGGTGTTTGGAGGGCCTAGAGAGGGTAGACATATGAAGTATGGAAGTGGTGGACATGGGGTCTCAAAACATTCTATTAATAGTTTACTTAAACTTTAGGGAAAGTACATGTTTGTTTTATTGTTTTTATAGCTTATGAATACTATAAATGTTCTTTTGAATATATTCCGTATTTTCTTTTTTTTTTTTTTTTTTTGAGGTGGAGTCTCGTTCTGTTGCCCAGGCTGGAGTGCAATGGCGCAATCTTGGCTCACTGCAACCTCTGCTTCCCAGGTTCAAGCGATTCTTCTGCCTCAGCCTCCCAAGTAGCTGGGACTACAGGCGCATGCCACCATGCCCAGCTAATTTTTGTATTATTAGTAAAGACGGGGTTTCACCATATTGGCCAGGCTGGTGTCGAACTCCTGACCTCATGAGCCACCTGCCTCAGCCTCACAAAGTGCTGGGATTACAGGCATGAGCCACCACGCCCGGCCTCCGTGTTTAATTTTTAAAACTCAAAAGCAAACATAGCGAATGATAACATTTGTTAAATCTGAGTGGTAGTTTGACTATGTATTATGTCTGTTTTTCTATATGTAAGATATTTTGTAATATAAAAAGAGAAAAATGAGATAGTTATCACTTTAAAAACATATCTGCTAAGCTCTTTGAAGTTATGTATTGCCCATTTGCACATAACTGCTTTGATGGTGAATGATAATTGTGTGTGAGAGTAATTGACCCTTGTCTACAGAACTAGACAGTACGGATGGTGCCAAAGTTTTTAGTAAACAACCAGGAAGAATCCAAAGAGTAGCAAGAGGATCGGGTGTATCAACAAGAGATGTTCAAGAACTTTTGACACAATATACCAAGTTTGCACAGATGGTAAAAAAGATGGGAGGTATCAAAGGACTTTTCAAAGGTAAGAAAAATACGCTTGTTATTAGTTAACAGACGGAAAAGAAAGGAAATTGAGAAAAAAGTTCAGAGTACTGCCAGTATTGGAAAATTCACAGCTGAATTTCATGTTATTTTCAAGTACTTCCAGGATTTATGTGACCTGTGATTTATCTGTTTTCATAGTCAAGGTAATATTAATATTTTTAAAAAAACTTTACACATTACATATGTGTAGTGTGGGTAAATGAAAAAAATAATAAAGCAATGATTTTCTTTTTGTGAACACATTATATTAAACTTAGATAATATAAGGAAAAAAAAACACATTACCTTTACTCCCCAGAGAATCCAGTGGATCCTACTGCAAATAACAGTTGCTATAACTAAGTTTTATTCTGATATATCATAACTATTTTTCCATGTTGTCAAGTATTCTTCAAAATATCATTCTTGGCCAGGCGCGATGGCTCATGGCTGTCATCCTAGCACTTTGGGAGGCTGAGGCGGGCAGATCACTTGAGGTCAGGAGTTCAAGACCAGCCTGGCTAGCATGGTGAAACCCTGCCTCTACTTAAAATACAAAAAATAGCTGGATGTCGTGGGGCATACCTGTAATCCCAGCTACTTGGGAGGCTGAGGCAGGAGAATCACTTGAACCCAGGAGGTGGAGCTTGCAGTGAGCCGAGATTGCACCACCATACTCCAGCCTGGGCAACAGAGTGAGACTCCGGTCCACACACACACACACACACACGCACTTCTGAGTAATACTGTTCGAGTTATGCATGTATCTTTGTCTAATGTGGTGCCGCTTTTTTGGACAGTAAGTTTGATTCATTCACTTCTATATCAGGTCAGTTTTTGTGCAGTTCCATGAGACCAAGGATTTTTGTCTGTTTTGATCAGAAACATAGTAGATGCTAAATAAATTTTGTAGTAATATAATTTCCATTATATTTATTTATTTATATTATTTTGAGACAGAGTCTCTCTCCGTCACCCAGACTGGAGTGCAGTGGCGCGATCTCGGCTCACTGCAGCCTCTGCTTCCCAGGCTCAAACAATTGTCCTGCCTCAGCCTCCCCAGTAACTGGGATTAAAGGCACGCACCACTACCACCTGGCTAATTTTTGTATTTTTAGTAGAGACGGGGTTTCACTATGTTGGCCAGGCTGGTCTTGAACTCCTGACCTCAAATGATATGCCCGCCTCGGCCTCCCAAAGTGCTGGGATTACAGGCTTGAGCCACCACATCCAGCCTCATTTCCATTTTAATGGTTGAATATTTTCTCAATATGTGTTTTTACATTATTAAGTTTAACATTTCTTTGTACATTTACTGGTTTGAATTTACTTTATGAATCACCTCTTCATGTTCCCTGTGCAGTTCTTCCATTTCTCTCCCTTATATCTTTGTAGTAACTCCTTAAAATCTTTGGTTTATGTCTTCAAATATTTTCCCCCAGTTTTTCATTTACCTTTTATTTTTATTTATATTTTATAATGAATAGTAGTTGCCCTTTTTAATGTAGCCAGCCTTTTTTTCTTTTATGCTCATAAACAGCTTCCCCATGTTTATTTTTTCCTTTTTTTTTTTCTTTACAGAGGTAATCAAGTTAACCTTCTCCATGTTGATACCACAGTTGTCACCATTTTCTTCTTTTTTTTTTTTTTTTTTGAGACAGAGTCTTGCTCTGTCACCCAGGCTGGAGTGTACTGGCATGATCTCGGCTCACTGCAACCTCCGCCTCCTGGGTTCAAGCGATTCTCCTGCCTCAGCCTCCCAAGTAGCTGGGATTTCAGGCACGTGCCACCATGCCCAGCTAATTTTTGTATTTTTAGTAGAGACTGGGTTTCACCATGTTGGCCAGGCTGGTCTCAAACTCCCAACCTCAAATGATTTGCCCGCCTTAGCTTCCTAAAGTGCGCTGGGATTACAGGCATGAGCCACAACGCCTGGCTTCTACTCGTTTTTGGTTTTATTTTGTTTGACTTTTTAATCTCAATGTAATTTATTTTGCTGTGTATTGTGTATCGTAAAAAGATAAGTTTTTCCAAAGACTATCAACTGTTCCAGTCCTCTTTTTGATTTTTTTCTATAATGTAAACAACTAATTCAGAGCCTGTGAAAATTTGCCTTGAAACCCATTAAAATGAATTTATTGTTTCCAAAAACATTAATTAGACAGGCTCTGAAGATGAATACCACTGAATAGCTTCTAAAAGAATGAGTATTTTCAGATGTTTTAAATTACCTTTTGTCTTTGAAGCTTTCCTTATTTTCCTTGTGATATCCTATTTTCTCTTTTGTGACAAAAAAATTAGACAAACGTGTTGAAAATTGGTTATAATTCCTACCATCACATGCTATTTCAGATAGTGACTAATAAACACATTACATCACTGTAATGTCTTTCCCATGTAGTCCTGACTGTTCTTCATAGAACAGATTCACCATCCAGATCTTATCTATGCATTGATTCCTCAATAAAGGAATAACCCAAGATGAAGTTGGTAGTGGATATACACACAGCTGTGTCACACCATACTTGAAATACTTTTTAGAAGTTTTAAATGCTGATAAACAAACTCTTAGGACAAATCACTAATGAGCATGGAATTCCCATCTTCTTCAGATTTATTCATCATAAATGGTTTTCACAGATTTTATCATAAAAACATATCTTCTCTTTCATTCATAGTTTATAATTCACATGATTTATTCACATTAACCAGCTGTGATTGGAGAATCAGGAGGAGCTTTGAGTCCCGTTTTTTATAAATGCTTCTGAGAAGTACCATAGTTAATGCCCCTTTCAAATAAATAATTTTGGATGGTTGTGGTGGCTCATACCTGTAATCCCAGCACTTTGAGAGGCCGAGGCAGGAGGATCCCATGAGCCCAGGAGGACAAGCCTGCAGTGAGCCATGATTAGGGCACTGCATTCCAGCCTGGGCGACAGAGCAAGAGCCTGTCTCAAAAAAAAAAAAAAATTGTTGAAGCAATTCTATTCATTGTTGTAGTGATGATCTCTTGCTTTCCTTTCTTTTATGAGTACAGCTGTTGTCTAAAGGATGTTTTTACCTATTCTGGCTCAGAGTGCATTTATTTTTTGTTGTTTTTTGTTTGCTTGTTTGTTTGTTTTGTTTTGAGACAGGGTCTCGCTCTGTCACCCAGGCTGGAGGCTGAAGTGCAATGGCATGATCATGGCTCACTGCAGCCTTGACCTCCCAAGCTCAAGCGATCCTCCAATCTGAGGCTCCCAAGTAGCTGAGACTACAGGCGCGTGCTATCACACCCAGCTAATGCTTTTTTTTTTTTTTTTTTTGTAGAGACAGGGTTTCGCCATATTGCCCAGGCGGATCTTGAACTCCTGGGCTCAAGTAATCAGCCCACCTTCGCCACCCGAAGTGCTGGGATTACAAATGTGACCCACCTCACCCAGGCTGCATCTCTTTCATTGACTGCCCTTTTTACTGTGGTGTTTTGACATGGTGTAGAAATTCCTTGACAAATGAAGTTGCATTATTTGTCTTTGTATTCTCTGAAGGTTTTCATTACTTAAAGAAAACTTTTGGCCAGGTGCTGTGGCCCACGCCTGTAATCCCAGCACTTTGGGAGGCCAAGGTGGGCAGATCACGAGGTCAAGAGATCGCAACCATCCTGGCCAAAATGGTGAAACCCTGTCTCTACTAAAAATACAAAAATTAGCTGGGCGTGGTGGCTCATGCCTGTAATCCCAGCTACTCGGGAGGCTGAGACAGGAGAATAGTGTGAACCCGGGAGGCGGAGGTTACAGTGAGCTGAGTTTGTGCCATTGCACTCCAGCCTGGGTGACAGAGCTAGACTCCATCTCAAAAAAAAAAAAAAAAAAAAAAACTTCTTAGATACATACACATCTTCACATTCTCTCAGACTCATACTGTACTTTCTACTTTCTTTTTTTTTTTTTTTTTTTTTTGAGAGAGTCTTGCTCTGTCGCCCAGGCCAGAGTACAGTGGTGTGATCTTGATTCACTGCAACCTCCGCCTCCCAGATTCAAGCAATTCTGCCTCAGCCTCCCGAGTAGCTGGGACTACAGGCGCGTGCCACCATGTCTGGCTAATTTATTTTGTATTTTTAGTGGAGACGGGGTTTCACCACGTTGGCCAGGCTGGTCTCGAACTCCTGACCTCAAGTGATCTGCCAGCCTCGGCCTCCCAGAGTGCTAGGATTATAGTTGTGAGCCACCACACCCGGCCCAACAGACTCAAACTTTCATATTCATCTACCAGCCATCCAGTCTCTTTGCGAATTAACTTGTGTCTATAAACTCAGCTTTTTGTCCAGCATTCCCCTATATCACTATTAAGCCGTTGTTACAGCTTACTATTAAAAACTGCTGGCTGACCAGGTACGGTGGCTCATACCTGTAATCCCAGCACTCTGGGAGGCCGAGGTGAGTGGGTCACGAGGTTAGGTGTTTGAGACCAGCCTGGCCAAGATGGTGAAACCCTGTCTCTACTAAAAATACAAAAATCAGCCGGGTGTGGTGGCGGGCACCTGTAATCCCAGCTACTTGGGAGGCTGAGGCAGGAGAATCACTTGAACCTGGGAGGCGGAGGTTGCAGTGAGCTGAGATCATGCCACTGCACTCTAGCCTGGGTGACAGAGCAAGACTCTGTCTCAAAATAAATAAATAATAAATAAAACACTGGATACAATTTTGCTAATAGTGGCTTATTCACAGATATAAATAAAGTATTAGCATAAATTGTAGCCTTAAAAAAGGCTTTTAAATGTCCTTTTATATAGAATTTTACATGTTCTTCAAAAAATAGTATGTAATTGAGATAAAGATTAGAAGGGAATATGTAGAAATAGAAATAATTATGTTAGAGTGATAGGATTATGTAATTTTTTCTTTGTATTTACTCAGTTCATCAAACTTTCTATTATACCCTGAATATACTGATTATATTACCTCCTACACTGACTCAAAATCTTTTTTTTTTTTCCTCAGGTGGCGACATGTCTAAGAATGTGAGCCAGTCACAGATGGCAAAATTGAACCAACAAATGGCCAAAATGATGGATCCTAGAGTTCTTCATCACATGGGTAAATACCAAGTTGTTGGCAGTTGCTAATGCAGTTTAATTTGTAAGGGTTGAGTTTTAATGATAAGCGTTTTGTTGTAATATTATGAAAATATGTTCAAAAGGTGTGTGATTTCAGGGAAATGGTCATCTGAATCCTAAGTTGAATTAAATTGTAATAGGGCTTATTAGCTGAGGTCTTATTCACTCCTCTGCTGCCATCTGTGTGATGTTTGAGCAAGCTATTTAATCATCTTTTGTTTGTTTGTTCTGGTGACTTTTCCCCTTGTTTTAGAACCTGGATATTTTTAATTATATGACAGAGGATTTTTAACCTGAGTTCTACTTTGACCGTATAACCTTTACAAAGTTCCTTAAACTTTCTGCACCTCACTTTCCCCTTCGGTAAAATCACAGATCATATCTCATCAAGAAATTGTGACAATTAAATGAAATAATATATATGAAGACATTCAGTACAATTCTGGGCATATAGTAGATGTTCAGTAAATGAATTATGTTCTTTTTGTAAGTCCTATGAAATAATCCCCTATTGATTATTTTTTATATAACTTAGAGGAAGACCCTTTTGGATTTATAAGAAAAAATTTTTTGTTTAGATTTATTGACTGTGTGACAGGTAGTATCCTAAGATCTTTTTATGTATCACCTCATTTATTCCTCACAATAACTCCATAAGATAGGCTATTCATTCTCTTTTATTGATGAAGATACTGGTGATAATACAAATTTTTAGGTGGTATGTTCTTTAAGGCTGATGACTAAATTGCAATCAGAATTCAGTATTTTTAGAAGTACTTATTAGGCAAAAGTAATAAATGTTTCCAGTTCTGCTTAATAATTGTCTGTTTTTAACTCTACTTCCCTTCTTTTGCTCTAGGTGGTATGGCAGGACTTCAGTCAATGATGAGGCAGTTTCAACAGGGTGCTGCTGGCAACATGAAAGGCATGATGGGATTCAATAATATGTAAAGAAAATGCCTTAATATAAACTGACTCAGTTGAATACCTAATTTGCTGAGACCTCAGAGTTTCCCTTATTTTTGCAAATTGGGGGGAAAGTGTATTTTTCTTGCTTATCATGCACTCTTTCCTTTTCTTCTCGCCCCCTTTTCCCCTCCTTTTCTTTTTCCTTCCTTCTTTCCTCCCTTTAATATAAGGGAGAAATACATGGTTTTTGTGGAAATCATTATATGTTTGCTTTAGATTTTCTTCTGTTTTCACCATCATAACACTTAAGTTAACTCATGATGTAAAATTTTAGTACTTAAAGGTTTTTGATTGTCTCGAAGGCCAAGTATTGCATTTGTAAACAGTCCTGGTCAGTAGTTAAATAATGTTTCAATTAAAGTGCTGTAAAATAAACTTCAAAGTGGTTATAAGTTAAGGGGTTGTTAACTTTCTTTATGGTTAAATATTATCAGTTTATCACACTAAAAACTCAATGGAAAAGCCAATAGATAAATGTCATTTAAAACTATGCCTGGGGCCGAGCACGGTGGCTCACGCCTGTAATCCCAGCACTTTGTGAGGCTGAAGTGTGGATCTCTTCAGCCTGGGTGACAGAAGGAGGATCACCTGAGGTCAGGAGTTCAAGACCAGCCTGGCCAACATGGAAACCCCGTCTCTACTAAAAATACAAAAATTAGCTGGGCGTAGTGATGCATGCCTGTAGTCCCAGCTACTCGGGAGGCTGACGCATGAGAATCTCTTGAACCCCGGGAGGCGGAGATTGCAGTGAGCCGAGATCGTGCCTCTGCACTCCAGCCTGGGTGACAGAGTGAGACTCTGTCTCAAAAGAAAAAAAAAAAAGAAATTAAGAGGCCAAGCATGGTGGCTCATGCCCAGGCTGGTCTGGAACTCCTGAGCTCAAGTGATCTACCTGCCTTGGTCTCCCAAAGTGCTGGGATTACAGGCCTGAGCCACTGCACCCAGCCAATCATTGATTTTTTTTTTTTTTTTCTTTTTTAAGATGGAGTCTTGCTTTGTTGCCCAGGCTGGAGTGCAGTGGCACGATCTCGGCTCACTGCAACCTCTGCGTCCCAGGTTCAAGTGATTCTCCTGCCTTAGCCTCCTGAGTAGCTGGGATTACAGGCACATGACAACACACCTGGCTAATTTTTTTTTTTTGAGACAGAGTCTCCTTCTGTCACCCGGGCTGAAGTGCAATGGCATGATCTCCATTCACTGCAACTTCCACCTCTCAGGTTTGAGCAATTCTCCTGCCTCAGCCTCCCTAGTAGCTGGGATTACAGGTGCGTACCACCATGTCCGGCTAATTTTTGTATTTTTAGTAGAGATAGGGTTTCACCATGTTGGCCAGGATGGTCTCAAACTCCTGACCTCAGGTGATCCACCTGTCTCGGCCTCTCAAAGTTCTGGGATTACAGGCATGAGCCACTGTGCCCGGCCAATTTTTGTATTTTTAGTAGAGATGGGGTTTCACCATGTTGGCCATGCTGGTCTTGAACTCATGGCCTCGAGTGATGTGCCCACTCTGTCCTCCCAAAGTGCTGGGATCACAGGCATGAGCCACCATGCTTGGCTTAATCTTTCATTTTTTTAAAGCCATTTTTGTTATGTTTTCTACATACCAAAAATATACTTGAAGAACTTGATATACTTCGATGATAATAGCTAATGTATACATCTTCTAAAGGAAAAATAATTGCAAGTATTAGGTTGTCACTATTATATATTAAAAATAATGACCTGACAGGAGTTCGAGACCAGTCTGACCAACATGGCGAAACCCTGCCTATATTGAAAGTATAAAAATTAGCTGGGCGTGGTGGCAGACACCTGTAATCTCAGCTACTCGAGAGGCTGAGACAGAGGAGTTGCTTGAACCTGGGAGGCAGAGGTTGCAGTGAGCCAAGATCGTGCCACTGCACTCCAGCCTGTGCGACAAGAGCAAAACTCTTGTCTCAACAACAACAAAAAAAGAAAGGCCAGGCACGGTGGCTCATGCCTGTAATCCCAGCACTTTGGGAGGCCCAGGCGGGCGGATCATGAGGTCAGGAGTTCGAGACCAGCTTGGCTAACATAGTGAAACCCCATCTCTACCAAAAATACAAAAGAATTAGCCAGGTATGGTGGCATGCACCTAGTAGTCCCAGCTACTTGGGAGGCTGAGGCAGGAGAATCACTTGAACTCGGGAGGTGGAGGCTGTGGTAAGCCGAGAGTGCGCCACTGCACTCCAGCCTGGGCAAAGGAGCGAGACTCCGTCTCAAAAAAAAAAAAAAAAAAAAAAAAAATGACCTGAATCTAAAATGAAAGTTAAAAACATAAATCATGAGACCGTGACAAAGTTGATTTGGTTTTTGGTTATCTTGGATTGCTGCATGGTTCATTTAGAACAATGGCTTTTAAATAAATTAAGGAATTGAAAATACTGGAATAATTTATTAATATGCCTATTCATTATTGACATCAAGTAGATAATATATATGGTATAACAGTGTATTCTGAATTAGTATGAACTGATCTTCAGCAAGTGATTGATTTGTAGAAGAATGAAAGAAACAGTTTTTATGGTGCTAATTTTTTATGACTCCTGTTTAAAAAAGATCTTGTCGCCAGTAATCCCAGTACTTTGGGAGGCCGAGGCGGGCAGATCATGAGTTCAGGAGTTCAAGACCAGCCCAGCCAACGTGGTGAAACCCTGTGTCTAATAAAAATAAAAAAAATTAGCCGGGTGTGGTGGTGGGTGCCTGGAATCCCAGCTACTTGAGAGGTTGAGGCAGTAGAGTCGCTTGAACCCGGGAGGCGGACGTTGCAGTGAGCTGAGATCGGACCACTGCACTCCAGGCTGGGCAACAAAAATGTGAAACTTCATCTCAAAAAAAAAGAATGCAATTGAGATTTTCTTGTTAACTTGGGCAAAGGTTTTATATCCCTTTAAAAACTAAAATAAAAAGGTTTTAGCTAGTTTTTCTGCTAAAGACTAGAATAACCCTGTAGAAAATTATATACCATGTTAAAATGATGTATTGTGTGTTCTTCAGAAAGCTTACTAAGCTATAAACATTTGACAACAGAGAAAATACTGTTCTCCAAAGTAGTTTCTTATTAACTGATGCATACTACCTTTTCTAGGTACACGTTTGTGACTCTATTCTCAGGGTATCAATTTTGCATTTTGACCAAAAAAGGAAATTGAAACCTTTGGCCATAATAACCTTGATGGCTTTAGGCATAGTTTTAAATGTTTGTGTGTCTGACACAAACAATATTTTAAATATATATTTATATATATATATTTTATATATTTTTCAGAAGCAAAAACAACAATAACAAGACAGGCACAGTGGCAAGACATTGACACACACCTGTAGTACCAGCTACTTGGGAGGCTGAGGTGGGCAAATCAGTGAATTGCTTGAGTCCAGGAGTTGGTGGTCACAATGAACTATGATCATTTATGAATAGTCACTGCTGATGAATAGCCACTGCACTCCAGCCTTGGCAACATAGGGAGACCTCATCTAAAAAACAACTGAATGCAGTAGCTCATGCCTGTAATCCCAGCACTTTGGGAGGCTGAGGTGGGCTGATCACTTGAGCCCAAGAGTTCCAGACCAGCCTGGGCAACATGGTGAAACTCCACTGCTACAAAATACAGAAATTAGGCTGGGTGTGGTGGCTCATACCTGTAAAACCAGCACTTTGGGAGGCCAAGGCCGATGGGTCACTTGAGGTTAGGAGATTGAGACCAGCCTAGCCAATAAGGTGAAACCCTGATTTTACCAAAAATACAAAAATTAGCTGGGCATGGTGGCCGGCACCTGTAATCCCAGCTACTCAGGAGGCTGAGGCACGAGAATCACTTGAACCTGGGAGGCAGAAGTTGCAGTGAGCCAAGATCTCACCACTGCACTCCAGCCTGGGTGACAGAGTGAGACTCTTAATATCTTTAAAATAATAATAATAATACAGAAACTAGCCTGGCATAGTGGTGTGTACCTGTAGTCCCAGCTACTTGGGGGGCTGAGGCAGGAGGATCACTTGAGCCTAGGAGGTCAAGGCTGCAGTGAGCCAAAATTGCACCACTGCACTCCAGCCTGGGTGACAGTGAGACCCTATCTAAAAAATAAGTAAATAAATAAAACAAAGGACAACTAAAGGTCTAGGATACTTTGTTCAGCTTCCCTTTATCTTTCTTTTTCTGCTAAAATGAGGAAATTGAAAATGTTCTTTAAAATTCTGATTCTATTAGGTCCTTAAATTGGCATTTTAGTTACAAAAGCTATCCTTCAGTTCTCAGTTTTTATTGAAGTGATGTTTCACAGCATAAGTACTATATACCTGTATTAATCTGTTTTGATGCTGCTGATAAAGACATACCCAAGACTGGATAATTTGTAATGAAAATGAGGTTTAATGAACTTACAGTTCCAGGTGGCTGAGGAGGCCTCACAATCATGGTGGAAGGCAAAAGGCACATCTTACATGGTGGCAAGAGAGAATGAGAACCAAGCAAAAGGGGTTTCCCCTTAAAAAACTATCAGTTCTCATGAGACTCATTCACTACTATGAGAACAGTATGGGGGAAACCACCTCCATGATTCATTTATATACCACCAGGTCCACAGCCAAACTGTATCATTCTGCCCCTGGTCCCTCCCAAATATCATGTCCTCATATTTCAAAACCAGTCATGCCTTCCCAACAGTCCCCCACAGCCTTAACTTGTTTCAGCATTAACTCAAAAGTCCACAGTCCAAAATCTCATCTGAGACAAGGCAAGTCCCTTCCACCTCTGAGCCTGTAAAATCAAAAGCACGTTAGTTACTTCCTAGATACAATGGGGGTACAGGCATTGGGTAAATGCAGCCATTGCAAATGGGAGAAATTGGCCAAAACAAAGGGGCTACAGGCCCCATGCAAGTCCGAAATCCAGTGGGGCAGTCAAATCTCAAAGCTCCAAAGTGATCTTTTCCTCCTTTGTCACACATCCATGTCATGCTGATGTAAGAGGTGGGCTCCCACAGCCTTGGGCAGTTGTGCCCCTGTGGCCTTGCAGGGAACAGCCCCCCTTCCCAGCTGCTTTCACAGGCTGGTGTTGTCTGTGGCTTTTCCAGGTGCACAGCGCAAGCAGTTGGTGGAGCTACCATTCTGGGGTCTGGAGGACGGTGGCCCTCTTCTCACAGCTCCACTAAGTAGTGCCCCAGTAGGGACTCTGGGGGCGCCCTCCAACCCCACATTTCCCTTCTGCACTGCCCTAGCAGAGGTTCTCTGTGAGGGCCCTGCTCCTGCAGCAGTCTTCTGCCTGGACATCCAAGCATTTTCATATATCCTCTGAAATCTAGGTGCAGGTTCCTAAACCTCAGTTCTTGACTTCTGTGCGCTCACAGGCTCAACATCACATGGAAGCTGCCAAGGCTTGGTACTTGCATCCTCTGAAGCCGTGGCCTGAGCTGTACCTTGGCACCCTTTAGCCATGGCTACAGTGGCTGGGACACAGGGCACCAGGTCCCAAGGCTGCACACAGCAGGGGGCCCTGAGCCCAGCCCACAAAACCATTTTTTCCTCCTAGGCCTCTGGGCCTGTTATAGGAGGGGCTGCTGCAAAGGTCTCTGACATGCCCTGGAGACATTTTCCCCACTGTCTTGGTGATTAACATTTGGCTCCTTTTTTTTTTTTTTAAGACAGAGTTTCGCTCTTGTTTCCAGGCTGGAGTGCAGTGGCACAATCTCGGTTCACTGCGACCTCTGTCTCCTGGGTTCAAGTGATTCTCCTACCTCAGCCTCCTGAGTAGCTGGGATTCCAGGCACATGCCACCACGCCCAGCTAATTTTGTATTTTTAGTAGAGATGGAGTTTCTCCATGTTAGGCTGGTCTCAAACTCCCAACCTCAGGTGATCTGCCCGCCTAGATACAATGGGTGTACAGGCAGCAAGAGAGAATGAGAACCAAAGGGGTTTCCCCTTAAAAAACCATCAGTTCTCATGAGACTCATTCACTACTATGAGAACAGTATGGGGGAAACTGCCTCCATGATTCATTTATATACCACCAGGTCCATAGCCAAACCATATCATTCTGCCCCTGGTCCCTCCCAAATATCATGTCCTCACATTTCAAACCCAATCATGCCTTCCCAACAGTCCCCCACAGTCTTAACTCATTTCAGCATTAACTCAAAAGTCCACAGTCCAAAGTCTCATCTGGGATTACAGGCGTGAGCCACCGCACCTGGCGGCTCCTCATTACTTATGCAAATTTCTGCAGCCAGCCTGAATTTCTCCTCAGAAAATGGGTTTTTCTTTTCTATCACATAGGCTGCAAATTTTCTGAATTTTTATTCTCTGTATCACTTTTAAAATGGAATACTTTTAACAGCACCCAAGTCACCTCTTGAATGGTTTGCTGCTTAGAAATTTCTTCTGCCAGAGGCTGGGTGCAGTGGGTCATGCCTGTAATCCCAGCACTTTGGGAGGCTGAGGCTGGCAGATCATGAGGTCACGAGATCGAGACCATCCTGGCCAACATGGTGAAACCCCGTCTCTACTAAAAATATAAAAATTAGCTGGGCATGGTGGCATGCGCCTGTAGTCCCAGCTACTTGGGAGGCTGAGGCAGGATAATCGCTTGAACCCAGGAGGTGGAGGTTGCAGTGAGCTGAGATCATGCCACTGCACTCCAGCTTGGGTAACAGAGCGAGACTCCATCTCAAAAAAAAAGAAATTTCTTCTGCCAGATACCCTAAATCATCTCCCTCAAGTTCAAAGTTCCACAAATCTCCAGGGCAGAGGCAAAATGCTGCCAGTCTTTCTGCTAAAAGATAGCGAGAGTCACCTTTACTCCAGTTCCCAACAAATTCCTCATCTCCATCTAAGACCACCTCAGCATGGATTTCATTGTCTATGTCATTATCAGCATTTTGGTCAAAGCCATTTAACAAATCTCTAGGAAGTTCCAAACTTTCCTACATTTTCCTATCTTATTCTGAGCCCTCCAAACTGTTCCAACCTCTGCCTGTTACCCAGTCCCAAAGTTGCTTACACATTTTTGGGTATCTTTACAGCAGCACCCACTCTACCAGTACCAGTTTACTGTATTAGTCTGTTTTCATGCTGCTGATAAAGACATACCCAAGACTGGGTAATTTATAATGAAAAAGGTTTAACTGACTCACAGTTCCATGTGGCTGGGGAGGCCTCACAATTATAGTGGAAAGTGAAAGGCACATCTTACATGGCGGTAGACAGGAGAGAATAAGAACCAAGCAAAAGGGGTTTCCTCTTATAAAACCATCGCATCTCATGAGACTTATTTGCTACCATGAGAACAGTATGGGGTAAACTGCCCCCATGATTCAATTACCTCCCACCAGGTCCCTCCCACAACACGTGGGAATTATGGGAGCTACAATTCAAGATGAGATTTGGGTGGGGACACAGCCAAACCAAATACCAAAATTAAATCCTTTAATAATTTGAACACATTTCCATTTGTTTTTCACTATTGTTAAAATTGACTCCATTGTTTTTTTGATATACTCCCAACTTAGACCACTAGCTAGCTCTAATACCGTACAACATTGAATTCTTCCTGAATTTTATTATAATGTTAAATATATGTAACCATAAAACTAGGTGTAGCTTCCTTAAGCTTACAGTACTCATGTAATTATGAGACAACAACAAACTGAGAAATTAAATATCACAAACTACAAAATGAAGAAAGGGTAAATTAATGATTTTTTATTTATTAATTTTTTTTTTTGAGACAGGGTCTTTGCTCTGTCACCCAGGCTGGAGTGCAGTGGTGCAGTCATGGCTCACTGCAACCTTGACCTGGGCTTAGGCAATCCTCCCACCTCAGTCTCCTGAGTAGTTGGGACTATCAGAGTGTGCCACAACACTCAGCTAATTTTTTATTTTATTTCATTTATTTTTTGAGATGGAGTTTTACTCTGCCACCCAGGTTAGAATGCAGAGGCACGATGTCAGCTCATTGCAACCTCCACCTCCTGGGTTCAAGCAATTCTCCTACCTCAGCCTCCCAAGTCTGGGACCACAGGCATGTGCCCAGCTAATTTTTGTATTTGTAGTAGAGATGGGTGATTAACGCCTGTAATCCCAGCACTTTGGGAGGCCGAAGCGGGCAGATTACTGAAGTCAGGAGATCAAGACCAGCCTGGCCAACACAGTGAAACCCTGTCTCTACTAAAAATACAAAAATTAGCCAGGTGTGGTGGCATGCGCCTGTAGTCCCAGCTACTTAGGAGGCTGAGGCAGGAGAATTGCTTGAACCTGGGAGGTGGAGGTTGCAGTGAGCCAAGACTGTGCCACTGCACTCCAGCCTGGGGGACAGAGTGAGACTTTGTATCAAAAAAAAAAAAAAGAGAGAGAGTTGGGTTTTCACCATGTTGGCCAGGCTGGTCTCAAACTCCTGACCTCAAGTGATCCACCTGCCTCAGCCTCCCAGAATGCTGGGATTACAGGCGTGACCCACTGTCCCCGGCCAATTTTTTAATTTTTTATGGAGACAAGGTCTCCTGTGTTACCCAGGCTGGTCTTGAACTCCTGGGCTCAAGTGATCCACCTGCCTTGGCCTCCCAGAAGTGCTGGCATTACAGGCATAAGCCACGCCACCCAGACAGAAATTAATGATTTAAATGTGATAGATGTCAGTGTTCTGAAAGTATCATATTTAATGGTATATAAGATACAAAGGTATATATATGCCCAATGCTTCACAATTTTCTGGAGAAATTTTTTGGAAAAAATTAAATTCTTTTTATCATGTAATGTGTGTTATATAAACCATTATTTTGTTCAAGTAAATACAGTATGTTACAATGTGAGAGTAAGTCCTAAGTTCTAATATGCAGTAATAATGTACTAATATTATTAGTATTGTGAAATATAGTATCACATAACTAAAAAGAAATATAATGTTGTACATGAATACTGATAAACAGGTGGCAAAAAAACCAGGAAATTTGCTGGAGCTAAAGCCCCATAATATGCATATTAATGTAACAGCAAAATTAATATATTAGTATTTTAGTGAATTTAGAAAATCTAAACAGCAAATCATAAAATAAATTTGAATGAATTTATTTTACAGGTAGCTCTGGTACATATACACATACAAGCAAATATTTCAGTAAAAAATGGAACAAAGTATTGAAAATTAAAATGTGAAGGAATTTCAACTTGATGCTTATGTAGAGTAAAATATTTTAGTATTTGAATACAGAGAGCAGCCAGAGAATTTGAATGAGGTCTAATAAAAACAACCATGTCAGTGAGAATCATGGTTAAATAACTATATAAATACTGATCTCCCTCAAGACTTACGAATAGTTATTGATAAATGAATAGTTATTGGTAAAGCCAAGTAAATGATCATGTCCAAAACCAGAAGGCCATCATCACAGCTTAAGTCTACATGATTTGATCTCTTTAGGACTGTCATTCTTTGGATTCACTAAATTAGTCATCATCCTCAAAATTCCGCCCCAAGTTCTAATTATCACGTTCCAAACATTTAGGGGTTACATGAAGCTTGAACCTAGTGCCTTCTTTGCTTTTGAGCCACGAGTTGTAGGAATGATGAGTTTACACCTCACATGCTGGGGATTAATTTAAACTTTACCTCTAAGTCAGTTGGGTAGCCTTTGGCTTTTTTTTGTAGCTAATTTTGTAGTTAATGGATGCGCTGTGAAATCTTGCTATGATAGTTTTCCTCCACACTTTGCCACTAGGGGTAGGTAGGTACTCAGTTTTCAGTAATTGCTTACCTAAGACCCTAAGCTCTATTTCTCTTGTACTGGCCTTTATCTGTAATATAGGCATATGTAATATAATATAATTTTTGGAGTGTTTTTTTTTTTTTTTTTTTTTTTTTGAGACAGAGTCTTGCTCTGTCGCCCAGGCTGGAGTGCAGTGGTGCGATCTCAGGCTCACTGCAAGCTCTGCCTCCCGGGTTCACGCCATTCTCCTGCCTCGGCCTCCCAAGTAGCTGGGACTACAGGCGCCCGCCACTATGCCCAGCTAATTTTTTGTATATTTGTTAGAGACGGGGTTTCACCGTGTTAGCCAGAATGGTCTCGATCTCCTGACTTTGTGATCCGCCCGCCTCGGCCTCCCAAAGTTCTGGGATCACAGGTGTGAGCCACCGCGTCCGGCCAATTTTTGGAGTCTTTTAAAGTAAAAATATGCCTTGTAAGCTGGTAACTACGGTACATTTCCTTTTATTAATGTGGTGCTGACTGCCATATAGGTTCTTTTGAGTTTGGCATGCATATGCTACTTTTTGCAGTCCTTTCATTATGTTTTTCTCTCTTCATTTGAAGAGCATGTTATATCTTTTAGCTTCGCTTGGCTTAAAAGCTTCTCTCATTAGCCTAACACAGTGCATTGTTGGTACCACTTGGATCATAAGTGGAAAAACAGCCAAGAAATTGCACAGTAATACTTGTTTGTAAGAGGGATGATTCAGTTGAATCTGACACTAAGAAACTCCCCTACCTGAGGTCTGAGATTCCTCTGACATTGCTGCATATAGGCTTTTCCTTTGCAGCCTGTGACTGTGGACTATTTTTCTTAAGCAAGGTATGCTAAAGTTTTGTGAGCCTTTTTCCAGAGAGAGAGGTCTCATATCTGCATCAAGTGAGAACATATAATGTCTGCATATTTCCATATTTCAGGAATCATGTTTGCTTGTGTTTTATGCTTTTATATAGAAAGGGAAACTTGTTCCTCAGTGACCCAAAAGAGGTGGGAATTGTTATTGGATATCATCATTGGCCCACACTTTCTGACCTTGGGAAATCAATTAAGGGGTTCATAATCTCAATTCTGTCAGAATTGGTACAAGAAATAGCTGCATGTTTCTTGACATTCCACTTCGTAGGAAATAAGAATGTGAAACTCTTCAGTTGATGTGTCCCTTGTTTTTTTGCAATTTGCTTCTTACTGTGTTAAAAAAAAAGTATGATCTTGCTCTGAGAGGTGAGGCATTCTTAATCATGATCTTTAAAGATCAATAATATCATCCTTTCAAGGATTATGTCTTTATTATAATAAAGATAATTTGTCTTTAACAGAATCAATAATATAATCTCTTAAAGGATTATATCTTTGCCGGGCGCAGTGGCTCACACCTGTAATCCCAGCACTTTGGGTGGCCAAGGTGGAAGGATCACCAGGTCAGGAGTTCGAGACCAGTCTGGCCAACATAGTGAAACCCCATCTCTGCTAAAAGTACAAAAAATAAGCTGGGTGTGGTGGTGTGCGCCTGTAATCCCAGCTACTCGGGAGGCTGAGGCAGGAGAATCACGTGAACCCGGGAGGCGGAGGTTGCAGTGAGCCAAGATCGCACCATTGCACTCCAGCTCGGGTGACAGTGCAAGACTCTGTCTAAAAAAAAAAAAAAAAGGATTATATCTTTATATTTGTTATAGATTCTTTTTTTTTTTTTTTTTTTTTTTTTTTTTTTTTTTTTTTTAAATTTATGAAGTATTTATTGATCGTTCTTGGGTGTTTCTCGGAGAGGGGGATATGGGAGGGTCATAGGATAATAGTGGAGAGAAGGTCAGGAGATAAACACATGAACAAAGGTCTCTGGTTTTCCTAGGCAGAGGTCCCTGCGGCCTTCTGCAGTGTTTGTGCCCCTGGGTACTTGAGATTAGGGAGTGGTGATGACTCTTAAAGGGCATGCTGCCTTCAAGCATCTGTTTAACAAAGCACATCTTGCACCGCCCTTAATCCATTTAACCCTAAGTTGACACAGCATATGTTTCAGAGAGCATGGGGCTGGGGGAAAGGCCATAGATCAACAGCACCCCAAGGCAGAAGAATTTCTCCTAGTCAGAACAAAATGGAGTCTCCTATGCCCACCCCATTCTACACAGACACAGCAACAATCTGATCTCTCCTTCCTTTCCCCACACTTCCTCCCCTTCTCTTCAACAAAACCGCCATCGTCCTCATGGCCCGCTCCCGATGGTCGCTGTCTCTTTGGAGCTGTTGGGTACACCTCCCAGACAGGGCAGCCGGGCAGAGGCGCTCCTCACGTCCCAGACAGGGCGGCCGGGCAGAGGCGCTCCTCGCTTCCCAGACGGGGCCGCCCGGGCAGAGGCGCTCCTCTCCTCCCAGACGGGGCGGCCGGGCAGAGGCGCTCCTCACTTCCCCGATGGGGCCGCCCGGGCAGAGGCGCTCCTCGTTTCCCAGAAGGGGCCGCCCGGGCAGAGGCGCTCCTCGCTTCCCAGACGGGGCTGCCCGGGCAGAGGTGCTCCTCACTTCCCAGACGGGGCCGCCCGGGCAGAGGCGCTCCTCACTTCCTCCCAGACCGGGTGGCAGCCGGGCAGAGGTGCTCCTCACCTCCCAGAGGGGGCGGCCGGGCAGAGGCGCTCCTCACCTCCCAGAGGGGGCGGCCGGGCAGAGGCGCTCCTCACTTCCCAGACGGTGTGGCGGCTGGGCAGAGGCGCTCCTCCCTTCCCAGATGGGGCAGCCGGGCAGAGGCGCTCCTCACTTCCTCCCAGATGGGGTGGCGGCCAGGCAGAGGCACTCCTCACCTCCCAGACGGGGCGGCCGGGCAGAGGTGCTCCTCATCTCCCAGACGGGGCAGCCGGGCAGAGGTGCTCCTCACTTCCTCCCAGACGGGGTGGCAGCCGGACAGAGGCACTCCTCACCTCCCAGACGGGGCGGCCGGGCAGAGGCGCTCCTCACTTCCCATACGGGGTGGCAGCCGGGCAGAGGCGCTCCTCACTTCCTCCCAGACGGGGTGGCAGCCAGGCAGAGGCGCTCCTCACTTCCCAGACGGGGTGGCCGGGCAGAGGCGCTCCTCACTACCCAGACGGGGTGGCCAGGCAGAGGACTCCTCACCTCCCAGACGGGGCGGCCGGGCAGAGGCGCTCCTCGCTTCCCATACGGGGTGGCAGCCGGGCAGAGGCGCTCCTCACTTCCCAGATGGGGCAGCCGGGCAGAGGCGCTCCTCACTTCCTCCCAGACGGGGTGGCGGCCGGGCAGAGGTGCTCCTCACTTCCTCCCAGACGGGGTGGCGGCCGGGCAGAGGTGCTCCTCACCTCCCAGACGGGGCGGCCGGGCAGAGGCGCTCCTCCCTTCCCAGACGGAGTGGCCAGGCAGAGGCGCTCCTCACCTCCCAGAGTGGGCGGCCGGGCAGAGGCGCTCCTCACTTCCCAGAGTGGGCGGCCGGGCAGAGGCGCTCCTCACTTCCTCCCAGACGGGGTGGCGGCCAGGCAGAGGCGCTCCTCACCTCCCAGACGGGGCGGCCGGGCAGAGGCACTCCTCACCTCCCAGAGTGGGCGGCCGGGCAGAGGCGCTCCTCACTTCCCATAGGGGGTGGCAGCCGGGCAGAGGCGCTCCTCACTTCCCAGATGGGGCAGCTGGGCAGAGATGCTCCTCACTTCCTCCCAGATGGGGTGGCGGCCAGGCAGAGGCGCTCCTCACCTCCCTGACGGGGCGGCCGGGCAGAGGCACTCCTCACCTTCCAGAGTGGGCGGCCGGGCAGAGGCGCTCCTCACTTCCCAGAGTGGGCGGCCGGGCAGAGGCGCTCCTCACTTCCCAGAGTGGGCGGCCGGGCAGAGGCGCTCCTCACTTCCCATAGGGGGTGGCAGCCGGGCAGAGGCGCTCCTCACTTCCCAGATGGGGCAGCTGGGCAGAGGTGCTCCTCACTTCCTCCCAGACCGGGTGGCGGCCAGGCAGAGGTGCTCCTCACCTCCCAGGCGGGGCGGCCGGGCAGAGGCACTCCTCACCTCCCAGACGGGGCGGCTGGGCAGAGGCGCTCCTCACCTCCCAGAAGGGGTGGCTGGGCAGAGGCGCTCCTCACTTCCCACATGGGGTGGTAGCCGGGCAGAGGCGCTCCTCACTTCCCAGACGGGGTGGCGGCCAGGCAGAGGCGCTCCTTACTTCCCAGATGGGGCAACCGGGCAGAGGCGCTCCTCACTTCCTCCCAGACGGGGTGGCGGCCAGGCAGAGGCGCTCCTCACCTCCCAGACGGGGCGGCCGGGCAGAGGTGCTCCTCATCTCCCAGACGGGGCAGCCGGGCAGAGGCGCTCCTCACTTCCTCCCAGACGGGGTGGCAGCCGGGCAGAGGTGCTCCTCACATCCCAGACGATGGGCGGCCGGGCAGAGGCGCTCCTCACTTCCCAGATAGGGCGGCGGGGCAGACGGGCTCCTCACATCCCAGACGATGGGCGGCCAGGCAGAGACGCTCCTCACTTCCTAGACGGGGTGGCGGCGGGGCAGAGGCTGTAATCTTAGCACTTTAAGAGGCCAAGGCAGGAGGCTGGTAGGTGGAGGTTGCAGCGAGCCGAGATCACACCACTTCACTCCAGCCTGAGCACCATTGAGCGTTGAGTTAGCGAGACTCTGTCTGCAATCCCAGCACCTCGGGAGGCCGAGGCAGGCAGATCACTAGAGGCCAGGAGCTGGAGACCAGCCCGGTCAACACGGCGAAACCCCGTCTCCACCAAAAATACAAAAAGCATTCAGGCGTGGCGGCGCGCGCCTGCAATCCCAGGCACTCGGCAGGCCGAGGCAGGAGAATCACAGGAGCCCGAGGCAGGGAGGCTGCAGCGAGCCGAGATCATGGCAGTACAGTCCAGCTTGAGCAACAGAGGGAGACCGAAAAAAGTGGGAGAGGGAGACCGGGGAGAGGGAGACCGGGGAGAGGGAGACCGGGGAGAGGGAGACCGGGGAGAGGGAGACCGGGGAGAGGGAGACCGGGGAGAGGGAGACCGGGGAGAGGGAGAGGGAGAGGGAGAGGGAGAGGGAGAGGGAGAGGGAGAGGGAGAGGGAGAGGGAGAGCTTGTTATAGATTCTTATCAGAAGACAGTCAGGGTTCTACAGATTTTAGATGAAGATGCACAGCTCTCCAACATTAAAATTACTGAGTCTAGGCATAGTGTGCAAAGAAAGCTAGTTATTTTATGCCTAATACAATACAGAAAATTCTAGGCCGGGCATGGTGGCTCACACCCGTAATTCCAGCACTTTGGAAGGCTGAGGCGGGTGGATCACTTGAGGCCAGGAGTTTGAGACCAGCCTGGCCAACATGGTGAAACCCCGTTTCTGGTAAAAATACAAAAATTAGCTGGGTGTGGTGATGTGTGCCTGTAGTCCCAGCTTGGGACCCGAGGTGGGAGGATCACTTGAGCCTAGGAGATCGAGGCTGCAGTGAACCAAGAGCACGCCACTGCAATCCAGCCTGGCTGACAGAGTGAGACTGTCTCAAAAAAAAAGAAAATTTTGGTGGTTGGATATCACTGGTATATTCTCACCACACACACACACACACACACACACACACACACACACATACACACACACACAAAACCTGACCAAATTTTAATTAACAAAACAAAACCTTACATAACATCAAACCTAAAAATTCACTTGGTATTTTCATCTGCTTCTTACATATAGAGCTTTAAAGCTTACTAAAAGACTTCTAAAAAGAAACATACTTTACTCATTTCCATCCAAATCTTTCCAAATAACATACTCACCTTTGGTGTGGAAATTTCTTGCCTTCCTAACACTTACTGGCCTTGTATTTTTTGACATTTTCATTCTCATTGGGGCGGAATGGCTAAGTGTGTAGGTGGTGGAATCAGAATGCCTGGGTTTCAATCCTGGCTCTGCTGCTTACCAGCTGTGTCGTTGGAGCAAGTTGTTTAACCTCTCTTTGTTTCCTCATCTATAACATGCTGGTAGTTACAGTAATACTTCAGAATTGTTGTGAGGAATAAGAGTTAATACAAAGAAAGCAAAGTACCTGGCATATTGTGCTCCACAAGTGAAACCACTACCATGATTTTAATAACTTCTTCAGCCTGGGCAACATGGCGAAAAAAAAATATAAAAATTAGCCAGGTGTGATGGCACACGCCAGCTACTCAGGAGGCTGAGGTGGGAGGATCGTCTGAGTCTGCAGTGAGCCATAATTGTGCCACTGCACTCCAGCCTGGGTGATACAGTAAGGCCCTGTCTCAAAAAAAAAAAAAAATTTCTTTATGCTTAGACTGAACCTAAAATGCATTTTTATTTTTATCATCTTTTTTTCTTGTGCATTATTTTTGATGAAAATATATTGTTCTGTTTGACGGACAACTTAAAAAATATTCTCTATCAAAGTATATATATGTAGCTATATTAAAACCCTAAGAATGTCTTGTTTATTTGATGAACATTCCTGGTTATCAAATTTTATTCAGATTTATTTTCCCAGCCTTACGCAGAAATGGTTCAATCCAAATTTACCTTTTTAGCTCTATATGTATCACTAAATGATAAATGTAGACCACATTATGTTTTCAAGTAGATAAATTATCATAATACTTGAATTTATTTTTGTCATAGTGCTACGATACAATTTATGTTACAAAGTGAAAGAAGGAAAAATTTGGCACATTGCCTTGGTGCCTACTTTTGGTTGAGCTATAACAGTTTGGAAATAATGACAAAAATATAAATGCCCAAAATAAAACCATTAGAATTTCTATGCTTTTATGTTGCTTTGAGTTGTCGATTTGTTTTGTTTTTGTTTTTGTTTTTTTGAGACGGAGTCTCGCTCTGTCGCCCAGGCTGGAGTGCAGTGGCGCGGTCTCGGCTCACTGCAAGCTCCGCCTCCCGGGTTCACGCCATTCTCCTGCCCCAGCCTCCCGAGTAGCTGGGACTACAGGCACCCTCCACCACGCTCAGCTAATTTTTTGTATTTTTTAGTAGAGACGGGGTTTCACCGTGTTAGCCAGGATGGTCTCGATATCCTGACCTCGTGATCCACCCGCCTCGGCCTCCCAAAGTGCTGGGATTACGGGCGTGAGCCACCGTGCCCAGCCCCAGTTGTTGATTTGTAATAAACTGCTCTTCAATTGCATATTTGTGTTAAAAATAACTTTTTAGGAAATACTTCCAGTTCATGTTAGAATATAACTTGTACTTTGAATTTTCAGTAAACTAAGAAATACATTTGTAAACTGTGAAAATATATTCTGCTTCGGCAATGAAAATTGTAATTTGAGGCCAGGCGTGGTGGCTCACGCCTGTAATCCCAGCACTTTGGGAGGCCTGAGGTGGGTGGATCGTCTGAGGTCAGAAGTTCGATACTAGTCTGGCCAACATGGTGAAACCCCGTCTCTACTAATAATACAAAAATTAGCCGGGCGTGGTAGTGCACAACTGTAATCCCAGCTACTCGGGAGGCTGAGGTGGGAGAATCGCTTGAACCCGGGAGGCGGATGTTGCAGTGTGCCAAGATTGCGCCATTGCACTCCAGCGTGGGCGAGACCCCATCTCAAAAAAAAAAAAAAAAAAAGAGAGAAAAAGAAAATTGTAATTTGATATTTAATTGCCAATTTGGAAAATAAAATCATGCATTTATAAATATTCCACAAATGTTTAGTAATAAAGATTGTTGATTGCCCTGCTTGCCAGTAAGAAGGAAGAGATTTTGAATACATATAATGCAGAACTGTGTTGTTTATGAATGCCAATTCATGAAGTCTTAACAATTGGTTCTTTATTTTTGTTTTCAATTTATGGCCGAGTTTGGTTTTGCTGTTTTGGACTGTCTCAACTTCCTGCTGATGCCGCCATACAGAGTCAGATCAGGTACTAACTTGTTTACTTCAGCAGCAACCTAATTTGATTTTATTACCAGGATACAGAGCAATATGGATTTCCAACTAGTTTTTAAGGCGTAGATGGTTTTCAAATGATTATTTGTTTTTAAAGTTTTTGGTTTTGTTTTTAGGTTCCAGTTATACATAGGATAGGAAGTGTACAATAACATTAGGCAGAGGGTAAGGAGAAGAACTTTGGCACAGAAGAGAAAGGAATATTTAACATTTGGGCCTGCTGTTAACATTTACAAGGTCATACAACTTTAGGGAGCATTTCTGAGTTGAGACTAGTATGAAAATGGAATTTAAAGTATCAAATGAAGCCTCCCATAGCCAAAATAATGTATGTTTTGGTTTTGACCCCGACATATTTGTGAAAACTTTCATGCTAAAACAACAATAAACCATTTACCTGCAGAACCTCAGACTTGTTTGATGTTGAAGTCATGCAGTAATTGCATGATTTTTTACTTTGGTTGAACATTGCAAAAGACGGAAAAAAATCTGGGACGCCCCCTCTAGCATACGCACACGACTTTAAGACACATAAAACATTCCTTACATTTGTCAAGATGGAAGCTTACTACTGCCCTTTGCTCTCCTTCAGGTCTTTTCACTTAACACTTTCTACAGTTATACTTAAGTATTTCAGACAAGAGTAAGCAAATATCATGCCTGGGGTTCTTCTTTCGAGGGTATTTTGGCTGGACTGTTACCCACGTTAGGAATGGAAAGTGCAGCACGAGCCGTACATTTTACATTTTTCAGCAACCACATCCCATCACTAGCCTTTGAAGTACAACGACACAGCTGTCTTCATTTTACAAGTGCAGAAACCGAGGTCCTGCGGGGTGACTGCCCCGGACGCAGCTGGTGACGGGCTGCGCCGAGGTCGAGACGCCAGGCTTCAGGGACACGTCCCAGGAATGACGTCACAGGCGGTGCCAGGCGGGGATCCACGAGCTCTGGATGCTTGCTTGGCCGGAAGCGACGCCCCGCAAGGCCCCGCCCCGCCCCGCCCCGCCCCGCCCCGCGCGAGCCGGTAGTTGCGGCTCTTAGACTGCAGTCGGCCAGCTCTCGGGGTGCGGAGCCAGGCGGGCTAGGCGAGGCGCGGGCTGGTCCCGCCCCTCAGGCCGGCGAGTCCCCTTCTCAGAGACTTGGCTAGGCGCGGCGCGAGGCGGGCGCTGCGGGTGAGTCCCACTTCCCGACAGCCTGGCTCGGCCAGCGACTGGGCGGGGAGACCGAGGATGGAAGTGGGCTTACCGGCCATTACCCTCTTTCTCACCAGCGCCAGCAGCCCTGTGGTGGCGACGACGATGGACCAGGAGCCAGTGGGCCGTTTGGAACGAGGAGAAGCCGTCGCAGCCTCGGGAGCTGCGGCCGCCGCGGCATTCGGGGAATCTGCGGGGCAGGTAGGTGGGGCCGCCAAGGCTGACGTCTGGGGAGCCGAGCCGCCTCCTTGCCTTCTCCGCGGGCCGCTCTTTTAGCCTGCCCGGCCGTCCTCCGAGCAGGCCGCCCCAGCTTTGGAGTGCCTCCTCACTGCACCCCTGTTTCTGCTCAGTGAGACCAGCTTGTGGGAAGGAGCGCCCCCCGCCTCACTCACCAACCCCTTGGCTAGCAGCACAGCAGACTCTGGGGCGGCCTCGGGTTCCTGGGGTGATAGTCAAGCTTCTGGTCTACCAGAGGAAGAAGGAAGGCGTGTCCCCCAAAGGCTGTCCTTGCAGTAGCTGGAAGCCAGGTGAGGGCGGCTTCAACCACTTCTCAGTCTCTTCTGGTGCGAGCGCCTGCCTTGGCATCTGCCCTTTGCTTGGCATGTGCCAAACGTTTACCGGCTTTAATTCACTGAATCCTTATAGTAACCGCTCGAGGTGGGTGTTAGCCCCATTTCACCCCCGAGGCAACTAAGGCTCCGAGCTACGCTGTCCAACATAAATAGAATGCAAGCTGCATTGAAAATTGTAATTTAAAATTTTCCAGTAGGCACGTTTTAAAAAAGTGAAACCGATATTAATTTTAATAGCATATCTTATTTAACCTAATTTATCAAAACAGTTTCAGCCTAAAATTACTATGGAAGTTATTAATGAAGTGTTTGCATTCTCTTTTGGAGTCTTTTCTAAGTCTTTTAAATCCTGGGTGCATTTTACACGCACAGCATATTGCAGTTCTGGCTGACCACATTTCAAGTGCGCATTAGCCACATGTGGCTAGTGGTTACTGTATTGGACAGCGCTGGTTTAGAGAGTTAGTTTCTTGCAACTTTTCAGTATTAGACAAAAAGACACTTTGGGAGGCCAAGGCGGGTGGATCACCTGAGGTCAGGAGTTCAAGACCAGTCTGGCCAACATGGTGAAACCCCTTCTCTACTAAAAATACAAAAATTAGCTGGGCGTGGTGGCGCTCGCCTGTAGTCCCAGCTACTCGGGAGGCTGAGGCAGGAGAATCGCGTGAACCCTGGAGGTGGAGGTTGCAGTGAGCTGAGATCACGCCACTGCACTCCAGGCTGGAGACAGAGCGAGACTCCGTCTCAAAACAGCAACAACAACAACAACAACAAAAAAACCCTTGAGTTGCTCATGTGTGTAACGCTTTCCATCCTCCATGAAAATGAAGCTTTTTCAGTAGCTTCATTTTTGAGACTAAGTACCTGAATGTTAGTAAGACATTTCCCCCAAACTGTGAGTATATCTCTGTGTATCTCTTATAGTATAAGATGTCGTTTGCATTAACAAAAGCTTATCCAGCCTGGGCAATAGAGCAAGAACCCATCTCTTAAATTAAAAACTAAAAAAAAAACCCAAAACAAAAAACACAACTTTCCCACATACCAAGCTCTGTATGGAATATGTTTTTTCCCTCCTACTTAAGAAGGGGATTCAGGGGACAACATGAATTGATGAGGAAGCCACGTCATTTTCAGTTGAGTTGAGAGACCTATTGTTGGCAAGTGCACTTATACTTAACCTTTGAGTCCATGGCCCTTGATATGTTTTTCAATTTGATTTTTCCTGTTGTTACTAGAATTGTTTTTTTAAAATCACTACTTCCGCCCTGGATCTAATAGCAAAGTAAACACACGTGTACTTATATACCAGCTAAATGTTGTTTGAAGTGAGAGGCTCTTTGATTTGGGTTAGTGATATTATGTTGTTTTCACATTCTTGGTTAACAAATAACTACTTAAACAGTGAAGAAGGCTGTAGAACAAAAGATAAAAATTCACAGGAATACCCCACCACCACCCTTTCCTCATGTTCTCATTCCCCAAAGGTAGCTATTAAGTTTTGGTTTAGTCTCTCTGGAATTTTATCGTTCAATATTATATATTTCTTATATATTATATGTATTATTAAATATTAAATATCTCTTCCTCATTAAACTCCAATGAGTTCCATTTTCTGATTTGCCCTTTGTGCTTCCAGATTCACATTCCTGAATCAGAAACATCTTTGGGAACTCCAGTTCTATGCCCAAGGGGTTGAGCACAGTAAGAGGGAAGAAGCCAGGGAAGTGGACATCTCAGGAGATGGAGAGGCCGCTATCTTACACTTCTTCCCAAGTTTGGCAGAACTGAGAAATCCCTAGTGCAATGTAGGGAAAGGGAGTAAGAGATAGGAGATAGGGTCTAGAATTAGGCCTCCAAACAGGCCATCCAGTACCTGTTGTGACGTTCTTTTTTTTTTTTTTAAGACGGAGTCTCACTCTGTGGCCCAGGCTGGAGTGCAGTGGCATGATCTTGGCTCACTGCAACCTCCGCCTCCCGGGTTCACGCAATTCTCTTGCCTCAGCCTCCTGAGTTGCTAGGACTACAGGCGCGCGCAACCACGTCCGGCTAATTTTTGTATTTTTAGTAGAGGTGGGGTTTCACCATCTTGGTCAGGCTGGTCTTGAACTCCTGACCTCGTGATCCACCTGCCGCCTCGGCCTCCCAAAGTGCTGGGATTACAGGTGTGAGCCACCACACCCGGCCTCCTGTTGTGACATTCTATCCAGCAGCTTCTCTGAATAGACTTTTAAGCAGAATCTCAGCCTCAATGTTTTTAAAGGAGTTAAAATTTCAGTACCACTCAGTGATTGATTTATTTGGCACCTCTGTTACCAAGCACTTACTATGTGCCAGGAACTCTAGGCTGAAAGATATAGCAGTACCTACCCCCATGTTGCTAATAGCCTAGTTGGGGAAGATGACAAAGAATAAATTCCGAGTCTAGTATGTGTTTTAAAGAAGTCTGGGTGCCATGGGAGTATATACAAAAAATTGCCATTAAAACCAGATTCTGGGCTGGGCGGGGTGGCTCACACCTATAATCCCAGCACTTTGGAAGGCTGAGGCGAGTGGATCACTTGAGGTCAGGAGTTCGAGACCAGGCTGGCCAACGTGATGAAACCCCCATCTCTACTAAAAATAGAAAAATTAGCTGGGCATTGTGGCTCACGCCTTTAGTCCCAGCTACTCGGGAGGCTGAGGCAGGAGAATCGCTGAAACCCAGGAGGTAGAGTTTGCAGTGAGCCAAGATCGCACCACTGCACTCCAGTGTGGATGACAGAGCAAGACTCCTTTTCAAAAAACAAAAAAACAGATCCTGAGAATAAAGATAAGCACATTTATAGTTTGGTTAACTATAAAATTGAGTAAAATATTAATTGACATGGTAATTATGATAATTTCCTGGTGTTATGAAACTATCTTTCAGATCTTTGGGGTTTGTTATGGAATTTGCATAATTGGCAGTGAAATTTTTCTTACTTGCAGATTTATAAAATGAAGCATTTGGAAAATTCACAGTGTAACTTTTTTTGTTTTTTGAGACAGAATCTCACTCTGTTGCCCAGGCTGAAGTGCATGGCGCGATCTCGGCTCGCTGCAACCTCCACCTCCCGGGTTCAAGCGATTCTCCTGCCTCAGCCTCCTGTGTAGCTGGGATTATAGGCACGCTCCACCACGCCTGGCTAATTTTTGTATTTTTTTAGTAGAGGTGGGGTTTCCCATGTTAGCCAGGGTGGTCTCACACCCCTGACCTCAAGTTATCTGCCTGCCTCAGTCTCCCAAAGTGCTGGGGTTACAGGCATGAGCCACCATGCCCAGCCACAGTGTAAATTTTATTTGTAATTATTGGATTTCTGGTTCAAGTTGATGTTTGAAAAATAAAAAAATATATATTTTAAAAATATAATTATTGGGAATTTTGTATCAAATGATTTTCTGGTTGGTTTTACCTGTTAGTGCTTCCTTCATTGCCCCCCACCCCGTCTCCGAAGTAGAGGTTGGAATCATTATCCCTAATCTGAAATACTCTAAAATCTGAAGCTTTTTGAGCACTGACATTCCTTCATTTGCCTGTGTCATAGAAGGAAAACATTAAGCCAATGAGAGATTGCTAGAGGTAGCAGTGAGAAGCCTCTACTGTCTTGGGGGTGGGATAGGGTGAGGCGTGGTGGTATACTGTGAAGGATCTGGGCTCTGTGTTCACTGACTGGAGCTGTTGCATTGACATTAGATCCATCCAGTTAGTAGGATGACTGGAGATCTAACTTAGCTCATCTATCTTTCCTTTGCATAGGAAATTAAGGGATCCAAAAAGCTGAGTCATAGTCCAAAAGGAAATGTTGATGTCCGGACAGCCGTAGCCAAATTTTATCTCAAGGGTAAACATGAGACTGGGTAGGGATGGCTATCAGTGCCTGGGGAATGGTGGGGGTTGGGGGTGGGTAGAAGAAAGGTGTCCTGGGTTAACTACTTGTTTATTTTTTTCATAGACACAATAAATGACCTGATCTTCCCTTGTTAAGGGCTGGGATTTATTTGAACCCTCAGGACAGGCTAGAAAGAATTGTGACTTTTTTTCATGTTAATACATCGATAGCCTATGTTACCAAATTTTATTTTTTAAGATAGTTTATTATTTTTATTTTTTGAGATGGAGTCTCGCTCTGTGACCCAGACTGGAGTGCAGTGGCACGATCTCAGCTCACTGCAACCGCCACCTCCCGGGTTCAAGTGATTCTCATTCCTGAGCTTCCCGAATGGCTGGGACTACAGGTGCGTGCCACCACGCCCAGCTAATTTTTGTTTTTTTTAGTGGAGACAGGGTTTCACCTTGTTGGCCGGGCTGGTCTCCAACTCCTGACATCAGGTTATCCACCTGCCTTGACCCCCCAAATTGCTGCCATTATAGGCCTGAGCCACAGCACCCAGCCTTATTTTTATTTTTTTGAGACAGTCTGGCTTTGCTGCCCAGGCTTGAGTGCAGTGGTGCGATCTCGGCTCACTGCAACATCCACCTCCTGGGTTCAAGTGATTCTCATGCCTCAGCCTGCCAAGTAGCTGAAATTACATACGTGTACCACCATGCCTAGCTGATTTTTGTATTTTTAGTAAAGTTGGGGTTTTGCCATATTGGCCAGCCTGATCTCGAACTCCTGACCTCATGTGGTCCTCCTGCCTCAGCCTCCCAAAGTGCTAGGATTACAGGTATGAGCCACCACGCCTGTCCTGTTACCAAATTTTCATGATCTGCAGTTCAAATCCTGGCTAATGACTAAACTTACCTTTGGGAGGTAAAAGGCAGAGAAGAATCATATCTGTTTTCTAAGAAGGACCTTAGAAGATTAAGATGAAACAGTGTATAAAAATAAAGTAGCTTATACTTGCATAACTGGGCAGTTCACTGTTTTTATCACTATAATCCTTTTTTTGCAATAGCAATTCAAAGAGCTTTTCCAGTGGCTGAACAGCAGGCATGGATTTAAATTATGTTTGCTTATAACCACAAGAATCTTTATAGAGAACAAAATGTTTGTACTCTGGACTATCCTAGAGAATTCTATGAACATAGACTCTAATCATGACAGTACTGTAGTCCTGTATATGCAAAAAGAATAAAAGCCCTCCTTTGACTACTTACTCCCTTACCTTCTCCTTCTCCCCCATCTTAGTTTCTAATGGGGTAACCACTGTTGCCAGATTTTTCTTCACAATTGTATGTACTGTACCTTTTTGAAATCTGGAAGTTTAAACTTCAGGCAGTTTTCTTTTTTTTTTTTTTTTTTTCCGAGACGGAGTCTTGCTCTGTTGCCCAGACTGGAGTGCAGTGGTGCGATCTCGGCTCACTGCAAGCTCCGCCTTCCAGGTTCATGCCATTCTCCTGCCTCAGCCTCCCGAGTAGCTGGGACTACAGGCGCCCGCCGCTGCGCCCAGCTAATTTTTTGTATTTTTAGTAGAGACAGGGTTTCACCATGGTCTCGATCTCCTGACCTTGTGATCTGCCTGCCTCGGCCTCCCAAAATGCTGGGATTACAGGTGTGAGCCACCGCGCCTGGCCCAACTTCAGGCAGTTTTCTTAAGAGTTTAAACTTGAGGCAAGAGGACAATGAAAAGAAGCTCTTCACCATCTCCCACTAATATATATATATATATATATATATATATATATATATATATATATGTATATATGTAGTGTGAATATATAGGAGTAAAATTTGTATTAGAATTCCAGCTCAGGCACAGTGACGTATGCCTGTAATCCTAAAACTTTGGGAGGCTGAGGTGGGAGGATTGCTTAAGGCCAGTAGTTGGAGACCAGCCTGGGCAACATAGCCAGACACTGTCCCTATAGAAAAAAAAATCAGCCAAGTGTGGTGGCATGTTCCTATAGTCCCAGGTACTCAGGAGATGGACACAGAAGGATCACTTGAGGCCAGGAATTTGAGATTGCAGTGAGCCATGATTGCACCACTGCTCTCCAGCCTAGGCAACAGCCAGACCCTGTCTGGGGGAAAAAAAAATTCCATAAGACTACTAAAGTTTAAGAACTTGTGAAATCTTTTTACTATCAGAAATCTCTTTTGTTACATATGTATTACTGGCCAAGACATCTGGAAGTTCAGAGATACAACGCTGATAATCTGCTTTCCAGATTTGGTTTACAAATGGTGGGTTTTATTTGGTCTGCTGTAGTCTTGCCATTGTACTCCAGCCTGAGCAATAGAGTGAGACCCTGTCTCAGAACAAACCAAAACTGCTTAAAGATTTGTTTATTTCTTTACTACAATAAACCTACGAAAAGTTTTTCACGTGTAATGAAAGAAAATTAATCTCACTTGAAACTCTCATATTCTTAAAATATCGTTGATATAGATGAGTAACGAAAGAGGCTTTGAAAATGTAGAACTGGGAGTCATAGGAAAAAAGAAGAAAGTCCCAAGGAGAGTCATCCACTTTGTTAGTGGTGAAACAATGGAAGAATACAGCACAGATGAAGACGAAGTTGATGGCCTGGAGAAGAAAGATGTTTTGCCTACTGTTGATCCGGTAGGTTTGATATTGATGATTCTTTCCTCAGTGGGCGTTGTTTTGATTTATTTTTTTTCCCTAAACATTGAGTGGAAGGGACCTTTTGAGGTTTAAATCAACTATATTCTTATTATAAAATTATGTATGGTGATTTTGATAGAAAATAATATTTTTACATGATATGGATGGAAATATTTCCAGCATTTCAGTAGCCTGAAACAGCTTGTTTTTCAGTGTCAGAGTACTGTGTTAGTATGGATAGATTTAAGATTGATCAGCCGGGCGCGGTGGCTCACACCTGTAATCCCAGCACTTTGGGAGGCTGAGGTGGGTGGATCACCTGAGGTCAGGAGTTTGAGAACAGCCTGGCCACCATGGCGAAACGCCATCTCTACTAAAAACACAAAAAATTAGCTGGATGTATTGGTGGACATCTGTAATCCCAGCTACTTGGGAAGCTGAGGCAGGAGAATTGCTTGAATCTGGGAGGCGGAGTTTGCAGTGAACCAAGATTGCGCCATTGCACTCTAGCCTGGGGGACAGAGCGAGACTCTGTCTCAAAAAAAAGATTTCTTACTAAATTGAGTGCTTGAATCCCAGTTCCTTTGATTTAAGGACTGTACTACCATGATAGTTTCCACCCAAAACTTAGGGAGTTGTTAGCTTTTTAAAATATTGCCTCAACAGGAGAATGGCATGAACCCGGGAGGCAGAGCTTGCAGTGAGCCGAGATCACGCCACTGCACTACAGCCTGGGCAACAGAGTGAGACTCCATCTCAGAAACAAAACAAAACAAAACAAAAGTTTGCCTCAAGTTTTGATTGGAAGATAAGAATATACATTTCTGAACTTTGTGTGCCTTATCAACTAACTTGGAGAATTTCTAAATTATACAAGATGTGACTATATAATTATGAGACTAGCTATATGTTTATAAAGAAATTTGTATTTATTTATAAAGAAATGCCCTTCAAGTAATTATTTTGAGAGTCCAGGTAATCACATATTTACTGACTTTCTAACAGGTACTATTTTAGTTGCCAGTGATATAGCAGTGGGTGATATAAATTTCTGCTCTCATATACTAGTGAGAAGACAGGCAATAAATAAATACGTACTATAATTATCAGGCTATGAAAAGTGCTATGAAGAAAATTAAGCATAGTAACAGAATAGAGAATTGTTTATATTTGATTTTAAAAATGTTATTCCTTTTCATCAGATTTGGCTTTAAATATTTGGCTATTAGAAAATCATGCCAGGCGCGGTGGCTGACACCTGTAATCCCAGCACTTTGGGAGGCTGAGGCGGGCAGATCATCTGAGGTCGGGAGTTCAAGACCAGCCTGACCAACATGGAGAAACCCCATCTCTACTAAAAATACAAAAAAATTAGCCAGGCATGGTGGCACATGCCTGTAATCCCAGCTACCCAGGAGGCTGAGGCAGGAGAATCGCTTGAACCCAGGAAGCGAAGGTTGTGGTGAGCCAAGATCATGCCATTGCACTCCAGCCTGGGCAACAAGAGCGAAACTTGGTCTCAAAAAATAAAAAAAATAAAAAATAAAATAAAAAATCATAAGCAGGCCAGGAGCAGTGGCTCATGCCTATAATCGCAGCACTTTGAGAGGCCGAGGTGGGTGGATCACCTGAGGTCAGGAGTTCGAGACCAGCCTGGCCAACATGGTGAAACTCTGTCTCTACTAAAAATATAAAAAATTAGGCAGGCGTGATGGCAGGCACCTGTAATCCCAGCTACTCAGGAGGCTGAGGCAGGAGAATCGCTTCAACCTGGGAAGCAGAGGTTGCAGTGAGCCGAGATTGTGCCATTGTACTCCAGCCTGGTCAACAAGGGTGAAACTCCATCTAAAAAAAAAAAAATCGGATTTTCTACACAGAAAATATTCAAAGGATTGTACCATATACTCTGAAGGCAGTTCCAAATGCAGGTAGAATATTAGGGGTACATAACTAGGACTAGAATTGCTGGGTCATGTGATAACTGTTTTTTTTTTTTTTTTGAGACAGGGTCTCTGTCACTCAGGCTGGAGTTCAGTGGCACAATCTTGGCTCACTGAAGCCTCTGCCTCCTGGGTTTAAGCGATTCTCGTGCCTCAGCCTCCCAAGTAGCTGGGATTGCAGGCATACACCTCCACGGCCGGCTAATTTTTGTATTTTTTTTTTAGTAGAGATGCAGTTTCACCATGTTGGTTAAGCTGGTCCCGAGCTCCTGCCTCAGCCTCCCAAAGTGCTGGGATTACAGGCATGAGCCACCACACCCAGCCCTAACTCTATGTTTAAATGTTTGGGGAACTGCCTGACTGTTTTCCAAAGTGGCTGCACTATTTTAAATTCCTACCAGCAGTGTGTAAGGATAATGATTTCTCCACATACTCAGCATCACTTGTTATTATGTGTCTTTTTATTTTTTTGTTCTCTTGTGCCTTTGCTATGTATCTTCTTGATTTTAGCAACCCTAGTGAATGTGTTATTTCATTGTGGTTTTGATTTACATTTCCTTGATGGTCAGTGATGTTGAGTATCCTTTCAGGTGCATATTGGCCGTTTGTATATCTTCCTTTGCTTATTTTGATTAGGCTATTTGATTATTTATTTTTGTTTTTTGAGATGTAGTCTGGCTCTGTCACCCAGACTGGAGTGCAGTGGCGTGACCTTGGCTCACTGCAACCTCTGCCTCCCCGGTTTAAGCAACTTTCCTGCCTCAGCCTCCCAAGTAGCTGGGACTACAGAAACGCACCACCACACCCAGCTAATTTTTGTATTTTTAGTAGAGACATGCTTTCACTATGTTGGCCAGGCCGGTCTTGAACTCCTGACCTCAAGTGATCTGCCCACCTCAGCTTCTCAAAGTTCTGGGATTACAGGCATGAGCCACTGCGCCCAGCCAACTATTTTTTATTTTTTATTTTTTTATTTTTATTTTTTGAGATAGAGTCTCACTGTGTCACCCCGGCTGGACTGCGGTGGTGTGATGTTGGCTCACTGCAACCTCTGCCTCCTGGGTTCAAGCAATTCTCCTGCTTCAGCCTCCCAAGTAGCTGGGACTACAAGCACATGCCACAACGTCTGGCTAATTTTTTTGTATTTTTAGTAGAAATGGGGTTTCAACATGTTGG
Organism: Pongo pygmaeus; assembly: GCF_028885625.2. Lineage (NCBI taxonomy): Eukaryota > Metazoa > Chordata > Mammalia > Primates > Hominidae > Pongo > Pongo pygmaeus. The sequence continues at coordinate 33,379,620 of NC_072388.2, forward strand.
TCAGGCTGGTCTTGAATTCCTGACCTCAAATGATCCCCCGTCTCAGCCTCCCAAAGTGCTAGGATTACAGGTGTGAGCCAGCGCCTGGTCTTAATTATTTTTTGAATGTTCGGAAGACTTCAGCTGTGAAGCCTCCTTGGCTTTTCTTTGTGGGTAGTTTTTTTGATTACTAATTCAGTCTTTTCACTTGTTATAGGTCTATTAAGATTGTTCCTTTTTGAGTCAGTTGTGTATGAGTTTGTGTCTTTCTAGGAATTTGTCCATTTTATCTGTTATCTTATTTGTTGGCATACAGTAGTTCATTATGATTCTTTTTATTTTTCATAAGGTTGATTTTCCTTTTCATTTTGGATTCTAGTAATTTTGGGCATTTACTCTTTCTTTTTGGTCAATCTAGCTAAAGGTTTGCCAATTTTGTTGGTCTTTCACGAGAACCACCTTTTGGTTTCATGATTTTCTTTGTTGTTTTTCTATTCTCTATTAATTTCTGCTCTTGCCTGTATTATTTCCTTCCTCTGTTTGCTTTAGGTGTAGTCTGTGTTTCATTTTCCAGTGTCCTAGGGCAGAAGTCTAGGTTATTGCTAGGTTTCTTAATTGGGCATTTACGAATAAAGTTTCCCTTTAAGTACTGCCTTAGTTTTATTCCATACATTTTTGTTGTTCTTGTTTACAAATGGGGTCCTGCTATATTGCCTAGGCTGGCTTCGAACTCATGGGCTCAAGTGATCCTCCTGCTTCAGCCTCACAAGTAGTAGGGTTTACAGATGTGCACCACCATGCCCAGCTTCCCATAAGTTTTTGTATGTTATACCTTCTTTTTTTTTGAGACGGAGTCTCACTCTGTCGCTCAGGCTGGAGTGCAGTGGCATGATCTTGGTGCACTGCAACCTCTGCCTCCTGGGTTCAAGCAATTCTCCTGCCTCAGCTTCCCGAGTAGTTGGGATTACAGGCGCACGCCACCACGCCAAATTAATTTTTTGTATTTTTAGTAGAGACACAGTTTCACCATGTTGGCCAGGCTGGTCTCAAACTCCTGACCTAGGTGATCTGCCCGCCTCGGCCTCCTGCTGGGATTATAGGTGTGAGCCACTGCGCCCAGCCTATACCTTCATTTTTATTTAAAGTATTTTCTTTTTTTCCTTTTGGTTTTCTTCCTTGACCCATTGGTTATTTAGAAGTACGTTGTTTACTTCCCATGTATTTGTTTGTCTATTTTTTTTCTTTTATTGATTTCTGATTTCACTCCATTCTGATCAGAGAACATACTTTATATTATTTGGCCCTTTAAATGTATTGACGTTTGTTTTATAGCCTGCCTAGTAGGTGGTCTGTCTTAGAGAATGTTCCATATGTACTTGAGAAGAATGTATATTCTGTTGTTGTTGAAAGTGTTCTATAGGTGTCTGTGAGGTCTAATTGATTTTATAGTATTGTTCAAGCTTTCTGTTTCCTTGCTGATCGTCTGCCCTGTTGTCCTATTTATTATTATTGTTATTATTTTTCGAGACAGAGTTTCACTCTTGTTGCCTAGGCTGGAGTGCAGTGACACGATTTCAGCTCACTGCAACCTCTACCTCCCAGGTTCAAGTGATTCTCATGCTTCAGCCTCCCGTGTAGCTGAGATTACAGGCATGCGCCTGGCTAAGTTTTGTATTTTCAGTAGAGACGCGGTTTCACCGTGTTGGCCAGGATGGTCTCAATCTCTTGACCTCATGATCCACCCGCCTTGGCCTCCTGAAGAGCTGGTATTACAGGTGTGAGCCACTGTGCCCAGCCCCTATTTATTATTAAAAATGAGATATTGCAGTCTTCAACTATTATTGTTGAATTGTCTATTTCTCCCTCTCTGTCAGATTTGTTTCATGTACTTTGGTGCTCTGTTATTAAATTAACTGCATATGTATTTATAATTTCATATCTTCCTGATAGATTGACCCTTTTATCATTACAAAATGTCCTTCTTTACCTCTAGTTATGTTTTTTGTTTTCAAGTCTATTTTAGGTCTGGCATGGTGGCTCATGCCTGTAATCCCAGCACTTTGGGAGGCTGAAGCAGAAGGATTTCTTGAGCTCAGGAGTTTGAGACCAGCCTGGGAAATGTAGTGAGACCTTGTCTCTACAAAAGATTTAAAAAAATTAGCCATGCGTGGTGGCACACACCTGTGGGCCCAGCTGCTTGGAGAGGTGAGTTGGGAGGATCGCTGGAGCCCAGAAGTTTGAGGCTGCAGTGAACTGGGATCTCACCACTACATTCCAGTCTAGGTGACAGAGTAAGACCTTGCCTCAGAAAAAAAAGGAAAAAAAAAAGTCTGTTTTGTCTGCTACTGATATTGCCATGTGAGCTTTTTTTTTTCTTTTTTTTTTGGGGATGGAGTCTCACTCTGTCGCCCAGGCTGGAGTGCAGTGGCATGATCTTGGCTCACTGCAAGCTCCGCCTCCCGGGTTCACGCCATTCTCCTGTCTCAGGCCTCCCGAGTAGCTGGGATTACAGGTGCGTGCCACCACACCCAGCTAATTTTTTGTATTTTTAGTAGAGATGGGGTTTCACCGTGTTAGCCAGAATGGTCTCAATCTCCTGACCTTGTGATCCACCTGCCTTGGCCTCCCAAAATGCTGGGATTATAGGTGTGAGCCACCACGCCCGGCCAGTGTGAGCTTTTTTATAGTTTGTTTTGTATATCTTCTTCCATCTCTTTTACTGTGAATCTGTTTGTATTTTTTAATCTAAAGCATCTCTTGTAGATAGCATATAATTGGATCTTGTTTTTTTAATCCAATCTAACAATCTCTGCCCTTTGATTCAGTTGTTAATCCATTCATATTTTATGTTGATTTAGTTGGATTTACATCTGCCATTTTACCTTTTATTTTCTGTGTCTCATGTCTTTTTGCTCCTTTCTTTTCTACTGTTATCTTTTGGATTAAGTGAATATTTTCTACAGAAGCATTTACATTTCTTTTTTTTTTTTTTTTTTTTTGAGACAGAGTCTCGCTCATTGCCAGGCCGGAGTGCAGTGGCGCAATCTCGGCTCACTGCAACCTCTGCCTCCCAGGTTGGGTGATTCTCCTGCCTCAGCCTCCCGAGTAGCTGGGATTACAGATGCACACCACTACGTCCTGCTAATTTTTGTATTTTTTAACTTTTGTATTTTAATAAAGACAGGGTTTCACCATGTTGGTCAGGTTGGTCTCGAACTCCTGACCTTGTGATCCACCCGCCTCAGTCTCCAAAAGTGCTGGGATTACAGGCATGAGCCACCACACTCCACCAATTTTGTGTTTTTAGTAGAGACAACCAAGCTGGTCTTGAACTCCTAACCTCAAATGATCCACCCTCCTTGGCTTTCCAAAGTGCTGGGATTACAGGTGTGAGGCACTGCGCCTGGCTGTTTTTTTTGTTTGTTTGTTTGTTTTTTTAAGATGGAGTTTCACACTTGTCGCCCAGGCGGGAGTGCAGTGGCGCGATCTTGGCTCACTGCAACCTCTGCTTCCCGGATTCAGGTGATTCTCCTGCCTCAGCCTCTGGAGTAACTGGGCTTACCGGCACACACCACCATGCCCGGGCTAATTACTGTATTTTTGGTAGAGATTGGGTTTCACCATGTTGGCCAGGCTGGTCTGGAACTCCTGACCTCATTTGATCCACCTGCCTTGGCCTCCCAAAGTGCTGGGATTACAGGCATGAGCTACTGTGCCTGGCCAGTTTTTGTTTTGTTTTGTTTTTAATAATTTCTGTCTCTTTTTGATACTCTCTACTTGATGTGATACTGTTATACCTTCCTTTATTTTTAATTTATTATTTTCTTAGGTCTTCAAACATATTTATAAAAGCTATTTGATTTTTTTTTCTGTTAAATCCAGCATCTTGTCACTCTCACAGGTATTTTTTGTTGCCTGATTTTTTTTCCCTATGTATGGGTCATACTTTTCTGTTTCTTTGCATGTCTTATAATTTTTTGTTGGAAACTAGATATTTTAGATTATATATTATAGCAACTCTGGGTACTGCGCCCCTATATCTTGTCATTGTTATTTGCCTGTTTATTTGTTTAGTGACTGCTGTGTTCTTTTAGTGAAGTCTATTCTCCGCTCCTATTCTTTCCTGCAAATTAGCTAGCCTATAGTTTAGCCTGTATTTTTATTGAATCTAAGAATCTTCTTCCAGTTACAGTAGTCCCCGCTTTATTTGTGGTTTTGCTTTTTGTGGTTACCCATGGTCAGTTGTGCTCTGAAAATATTAAATGGAAAATTCCAGAAAATTTACTCAAAGTTGATCACCATTCTGAGTAGCATCATAAAATCTTATACTGTCACATACTGTCACACTTGGTACCTCCTTCATCAGAAGAAGAAGGGCGCACACAGTACAACATGATATTTTGGGAGACCACATTCATATAACTATTATTACAGTGTATTGTGATAATTGTTCTATTATTAGCTATTGTTACTCTCTTACTGTGACTAATCTATAAATTAAAATTTATCATAGGTATGTGTATATAGGAAAAAACATAGTATAGGGTTCAGTATTATCCGCAGTTTCAGTCACCCATGGGAGGTCTTGGAACACAGCCCCTGCAGATAAAGGGGGACCACTGTACATTTTGCTACAATCTCCAGTGTTTTTGAGAACACCCTTAGCCTTGGACTTTTCTAGGTGTGTTGCAAATGAAGTCAGTTCCTTTAGGAAGAGATTAGGAGTTGTCTGCTTTGTTTCCTGTCCTGGCTGGCTCCCCTATCCCAGCCTCGCCCTTCTGCCTCTCACTCAGGGCAATCTGAGCCAAGGTTTTGGAGCTGGGGATGGGGACAATGGCTCATTTCTGTCTGAATAACACCTTCACTTTAGGAGCTGAGCATTTATGGGAGGTGGGGTCAGTAGCTTTAAGTATTTTTGACTTGCCTCTGTTGGCGTAGAACTTGCCTCTGCTGCCTTATGAACTGGGTAAAGGCGATCAGGGCCCTGGTGTTCTCACTGGTGCCATGCTCAAGGTAGAGCCTCCATTCTGTGAGCAGAGGCTGGTGGAAGAAGAGAGTCGCCCCCTGTCAACCACACTTACCTGGAAATTGGCCTCAGTAATAGATGAGAAGTGCTGGTTAATATTCTGTTCCTCCTGAGAAGAAAACCCAACTGGAAGCTGAGGGGAGGGGGAACCCTGTATTCTTGGCTGTACCAGTCTGAAGTGCAGTTTCTACCTTCCTTTGCTGGGAGGGTGCTGAGAGGGAGTGGTCTTAGTTCAGTTACCACAGACGTTTGCTTTTGTTACCAAATTTTCATAGATTTTCTTGAATAGATGTTTATTCATTTATATGCCATTAAGACCATTTCCAGGGGCTTTAAATGTTTATTTTTTAATAAATTTCATCAGTTTTACTGGGAAGTGGGTCCAGAGTTCCTCATGCTGTTATGATAGAGGTCTGTATGCACTCTTAAGGTCTTTAATGACCATGTATATAGCATATTCATGTTGGAATTTCCCTGAGTTGTGAAGCCCAATCCAACAGATCCCTGGGTGATAAGAAGTCTTTTTACATTTTCTTTACTGAGAGGTACCATGAGATGTCAGAAAGTTGGTTTTTAGTTCTGGCTCTGTCCTGTAGTGGTCACCTTGCTTTGACAAAGACTTAACTTTCATTGTAGTTAAAGTTCCATGATTACAAAGAAGAGAGATAACTTGCCTCACCTACCTGTAGTTGTTTTTAAAGATTAAATGGATAATATCTATGAAAACTCACTGAAAAGTGACTTGGCTGAGCACAGTGCCTCATGCCTATAATCTTTGCTTTGGAGGGCTGAGGCAAGAGGATTGCTTGAGCCCAGGAATTCAAGGCTGCAATGAGCCATGATCATGCCACTGTACTCCAGCCCGGGCAACAAAGTGAGACCCTGTCTCAAAAAAAAAAAAAAGAAAGAAAGAAAAGAAAAATATATGGTAGTATTAATTGATAAAGCAAATATAGCAAGTAGCACAAGAAATTTTATTTGCGTTTTTTTTTTTTTTTTTACTTGAGGTAATTTTAGAACTCGATTCGAGATTGAAAACCCCATAACTTATTTTTTAAATTTTCTCTATAGTTCCTATTTAGTATCATTTGAAAAAAAAAATAGGTCGGGTGCGGTGGACCACGCCTGTAAGCCCAGCACTTTGGGAGGCTGAGGTGGGCAGATGAATGGCAGGAGAATGGCTTGAACCCGGGAGGCGGAGATTGCAGTGAGCCAAGATCGCGCCACTGCACTCCAGCCCGGCAACAGAGCGAGACTCCATCTCAAAAAAAAAAAAAAAAAAATAGATCTAGTTCTATATTCAGATTTTAGTATCATTTTAGAGTTTATAAAATTGATTTATGACTCCAATTTTGAAATATCAATTTTAAAGCTTTAAAATTATATTTTCCCTTTGGGGCCAGGCATGGTGGCTCTTGCCTGTAATCCCAGTGCTTTGGGAAGCCAAGGTGGGTGGATCACCTGAGGTCAGGAGTTTGAGACCTGCCTGGCCAACGTGGTGAAACCCTGTCTCTACTAAAAAAAAATACAAAAAATTAGCCAGGCATGGGGGCAGGTGCCTGTAATCCCAGCCACTTGGGAGGCTGAGGCAGGAGAATCGCTTGAACCTGGGAGGTGGAGGTTGCAGTGAGCCGAGATCCCGCCATTGCATTCCAGCCTGGGCAACAAGAGTGAAACACCATCTCAAAATAAATAAATTAATTAATTTTCTCCATAGTTCCTATTTAGTGTCATTTTCTTTTTGAAATAACAAATCTAGTCCTGCACTCAGATTTAGTATCATTTTAGAGTTTATAAAATTGATTTGTTTTATGATTCCAATTTTGAAATAGCAAGTTTAAAGCTTTAAAATTATATTTTTTCTTTTGGGCCAGGTTCGGTGGCTCTCGCCTGTAATCCCAGCACTTTGGGAGGCTGAGGTGGGCAGATCACTTGAGGCCAGGAGTTTGAGACCAGCCTGGCCAACATGGTGAAACCCTGAAACTCCATCTCTACTAAAAATACAAAAATTAGCTGGGCTTGGTGGCACAAGCCTGTAATCCCAGCTACTCGGGAGGCTGAGGCAGGAGAATCGCTTGAATCCAGGAGGCGGAGATTGCAGTGAGCAGAGACCACCGTACTGTGCTCCAGCCTTGACCACAGAGCGAGACTGTGTCTCAAAAAAAAAAAAAAAAAAAAAAATTCCCTTTTGGTACTTCATGCCTTTAAGAGTGCAATGGGCCAGGTGCAGTGGCTCACACCTGTAATCCCAGCACTTTGGGAGGCCGAGGTGGGCAGATCACTGAGGTCAGGAGTTTGAGACCAGCCTGGCCGTCATGGGGAAACCTCGTCTCTACTAAAAATACAAAAATTAGCTGGGCGTGGTAGCGTACACCTGTAATACCAGCTACTCGGGAGGCTGAGGCAGGAGAATCGCTTGAACCTGGGAGATGGAGGTTGCAGTGAGCCGAGATTGAGCGATTGCACCCCAGCCTGGGCAACAGAGCAAGACTTTGTCTCAAAAACAAACAAACAAAAAAACAAAAAAGTACAATGATTTTTTAAGGCAATATGAGTTGTTACTGTACTGTCAGTTGGTAGCTTTATGTTATAACAGCCTGAAGCTGAGAGAGGACATTTTACTTGAATTCTAAGTAAAATTTTCACAGAAAAACCTAATACAGTTAATGAAGAATTTATACTTAGGAAATGTGACTATACATGTTGACTAAATTAACTGAGATAGAATAATAATTACTTAAGTCTTTAGCAAAATGAGATACAATTTATTACTCTGATTTTTTTTTTTGAGACGGAATCTCGTTTTGTCTCCCAGGCTGGAGTGCAGTGGCGCCATCTTGGCTCATTGCAAGCTCCGCCTCCCGGGTTCACGCCATTCTCCTTGCCTCAGCCTCCCGAGTAGCTGGGACTACAGGCTCCGGCCACCACGACCAGCTAATTTTTTTGTATTTTTAGTAGAGATGGGGTTTCACCGTGTTAGCCAGGATGGTCTCGATCTCCTGACCTCGTGATCCGCCTGCTTCAGCCTCCCAAAGTGCTGGGATTACAGGCGTGAGCCACGCAGCCGGGCCTGTATCTCTGATATTTTTTATAGCTGCCTGAATTGCAAATGACTTCATCTGGTTAATTTTTTATGTACACCCATGTTAATATTAGTCTGTCACCATATTTTTTTTGTTGTTTTTTAATGCTGTAGCTTAATGTAGAATTACATTCGTAAAGTAAACTTGCTGGTGGTTTTATTTCCCTTAAATAACTATAATATTTTTGGAGGGAAACTTTTTTTTTTTTATTTGGGACGGAGTCTCGCTGTCTCGCCCAGGCTGGAGTGCAGTGGTGCGATCTTGGCTCACTGCAAGCTCCGCCTTGGAGGGAAACTTTTAATATTAATAGAATACATTATGGTTTAATACATTAAACCATAATGTATTCAGCCACTCAGGAGATTTTTCCATTGAATCTTTTTTTTTCTTTTTTTGGCCGGACAACATTCTCATTTCTGTTCAGAAAAGATTTTTAAAGCTTAGAACTAACCAAAGACTTCCACCTGAATAGTTTTTTCAATTTTTCTCTGGCAAGATAAGCACATCTTAAATGCCATTTAGGGAAGTTGCCAGCTGAGTATTTGATTACTTTTTGAATCCTTTTATATAAACAGAATGGTGCTCAGGCAGAATATTCTTTAAATAAAAATGTGTTACCTGCTGTGCATTTCCTTCATCTTACACCAGCAATAGATGGCTGTTAATTTTGTTTTTCATTAATGTAGACTTTGTTTTAAAAGGTATAAGAAGCAAATTTTTTTTTTTTTTTTTTTTTTTTTTTGAGACAGAGTCTCACCCTGTCGCTCAGGCTGGAGTGCAGTGGTAGGATCTCGGCTCACTGTAACCTCCACCTCCCAGGTTCAAATGATTCTCCTGTCTCAGCTTCCCGAGTAGCTGGGATTACATGTACCTGCCACCATGCCCAGCTAATTTTTGTGTTTTTAGTAGAGACAGGATTTCACCATGTTGGCCAGATTGGTCTCAGACTCCTGACCTTGTAATCCACCCACCTTGGCCTCCCAAAGTGCTGGGATTACAGGTGTGAGCCACTGCACCCGGCTTAGAAACAAAAGTATTAAAGCCATTGTCTGATAATATGAAAATCGTAGGAATTCTAATCCTTTTTTTTTTTATTTTTTTCTTTTTGAGACAAAGTCTTCCTCTGTTGCCCAGGCTGTAGTGTAGTGGCATGATGATGGCTCACTGTAGCCTTGACCTCCTGGGCTCAAACGATCTTTCCACCTCAGCCTCCTAAGTAGCTGGGACTACAGATACAGGCCACAATGCCTGTCTAATTTTTAAAATTTTTTGTAAAGATAAATTCTCATTATGTTGCCCAGGCTGGTCTTGGACTCCTCGGCTCAAATGATCCTCCTATTTTGGCCTCCCAAAGTGCTGGGATTACAAGCATGAGTTCCTGGCCTCAAATCCATTTTTCTTGTGTTGTTTAAAGTAGTAAAAGAGCATCTTTTTTTTTTTTTTTTTTTTTTTTTTTGAGACAGAGTGTCACTCTGTTGCCCAGGCTGGAGTACAGTGGCGTAATCTTGGCTCACTGCAACCTCCGCCCTTGGGATCAAGCAATTCTCCTGCCTCAGCCTCCCTTGTAGCTGGGATTACAGGTGTGTACTACCACTCCTGGCTAATTTTTGTATTTTTAGTAGAGACGAGGTTTCACCATGATGGCTAGGCTGGTCTCAAACTCCTGACCTCAAGTGGTCCGCCCGCCTCGGCCTCCCAAAGTGCTGGGATTACAGGCGTGAGCCACTGCGCCTGGCCATAAAAGAGCATCTTGATGCCAACTTCATGTATATATTTAAATGCCATTGTTATAGTTAATGGAATGTATACATAATAGAGGCTTTTGAATCTTGAATCGTTTTTCTGTTTGTTTTTTTTTTTTGAGATGGAGTTTTGCTCTTGCCCAGGCTGGAGTGCAATGGCGCGATCTCAGCTCACCACAACCTCCGCCTCCCGGGTTAAAGCGATTCTCCTGTCTCAGCCTCCCTTGTAGCTGGGATTACAGGCATGCGCCACCACGCCTGGCTAATTTTGTATTTTTATAGGGACGGGATTTCTCCATGTTGGTCAGGCTGGTCTCAAACTCCCGACCTCAGGTGATCTGCCCACCCTGGCCTCCCAAAGTGCTGGGATTACAGGCGTGAGCCACCATGCCCAGCCCATTTTTCTGTTTTTATTAAACATATTTATGGCCTCAAGTACTTACCATTTATTCTTCCTAACTGTAACATTGAGCTCTTTGACCAACATCTCCCCATTTCCCCTTAACCCCCAGCCTCTGGTAACCACCATTGTGCTCTCTGTTTCTATGAGTTCAGTTTTGGATTCCACATAAAAGTGAAAACGTGGTGTTATGCCTTTCTGTGCCTGGGTTATTTCAGTAGCATAATGTCCTCCAGGTTCATCCATGTCATTGCACAAATGACAGAATTCCCTATTTTTAAAGGCTGAATTGTATTTCATTTTGTATATATGTCACATTTTCTTTATCCATTCATCTGATATGGACACCTAGGTTGGTTCCATAATGTGGCCATTGTGAATAATGATGTAATAAACATGGGAGTGCAGATATCTCTTTGATATACTGATTCCAGTTCCTTTCAATATATATATTCAGAAATTGAATTGCTGGATTGTGTAGTAATTCTGTTTTTAGTTTTTCGAGGAACCTCCATCCTGTTTTCCAAAATGGCTGTACTGATTTGCATTCCCACCAAGTGCACCTGGGTTCCCTTTTCTCTACATCCTTGCCAACATTTGTTATCTTTTATCTTTTTGATAATATCCATTTTGACAGGTATGTGGTGGTATCTCATTGTGATTTTAATTTGCCTTTCCTTAATGATTAGTGATGTTGAACATTTTTTCATATATCTGTTGACTATTCATATGTCTTCTCTTGAGAAGTATCTGTTCAGGTCCTTAGCCTAGTTTTTAATTAGGTTGTTTTTTTGCTTTTGAGTTGTTTAAGTTCTTTACATATTTTGGATATTAACTGCTTATCAAATGTAGGGCTTGCAAGTATTTTCTCCCAATCCATGGGTTGTCACTTCACCGTGTTGATTGTTTCTTTTACTGTGCAGAAGCTTTTTATTTTGATGTAATCCCATTAGTCTGGTTTTGGTTTTGTTGCCTGAGCTTTTGGGGTCAAATCCAAAAAAGTATTGCCCAGACCAATGTTATGTAGTTTTCCCCTATGTTTTCTTCTAGTAGTTTTACATGGATAATTTTTCTAATATGTATTTCAGAATCTCCATCGGTGGCAATAAATAGGTTTTTTATTGTTAAGTAGAAAATCTTTTACATGGTGGAGTATGTTAACAGATGATTGGTATCTTAATGTTAGAGCATTGTGATAGCAGGTAACCATAAAACTACTTCTAATCACCATATCCTTTCTTGTGTTTGTGGACTAGGCATCATGTGAAGTTTCTGTTTGCTCCTGTAGATTTACTCTCTACTCCTCTGCATGCTGCATTGTACTTTGGCATGTATGCACTATATTAGTAGACTCCTTTGTCCTCTGGCTTTCTATTGAGTTTAGCCAATGTGAACCACCAGCAGGAAATTAGAGGGCAGGGAATAAAATGAGGTTGTGTTATTTACTCTTCACCATTCTGATTCTGGGATTCCTTCCTTGTTATATGCCATGGGTAACTGGATTTTCTACTAAGGCCACAGCTACTATTGGGAAGCCTTCTCCATTTGGGTGTTCTCCCGGGGTTCCCAGTAACTGCTCTCTCTTTTTACCCCTTCAGATATTGGGTTTGTGATAGCCCATTTTGTGCTGCTATAACAGAATACCACAGACTGGGTAATTAATAAAGAACATAACTTTATTGGCTTACAGTTGGGGAGGCTGGGAAGTCCAAGATTGAGGGACTGGCATCTGGCAAGGGCCTTCTTGCTGCATCATTGACTGTAGCAGAAGGCAAGAGGGTGAGAGAGAGACAGACAGAGAAGGGGACAGAGCTCATGATTTTATAACAAACTCACTTCCATAATAATGGCATTAATCCATTCATGATTAATTATGCCATGCTGGAGCTGTCATGGCATAATCACTGCTCGTTCAGTCCCAGCTCCCAACACTGTTATATTGTTACCAACACATGTTTTTTAGGGGACACATTTAAACAACAGCAGGGATATTAATGGTTTTCTCAGTGCTATTAGCTCTGGGGTACTATTCTGTTCATTGTTGGAAACCTTGTCCACATCTTTGTAGATAATACCCTATTAGCCAATTAAAAAAAATTTTTTAAATGTGTATAGCTAAATCTCACCACTACTAGCCAGTTTGAATGTATCGTTGGGTTTCCTGCCATAGACCAATACAACAGCCAATGCTTATCCATTGGAGTAGTTTTTTTTTTTTTGAGACAGAGTTTCACTCTTGTTGCCCAGGCTGGAGTGCAATGGCGCAATCTCGGCTCACCGTAACCTCTGCCTCCCGAGTTCAAGCAATTCTCCTGCCTCATCCTCCCAAGTAGCTGGGATTACAGGCATGTGCCACCATGCCCGGCTAATTTTGTATTTTAGTAGAGACAGGGTTTTGCCTTGTTGGTCAGGCTGGTCTCGAACTCCCGACCTGAGGTGATCTGCCTGCCTCGGCCTCCCAAAGTGCTGGGATTACAGGCATGAGCCACCGCGCCCAGCCCCATTGGAGTACTTTTTAACAACTGAAGATAAACCTGGCTTCACTTAATGTTAAGAGCAGACTTTCAATTTTCTGTTTCCTCTTAATACATCATAAATATGATAAGACAAAGGAATTTTGAAAAGGTCCTGTATTTCCGTAGTACATTTGTAAAACAGACTCAATTTTTAAAACCCTGACATTTAAGATAAAGATTTAAGATTAATACTCCTGGCATATGATACTAATAGAGCATAAGAAATGGAGACCTATGCTAGACGTGGTGGCTCACACCTGTAATCCCAGCATTTTGGGAGGCTGAGGCAGATGGATCATGAGGTCAGGAGTTCAAGATCAGCCTTGCCAAGATGGTGAAACCCCGTCTCTACTAAAAATACAAAAATTAGCTGGGCGTGGTGGGTGCCTGTAATCCCAGCTACTCGGGAGGCTAAGGCAGGGAATTGCTTGAACCTGGGAGGTGGAGGTTGCAGTGAGCCAAGATCGCACCACTGCACTCCAGCCTGGGCGACAGAGCAAGACTCTGTCTCAAAAAAAAAAAAAAAAAAAAAAAGAAGTGGAGACCTAGATCTTTTTATAATCCTATAGTAACTCACTTCAATTTTACCTTAGATGTACCTTAAGAATAAACATATTTTCTCTAATTCTCTTAAACATTAATTTAGTTTCAGTTAATATTCCTCAAATATGTGTATATTTGTATAAGTCTATATATATTTTAAAAATATTGCTATAGGCGGCCGGGCATGGTGGCTCACACCTGTAATCCCAGCACTTTGGGAGGCCAAGGTGGGTGGATCACGAGGTCAGGAGATCAAGACCATCCTGGCTAACATGGTGAAACCCCGTCTCTACTAAAAATACAAAAAATTAGCCAGGTGTGGTGGCATGCACCTGTAGTCCCAGCTACTTGGGAGGCTGAGGCAGGAGAATCACTTGAATCCGGGAGGCTGAGGTTGCAGCGAGGCGAGATCGTGCCACTGCACTCCAGCCTGGATGACAGAGCGAGACTCCGATGCAAAGAAAAAAAAATATTGTTATAGGCCGGGCACGGTGGCTCACGCCTGTAATCCCAGCACTTTCGGAGGCTGAGGCAGGTGGATCACGAGGTCAGATCAAGATCATCCTGGCCAACATGGTGCAACCCCATCTCTACTAAAAATACAAAAATTAGCCGGGCGTGGTGGCACGCGCCTGTAGTCCCAGCTACTCAGGAGGCCGAGGCAGGAGAATCGCTTGAACCCAGGAGGCGGAGGTTGTAGTGAGCTGAGATCGTACCACTGCACTCCAGCCTGGGTGACAGAGTGAGAGTCCATCTCAAAAAAAAAAAAAAAAAATATATATATGTATATATATATATATATATATATATATATATATATAGTTGTTACCTATATAAATGGATTGAGTGATGCTTTTCTAATATAGTCAAAACTAAAAATTATCTGGTCTCATTTTTTGCCTCAATTTCGTTTTTTGTTTTTTGTTTGTTTTTGAGACGGAGCTTCACTCTTGTTGCCCAGGCTGGAGTGCAATGGCAAAATCTCAGCTCACTGCAACCTCCGCCTCCCAGGTTCAAGGGCTTCTCCTGCCTCAGCCTCCCAAGTAGCTGGGATTACAAGCATGCACCACCATGCCCGGCTAATTTTGTATTTTTAGTAGAGATGGGGTTTCTCCATGTTGGTCAGGCTGGTGTCGAACTCCCGACCTCAGGTGATCCGCCTGCCTCGGCCTCCCAAACTGCTGGGATTACAGACATGAACTGCTGCGCCCAGCCACCTCAAATTTTACAAAAAGGAAAAGGGTAATACTTTGAAGTGGAGATACAAGTTTTGTTTTTGTTTTTTTTTTTGAGACGGAGTCTCCCTCTGTTGCGCTGTTGCGCAGGCTGGAGTGCAGTGGTGCGATCTCAGCTCACTGCAACCTCCACCTCCCGGGTTCAAGCGATTCTCCTGCCTCAGTCTCCTGAGTAGCTGAGATTACAGGCACATGCTACCACACCTGGCTAATTTTTGTATTTTTAGTAGAGATGGGGTTGCACTATGTTGGTCAGGCTGGTCTCGAACTCGTGACCTCGTTATCTGCCCACCTTGGCCTCCCAAAGTGCTGGTATTACAGGCGTGAGCCACCACACCCGGCGGAGCTACAAGTTAATGGGCAATCACATACATTGCTACTGCATATTTATTGGCAAATTTTCTAGTGTGAAGTTTTGCAATGTGAATGAAGAGCTTCCTAAATGATTATATTTTTGGCCTAGTTAATTCCACCTTTAGGAATTTAAGCAGATTAAGTAAATAGGCTTAATATTATAATTATATTAATATGATATAATACATGTGGAAAAATAGGATAGAGAAAATATGTAAGGGACAACAATGTTGTAAAAATAAGTATATGCTCAGGAAAAGACTGGAAAGATACCCTGATATTTGGATAATTATTTCTAGGTGGTGGAAAATGGGTGAATTACATTTTCCTTATATTGACCTCCATTTTCTTTCTTTCTTTCTTTCTTTTTTTTTTTTTGAGACAGAGTCTTGCTCTGTTGCCCATGCTGGGGTGCATTGGTGCGATCTCGGCTCACTGCAAGCTCCGCCTCCCAGGTTCACACCATTCTCCTGCCTCAGCCTCCTGAGTAGCTGGGACTACAGGCACCTGCCACCACGCCCAGCTAATTTTTTGTATTTTTTTTGTACAGACAGGGTTTCACCGTGTTAGCCAGGATGGTCTCCATCTCTTGACCTCGTGATCCACCCGCCTCAGCCTCCCAAAGTGCTGGGATTACAGGCGTGAGCCACTGCCCCCGCCGACCTCCATTTTCTAAGTGTTCTACAACAAATAAATATGACTTTTATAATCTGAAAATAAATTGTTTTAATAAGAAATAAAAGGTAGTAGGTCTTAATAGGGAAGGAAGAAATACTTATATTTTTGGAGGAAAAATGAATCATTTCGAGTTTTAGCACTATATACAAGAAGTCTTGAAGACACAAGATCTTGTCCCAGTTTTGCTATTACTGGGATAGTCTAGGTGGTGGAGTTCTGGCGTAGACTCTAGCTACTTCTTTTTTTTGATT
Organism: Pongo pygmaeus; assembly: GCF_028885625.2. Classification (NCBI taxonomy): domain Eukaryota; kingdom Metazoa; phylum Chordata; class Mammalia; order Primates; family Hominidae; genus Pongo; species Pongo pygmaeus. Next base: position 33,395,427 of record NC_072388.2, read on the forward strand.
CAATCAAGTCAATGTTCAAACAAAGGGCCCTATATATTCATTCTGTACAGTTGTGTGGGATGATGATAAATGTTATCTAGGAATTATTAACCTGTTTTTCAGCTCTGGAGCAGATTTGATTCTTTGGTAGTCATAACTTGGATATTATCAATTATTCTCTCCAGAAACAACCCCAGGAGAATTGGTCCACTGAGAAACATATTTACATTTGAACCTTGAACAATGTGAAGTTTAGGGGTGTGACCCCGCCAACTACCCTGCACAGTTGAAAATCTGCATATAACTTTTTATTCCCCCCAAACTAAATTGCTAATAGCCTAGTGTTGACTGGAAGCCTTACCTAGAGCATAAAGTCAATTAACACATATTTCTTATGTTATATGTATTATATGCTATATTCTTACAATAAAGTAAGCTATAGAAAAGAAAATGTTGGCTGGGCATGGTGGCTTATGCCTGTAATCCCAGCACTTTGGGAGGCTGAGGTGGGCAGATCACAAGGTCAGGAGTTCGAGACTAGCCTGGCCAATATAGTGAAACCCTGTCTCTACTAAAAATACAAAAATTAGCTGGATGTGGTGGTGGGCACCTGTAGTCCCAGCTACTCGGGAGACTGAGGCAGGAGAATCGCTTGAACCTGGGAGGCAGAGGTTGCAGTGAGCCGAGATCGCACCATTGCACTCCAGCCTGGGCGACAAAGAAAAGATAAAAGAAATGAAAGGAAAGGAGAAAGGAAAGGAAAGGAAAAAGGGTTAAGAAAATTATAAGGAAGAGAAAATATATTTACTGCTCATTAAGTGGGAAGTGGATCATCATCATAAGTCTTCTTCCTCATTGTCTTCACATTGAGTAGGCTGAGGAGGAAGAGGAGGGGTTGGTCTTGCTGTGTTAGGCATGGCAGGAGGTGGAAGGGGAGGCAAGAGAGAAAGGCGTACTTGCTGTGACTTCGTGGAAATACGTAGTAATTTCTGTCTGACTGTTTTACTTTTTTATTTCTCTAAAAATTGTTTTATGTGGTAACAGTTCTTTTCCCACCATTTGCTTTAGTTTCATTGCCTGTATAGAAGGGTCCATGTTGTAAAAGAAGTCAAGTGGTCTTGAAAAATCGGAGCCCTTCTGCCAGATTGTCTAATGTCAGTTTCTTTTCTGGCACTGCTGCTTTTACGTCTTCTTCATTATCTGGCAGTGGTTTGGAGGCACTCATCTCTATCAAGCCATTTTCTGTTAATATCTCTGGTATTGTGTCTGTTAGCTCTTGAATTTCTCCAAGATCCAAATTTTGAAACCCTCCACCCCCCACCCCCCTTTCTTTTCATATCTACCATAATCTTTCATGATTTCATTGATTGGCTCTGTCATAAATCCTGTGAAGATGTGCACAACACTTGGACACAGTTTTCTCCAGCAGAAGTTTGTTTCGTGTTGATGTCTTTCACAGCTTTTTCTATAACAACGACATCTTCAGTGGTGTAATCCTTCCAGACTTTCATGATGTTTTCTTTATCAGGGTTCTCTTCTTCTTCTTCTTTTTTTTTTTTTTTTTGAGACGGAGTCTCGCTGTCACCCAGGCTGGAGTGCAGTGGCATGATCTTGGCTCACTGCAGCCTCCTTCTCCCGGGTTCAAGCAATTCTCCTGCCTCAGCCTCCCAAGTAGCTGGACTACAGGTGCACGCTGCCATGCCTGGCTAATATTTTGTATTTTAGTAAAGACAGGGTTTCACCATGTTGCCCAGGCTGGTCGCAAAATCCTGAGCTCAGGTAATCTGCCCGCCTCAGCCTCCCGAAGTACTGGGATTATAGGCATAAGCCACCACGCCTGGCCCAGGGTTCTCTTCTATGGCATCAACAATGCTTTCCATAGAGTACTGTGTGTAATGAGCCTTAAAGGTCCTTATGACCCCTGATCCAGAGGCTGAACTAGAGATGTTGTGTTTGGGGGCAAGTACAACATTTTGACACCTTCAGTGTTGAACTTGTGGGGTTCTGGGTGGCCAGGAGCATTGTCCAATAACAAAAGAACTTTAAAAGGCAGTCCCTTATTAACAGAATACTTCCTGACTTTAGGGACAAAGCATTGATGGAACCAATCCAGGAAAAGGGTTCTTGTTGTCTAGGCCTTGTTGTACAGACAAAAGACTGGTAGCTGGTGTTTATCTTTTTCCTTTAAGGCTTGGGGGCTAGCAGCTTTATAGATAAGGGCAGTCCTAATCATAAACCGGACTGCATTTGTACAAAATAGTAGAGTTAGCCTTATCCCTTTCTGCCTTGAATCCTGGTGCTTGCTTCTCTTCCTTACTAATAAATGTCTTTTGTGGCATGTTTTTTCAGAATAGGGCACTTTGATCTCCACTAAAAACCTGTTCTGATAGATATCCTTTCTTCTCAATGATTTTCCTAATGATGTGTGGGAACTCATCTGCTATCTTTTGTTTGGCAGAAGCTGCTTCTCTTGGTTTGTTGACATTTTTAAAGCCAAACTTCTTTCTAAAATTATCAAGCCATCCTTTGCTGGCATTAAATTCTCCAGCTTTAGATACTGTATTAGGGTTCTCCAGAGGGACAGAACTAATAGAATATATGTATATATGAAAGGGAGTTTATTTATTATTTTTTTGTGAGACAGGGTCTCCCTCTGTTGCCCAGGCTGGAGTGCAGTGGTGCAGTCTTGGCTCACTCAACCTCCACCTCCCGGGTTCAAACGATTCTCCCGTCTCAGTCTTCTGAGTAGCTGGGATCACAGGCGTGTGCCACTACAGCCCCTCTAATTTTTGTATTTTTATTTATTTTATTTATTTAGAGATGGAGTCTTGCTCTGTTGCTCAGGCTGGAGTGCAGGGGCTCAATCTCGGCTCACTGCAACCTCCGCCTCCTGGATTCAAGCAATTCTCCTGTCTCAGCTTCCCTAGAAGCTGGGATTACAGGTGCACGCCACCATGCCCGGCTAATTTTTGTATTTTGAGTAGAGACGGGGTTTCTCCATGTTGGTCAGGCTGGTCTCGAGCTCCTAACCTCAGGTGGTCCACCCGCCTCAGCCTCCCAAAGTGCTGGGATTACAGACGTGAGCCACTGCGCCCCGCCCCATCCACTCCGTCTTAACAGATATTCTTGTGTTTGCCTTTTTAATGCTCTTTTAATCATTAGTATATATACGAAGATTATGGACAAGTTTTTCTCTTTCTCCCCTCCTTGGAAGCCATATTAAAACAATTATTGCCCAGATGCAGTGGCTTACCCCTGTAATCCCAGCACTTTGGGAGGCTGAGGTGGGTGGATCACATGGGGCCGGAATTTGAGACCAGCCTGGCCAACATGGCGAAACCTTATCTATACTAAAAATACAAAAATTCGTGCAATTGGTGCACATCTGTAATCCCAGCTACTCTTGAGGCTGAGGCACAAGAGTCACTTGAACCCATGAGGCAGAGGTTGCAGTGAGCTGAGATTGTGCCACTGCGTTCTAGCATGGGTGACAGAGTGAGACTCCGTTTAAAAAAAAACTCCAGAAAACAATTATTAATGCATTTGATTCCTTGAAGGCTTTATACTATGTTTTCTTTGGATAAACGTATTGGTACAATGAAGCATGCCCTTATCACTGGCTTCATCTAGAGAGGCAGATAACATCTGTTTGGCAAGCTTCACAAAATTCATTTGGAATTACAGAACCAAGATTAACTACGTAGGTGTGCATTGTGGATTGCATTCTGCCAGTGGCCCTGGCTTACCAAATATGCATTGAGCTTGTCTTGGGTTCTATGGTCCAGTCCTTTTTTAAGACTTAAAGAAGGGATCCAGTTTCAGCTTTCTACCTATGGCTAGCCAGTTTTCCCAGCACCGTTTATTAAATAGGGAATCCTTTCCCCATTTCTTGTTTTTGTCAAGTTTGCTACAAAAATTAACTCAAGATGGATTAAAGACTTAAATGTTAGACCTAAAACCATAAAAACCCTAGAAGAAAACCTAGGCAATACCATTCAGGACATAGGCATGGGCAAGGACTTCATGACTAAAACACCAAAAGCAATGGCAACAAAAGCCAAAATTGACAAATGGGATCTAATTAAACTAAAGAGCTCCTGCATGGCAAAAGAAACTACCATCAGAGTGAACAGGCAACCTACAGAATGGGAGAAAATTTTTACAATCTACTCATCTGACAAAGGGCTAATATCCAGAATCTACAATGAACTCAAACAAATTTATAAGAAAAAATCAAACAACCCCATCAAAAAGTGGGCAAAGGATATGAACAGACACTTCTCAAAAGAAGACATTTATTCAGCCAACAGACACATGAAAAAATGCTCATCATCACTGGCCATCAGAGAAATGCAAATCAAAACCACAATGAGATACCATCTCACACTAGTTAGAATGGCAATCATTAAAAAGTCAGGAAACAACAGGTGCTGGAGAGGATGTGGAGAAATAGGAACACTTTTATACTGTTGGTGGGAGTGTAAACTAGTTCAACCATTGTGGAAGACAGTGTGGCGATTCCTCAAGGATCTAGGACCAGAAATACCATTTGACTCAGCCATCCCATTACTGGGTATATACCCAAAGGATTATAAATCATGTTGCTATAAAGACACATACACATGTATGTTTATTGCGGCACTATTCACAATAGCAAAGACTTGGAACCAACCCAAATGTCCATCAGTGATAGACTGGGTTAAGAAAATGTGGCACATATACACCATGGAATACTACGCAGCCATAAAAAAGGATGAGTTCATGTCCTTTGTAAGGACATGGATGAAGCTGGAAACCATCATTCTGAGCAAACTATTGCAAGGACAGAAAACCAAACACCGCATGTTCTCACTCATAGGTGGGAATTGAACAATGAGACCTGGACACAGGAAGGGGAACATCACACACCGGGGCCTGTTTTGGGGTGGGGGGAGCGGGGAGGGATAGCATTAGGAGATATACCTAATGTAAATGGCAAGTTAATGGGTGCAGCACACCAACATGGCACATGTATACATATGTAACAAACCTGCATGTTGTGCACAGGTACCCTAGAACTTAAAGTATAATAATAATAATAATAATAAAGACTTAAAGAAACAAACAAAACTTATCTTGCCACTTATTTGTCCCTTATTTTCCCACCATTAAAAGCTCATTTGATGTTCCCTTACATATCCTGCTTAATTTCTCTGAACCTTAATTTCCCTGCTATAGCATAAGTATGTCAGATGGCATCCTTAAGTTTCTTTCTATTGACTGAACACTCCCTCTGGTGTTGTGTTTATAAATAGTGGAGACAAAAATGCAGCAAGACAGGAGAAAGGAAAGCTCTGGATTATCAACTCATAAAATAATCCAGACTGCGATTAACAACTCCATTTCAGCGGCTGCATCTTTTTTTGATTCTTCTATGGGCTTAAGGTGGTATATGGGTGAATGTAAAATATCTTTGTGGAATTTTAACTCTAAAGATTTTAAATTGTTGATTGGATTGCAGTCTCTTTGTAGTACTGCCTATAGAATATTCTCGGTGCCTACCAAGTATTTGACTACTTCATTCTGGTCTAAATATATGGAATGAATTTAGGTATGAATGTTGCTAACATGATTTCTTGTTGCAGACAAAACTTACCTGGGGCCCCTACTTATGGTTTTACATGCTTCGGGCTGCTACATCAACTCTCTCAGGTATTGCTTTTCTGCTTGAATATTGTATAATTGCTGTAACATGCTTCAGCAACAGGAACTTTGCTAAATAGGATGTTTCCAAACTGAAGGAGAAACAATAGGGAGTTAATCACTGTCCTCAAGAGCTAGCTAGCATTGGGAGATAGTAACCTAACTTGTACTTCACATTAAAACATTCTTCAGCTTCCAATATAGTTTATTTTTTGAGGAATGAAAAATGACTATGTTAGTTTAGATATGGTTTTCAAGTTCTTAAACCCTTTCTCTTAACAGCTATTTTGCTGCTTTGTCATTTGGTTTCCAATTGATAACATTCTCAATCTGTCTCACTGCTTATTCTAAAGCCTGTATTATAGTTAATTTATATTTCTATTTCATTAATATTTCATTTCTTAAATTGAGATGTGACTAAGTCATATTTGAAGGAAATGAATTATCAACTTATAACTTAATAATGCTGATTTAAAATATAGGTTTTAAATTATGAAGCTTTCTTCTGCTTCCATTTTTAACTCCCTTTTTATCACTTTTTTAAATCACTTTCTGCTTTTTATTAGCGCTAATTGTGAATAGTAATTGATTCAACAAACATTTACTGAGCACTGAATATATGCTAGACAGGTTGGTGTAATGGAAAGAGCACGAGCTTTAGATTCAGACCTAGCTTTGAACTTTGGATCTGCTTTATCAGTTTGGGTTAAGTTCTTTAACCTCTCTACGCCTAACCTTTCACAGTGCCTGGCACATGGTAGGCACTCAGTGAGTGTTATACTACAAGCCATTCCCCTCCTCCAGCCCAGTGATATCCCAGCTTTCTGAGTATATATTTTTCTTTTTTGAGACAGAGTCTTGCTCTTTCATCAAGGCTGGAGTGCAGTGGTGTGATCTCGTCTCACCGTAACCTCCGCCTCCTAGTTTCAAGCTACTCTCCTGCCTCAGCCTTGTGAGTAGCTGGGATTACAGGCGCCCGCCACCATGCCCAGCTAATTTTTGTATTTTTAGTAGAGATGAGGTTTCATCATGTTGTTCAAGCTGGTCTTGAACTCCTGACTTCATGTGATTTGCCTGCCTCAGCCTCGCAAAGTGCTGGGATTATAGACATGAGCTGCCATGCCTGGCAGTATACACTTTTCTTAAAGACATAGACATATAACAGATATACCTAGTGATAAGTGTTCTAATACAGATATGAAAAGACTTGTTGGGAGTTTTGAAGCCACCAGTACTTCTTGAAGAAATCAGGGAAGATATACAGAAGAGAGATATATTAGGTTTTTATAATCTCCTTGAGAGCAGGAACAGTAACTCTTGTATTCCTACAGTGTCTTCACATAGAAAGTGCTCAAGAAATGTTTATAGAATTATATAAGTCTTTTAACTTTTGTATCTTCAGTGTGTGACTTCCTTGGAGAGAAGATTGCATCTGTTTTGGGTATCAGCACCCCAAAGTACCAATATGCCATTGATGAATATTATCGGATGAAGAAGGAGGTATGCCTCCTTTTTACATTTTCTTGGTTCAGTTTGGTTTGCTATGGACTTGATGGGTTGCATAATGAGCCTATGTATTTTCTAACTGCCCAACATAGAGCTCTCTTATGCTAGGCATTTCATTCTAGAGTCATTAATTTCTTTTATCAAAGTAACATACATTTTGGAATTCTTTAAAACTGGAATTTTCCTATGATCTGTGTGCAAAACTAAACTAGATTTCATTGTCTTAGTGCCATGTGAGATGCCTTATATACATTATTTAATCTTCACATGCCTCTCTTTGGATTATCATTCTAATTCTAAGATGAAGAAACAAGATACTTAGAGCACATGGACTGGATATAGGAAAAGTGGAGTGGGTTTGACACAGATAAAAATTTAAGTACAAGAAATGTGTATGTGCCAGGTGTTAATGCACAAAAATTTGAGGGCAGTTTAAAAGTAGTGAGGTCTTAAGGTGAGAGTGAAGTGAATTTTGTCTTAAAAAATAAAAGCCTTTAGTGCTTAAGAGCATGGGCTCAAGAACCAAAGGGCTTGAATTCAAAATCTGTTCTACCACTTAAAACTTTGTAACCTTGGACAGAACACTTAACCCCTCTATAAGCCTCAATCTCCTCATCTTTGTAATGAGGAGAATTGCAGCATCCATGCTTGGGGGCTGCTCTACAGATTAAATGTATTAAAATATAAAATGTTTAGAACAGCACCTAGTGAGCACAACAAATTGGCATCTGCTATTCTTCAAGAAAATAGAGGGCAGCAATTCAGGTAAAGCTAGAATGTAGAGGCATGAAGGTACATTGTTATGGTTGGGGAAATGGCAAAAATATAATAGTTTATTGTCACTGGAGCATAAGGTACAATGTGGGAGTGACTGGACATGAGCCTGGAAAGGCCAGCTGACTTAACATTTGTCATATGGTTTCAAACCTGTTTTATGAACAAATAAGTATTTCTTAACACTATAAGCCTTGCTTAGAGCCTCATTACCTCATCTGGACTAGCCTCCTAAATGGTCTCTCTCTATTCTCAAGCCAGCCCCAGAGTAATCTTCTGGGGCTACTCACTGTGTACTGACTACCTGTTCTGCAGGGTCCAGTACAAATGCCACCTCCTCAATGAATTTAGTAGTTCTGCAACTAGAAATTATTTACCCTTTCAAAATCTCTACATCTGTCATAATACTGTTTTTACATGTCTTAACTTCCCTACTAAGTTGTAAACTTCTTGAGGGTAGGTGCTGCCTTATCTATATTTGATGCTTATGGGAAAACTAACTATGCTATATATCATTTAGTAAATGAACCAACCTATTCAACCGAATAGACTGACACCCTACAACTGAAGTGATACAGTTGAAGCTAACTTTTTATTTATTTAGCTTAGACTTAATCTGAAAGAAATATAGTCCTTGTCAAAGTTAATTCAGGCCTCATCTAAGTGATGTAGTGCTGGACCCTGTTTTAAAAAATAACCTCTTTTGGGCCGAGCACGGTGGCTCATGCCTGTAATCCCAACACTTTGGGAGGCCGAGGTGGGTGGATCACTTGTGATCAGGAGTTCGAGACCAGCCTGGCCAACATGGTGAAACCCTGTCTTTACTAAAAATACAAAAATTAGCTAGGCGTGGGTGGCAGGTCCTTGTAGTCCCAGCTACTCAGGAGTCTGAGGCAGGAGAATTGCTTGAGCCTGGGAGATGGAGGTTGCAGTGAGCCACTGCACTCCAGCCTGGGTGACAGAGCAAACTCTTTCTCAAAAAAAACAAACAACAAGAAAAAACTACTTTCCTTAAAATGTTTTACAGTAGTTATTTCAATTAGAGAGCAGGAGAAGGGAAAGTATGTCTTAATTAGACCAAACTGATTTGAACATGACACGGTTTTTTTTTTTTTTAAACATAAGCTGACTGGGGAAAACAGCACTATATACCTTTTGGACTTTCGTATTTCAGCTATTCTTGATGTTGCTCATTTTTTTAGGAAGAAGAAGAAGAAGAAGAAAACAGGATGTCTGAAGAAGCAGAAAGACAATATCAACAGAATAAATTGCAGACTGATTCCATTGTTCAGACAGATCAACCAGAGACAGTGATATCCAGCTCATTTGTGAATGTCAATTTTGAAATGGAGGCAGACAGTGAATTAATTATGGAAAGCAAGCAAAATCCAGTCTCTGTCCCACCATAAAATGAAATGACTATCAAGCTTCAAACTCTTAAGTTTTTTTTTTTAATACAAAAACTTTCACATTCTTTATTCAGTGGGACTTAATACAATTATTTATATTTTAAATTATTAAACTATCTGGAAAGGGAAAATGTTTTCTTCATTTTTAGGATCTATCTAGCAAAAGCCAGATCTGAAATTCAGATATTTGTACTGTTTTTACTGTGTATAGAATTAGTGCTTTGGTTTTAAAATGATCTTTTAAAAAAGTTAAGGACATCCTAGAGCCTTAATAGTTAAGAAGAGTTAAATTATCAAGCCTATTTGTGCATTTGCTTTTTTTAAAAAAGGTAAGTTGCTGATTAAGTCTAATTGGAATTGATAATTCCATAGTCTTAGATTAAAATGAGGATATTTTCTCCTAGATTTTCTCATGTTATGCCATGCATTTATATATCTAACCATTAATTTCACACTAAGGATGCTTCACCATATAATAAAAGGAACAAGATGGAAGCACTTTGAATTTTCTTTCATTGAGAATAATTGTTTTATGTAAGAATCTGAATTTATAACACCAGATATTAAGATAGGCTTCCATTTTTTAATGCAAGCCACTTAATCTTGTATTCTTTTTCAGGACTCAAATAACTAGCTTTGAACATAATATTAAAACACTACTTATAGAATAGATTTATTAATATTAATACCTAGTGAATATCCATGTGGCATCCTGGTTATCTGTTCAGCGTTAATCCTATAGAAAAGTGGTTTGGAGGGGATTGGGGGATAGTGGGACAGGTATAGATTTAATCCATCAGGAGCAATTAGATATTGTATAAGGTGCAATGATAGCCTAATGAAATTACCCGTCATTCATCATTTAGAAGTAGCAACAGTGAAGACTGGACAGTTTACTTGAATCTGGTTGGAGGTTATTTGTAAACCTTATAAATGTATATATTGTGAAGCTAATTTTGAAAATATTCCTAAATATGGCCAGGTACGGTGCTCACACCTGTAATCCCAGCACTTTGGGAGGCTGAAGTGGGCAGATTACTTGAGGTCAGGAGTTTGAGACCAGCCTGGCCAACGTAGTGAAACCCCGTCTCTACAAAAATACAAAAATTAGCCGGGCATGGTGGTGCATGTCTGTAATCCTAGCTGCTCGGGAGGCTGAGGCAGGAGAATCACTTGAACCAGGGAGGTGGAGGTTGCAGTGAGCCGAGATTGCACCACTGCAGTCCAGCCTGGGACAGAGTGAGACTCCATCTTGGGGGGAAAAAAAATACACACACACACACACACACACACACAAACACACACACATACACACATATTTCTAAATATGTGTATAGAACCTTTTATCAGTATAACATTGATTTATAATTAAATGTGGATGAGGAAGAATGTGTGGAGTGTTTCAGAAATTTTGATCTTAAAAGCCTTTTCAGAAACTCAAAGCTTTCAGAAATTGTTATATTAATAGCCTTCTAAACAGCATTAAGTTTTCAATCTTAATATAGCTATATAAAATATAGTGTCAAAGAAAGTAACATCAATCTGGTGGGTCTGTAATGGAAATCTGTCAATGAACATGAACTGAGTTCTTCAACTACAGGTTGAAGGATAATTAAACTTTTCATTAGGAGTGTTCAGCTACGTGGATTCATGGAATGGTGGTTCATAGTAAGTGATGGTAATCTTTTTATTCATGGGTGTAAACCCTTTATAACTTAGTGCTTAAAATATTAATCTTTTGATTATATAATGTCCCATGAATTACAGTTTACCAATAGTTCTAAAACATGCTAACCTGACCTTTTCCTTCTAATTTAACTTCATTCGAGATAGTACCTCTCACTCACAGATATTTATTTGGTTATCAAGTGAAGATAGGTGTGTCTAAAAGTGATCTTCTGAATCCTGTCTCCCTAGAGATACTAGTGTCTAGAGTTTACCCAGAAAAGTTTATGATTGTAACAAAAGGAAGTAGTGACTTATGAAGGTTTTGTTTCTTGAATTTTACTTTTGCTACTTGTCCAATAGTGGCTAGTTTGTTTATCAGTAGTTATTCACTATGCCTTAAGTTTATACTTTGTTTATGCAAACTATAAAATTTCCCATAAATGTATTCAATGGTTTGTCTTACTTTAAGCCTCTTTCACTCACTTTTTCCTACTTCCTTTTCAGTCCTTTTAAGAATTCCAGTTCCAGCTGGGCACGGTGGCCCACGCCTGTAGTCCCAGCACTTTGGGAGGCCAAGGTGGGCGGATCACTAGGTCAGGAGTCCAAGACCAACCTGGCCAACATGGTGAATTAGTAGAGATGGATTTCTACTAAAAATACAAAAATTAGCTGGGCATGGTAGCAGGTGCTTGTAATCCCAGCTGCTCGGGAGGCTGAGGCAGGAGAATCGCTTGAGCCTGGGAGGCAGAGGTTGCAGTGAACGGAGTTTGCGCCATTGTACTCCAGCCTGGGCGACACAGCAAGACTCGTCTCCAAAACAAAAAAAAAAGAATTCCAGTTCCTTCTGGATCATAGTTCATATTTACCTTCTTCTAATCTTTCAGCATCTCATAAAAACTAAATGTAATGTATAACTGAAGTCTTTATCCTGAATTAACATAAATTCTTTAACAAAAATCCTTAACAAAATGAAGTTTGTTTTTTGGTTTGAGACAGGGTCTTACTCTGTTGTCCAGGCTGGAGTGCAATAGTGCAATCATGGCTCACTCCAGCCTCGACCTCCTGGGCTTAAGCAGTCCTTCCCTGTCAGCCTCCTAAGGATCTGGGACTACAGGCTCACACCACCAGGCCCAGCTAATGTTTTTTATTTATTTTTTGTAGAGACTTGGTTTTGCCATGTTGTCCAGGCTTGGAATTAACTTTTGTAAAATGTAACTCTGGTATTGGTTAATAAAACTAGACAATTTTTTTTTTTTTTTTTTGAGATGGAGTCTCACTCTGTTGCCCGGCTGGAGTGCAGTGGCTCAATCTCGGCTCACTGCAAGCTCCGCCTCCCGGGTTCACGCCATCCTCCTGCCTCAGCCTCCCGAGTAGCTGGAACTACAGGCATCCTCCACCACGCCCAGCTAATTTTTTGTATTTTTAGTAGAGACGGAGTTTCACTGTGTTAGCCAGGATGGTGTCAATCTCATGAACTCATGATCCGCCCGCCTCAGCCTCCCAAAGTGCTGGGATTACAGGCGTAAGCCACCGCGCCCGGCCAACAAATTTTTTATACCAATGATTTTCATGAAAGTAAAATACTAGTTTGAATACATTTTATTAAAACATCCAATTAAAAGAAAGAACAAGGCTGGGCACAGTGGCTCACGTATCACTGTGAATCATGGTGGCTATAGTCCCAGCACTTTGGGAGGCCGAGGCAGGTGGATCACCTGAGGTCAGGAGTTCGAGACCAGCCTGGCCAACATGGCGAGACCCCATCTCTACTAAAAATACAAAAATTAGCCAGGCATGGTGGTGCACACCTGAAGTCCCAGCTACTCAGGAGGCTGAGGCAGGAGAATTGCTTGAAGCTGGGAGGTGGAGGCTGCAGTGAGCAGAGATCATGCCACTGCACTCCAGCGTGGGCAACAGACGGAAACTGTCTCAAGAGAAAAAAAAAAAACGAAAAACAAAAAGGCTGGGCGCGGTGCCTCACACCTGTAATCCCAGCACTTTGGGAGGCCGAGGCGGGCAGATCACTTGAGGTCAGGAGTTCGAGACCAGCCTGGCCAACATGGTGAAACCCTGTCTCTGCTAAAATACAAAAATTAGCCAGGTGTGTTGGCAGGCGCCTATAATCCCAGCTACTCAGGAGGCCGAGGCAGGAGAATCGCTTGACCCCCCTAAAAAAAAAATCCTAATCCTAACCCAGAAATAAAATGGCTCTACTCTAATGAATGGGAAAGTTTGTCATCTTTGAGATTTTATATAGACACACACACACACACACACGTGTGTATACATATATGCACTGTCACTCAAATATTCACATTCTAAATGACTGTCAGAAATATTCCATGGAGGCCGGGTGCGGTGGCTCACGCCTGTAATCCCAGCACTTTGGGAGGCCGAGGCAGGCGGATCACGAGGTCAGGAGATCGAGACCATCATGGCTAACACGGTGAAACCCCATCTCTACTAAAAATACAAAAAAAAATTAGCCAGGTGTAGTGGCGGGCACCTGTAGTCCCAGCTACTTGGGAGGCTGAGGCAGAAGAATGGCATGAACCCAGGAGGCGGAGCTTGCAGTGAGCCGAGATTGCACCACTGCACTCCAGCCTGGGCGACACAGCCAGACTCCGTCTCAAAAAAAAAAAAAAAAAATTCCATGGAAACTTCATCTCTGAAGATTATACAGATTTAAACTGAACATCATCTACCTACAGCAAATCACACTTCCCATCTTTGAACTAAAAGGAACCAGAACTTACCCCACCTCCTAACAAGCAATATTTGGTTCTATTGCTTCTAAACTATTGCAACCAAAATTCCAGTAACCAAAACATTTGCTGTGTTCTCTAGGCATATCAAGTGTTTTATTTAGACCATTTCTGAGGATTTTGCTTTAAAGGCTTTACATGCAGCATTCAAGTATCTCTTAATATAAGACAGTCTAGTCTTTCAGAGATCATGTATCATCAAGTTCTGCAGAGTTTTCACTGTCATTTGCAACAAGAGCTTCTCTGTTCTCATAAGTCCAGAAGCCATTCAAATCGATTAGAATGGTGGTTACTGTGTCTCCTTGATTACTGTTGATTAAATCCTGAAGAGAGATTTTCAAAGGATCCTTTGGTTTTACCATGTCAAAGATTTCATCCTGCAAGAGAAAAAAAAATAATACAATGAAATTTGATCCACTTAATTTCTGTCACACACAGTGATCCAAAATTCAGGGCTGTTTGCATCCACCGAAGTACAGAGGAATAAAATTGAGGGCTGCCACTTGGGCTTATGTTAATTTTTTGTTCTACTTTTTTTCTTTTCCATTTAACAGGCAGTTTCCTTTTCTCTACCTACAACCACAAAATTTTATTGGATAACTCCTTAGCTATGTGATAGCTATCCTTCGTTTTATAGATGAAGAAACCAAGGCTCAGTGCCTAATCCAGCTACATAGGTAATTAGTGTCAGAACTATCTAATGCAGTGTTCAGGGACTGCATGTTAACTAATTTCTTCCATATTTTTCTGTTGCCTTCTAATTGGTGAAACAAGGTTTTGTCTGTAGTTTTTGTTTTTCTTGTTTTGTTTTGTTTTTGAGATGGAGTCTCGCTCTGTCATCCAGGCTGGAGTGCAGTAGCGCGATCTTGGCTTACTGCAACCTTCGCCTCCTGGGTTCAAGCGATTCTTCTGCCTCAGCCTCCCGAGAAGCTGGGACCACAGGCGCACACCACCACACCCAGCTAATTTTTGTATTTTTAGTAGAGATGGGGGTTTCACCATATTGGCCAGGCTGGTCTCAAACTCCTGATGTTAAGTAAGCTGCCTGCTTTGGCCTCCCAAAGTGCTGGAATTATAGGCGTAAGCCACTGCGCCCAGCCTTGTTTTTTTTTTTTTTTTTTGAGACAGAGTTTCACCCTTGTTGCCCAGGCTGGAGTGCAATGGTGTCATCTCGGCTTATCGCAATCTCTGCCTCCTGGGTTCAAGCGATTCTCCTGCCTCAGCCTCCCAAGTAGCTGGGATTACAGGCATGCACCACCACATCTGGCCAATTTTTGTATTTTCAGTAGAGACGGGGTTTGTCCATATTGGTCAGGCTGGTCTTGGACTCCCGACCTCAGGTGATCCGCCTGCCTTGGCCTCCTCAGCCTGCCTTGGCCTCCCAAAGTGCTGGGATTACAGGCATGAGCCACCGTGCCCAGCCCCCCTTTTTTTTTTTGTGAGATGGAGTGTCCCTCTGTCACCCAGGCTGGAGTGCAGTAGTGCAATCTTGGCTCGCTGCAACCTTCGCCTCCCAGGTTCAAGGCATTCTCCTGCCTCGGCCTCCCAAATAGCTGGGATTACAGCCATGTACCACCACACCCGGCTAACAAGGGTTTGGTTTAATTTTTTTTTGCTAACAGTTCAGCTCAATTAAACATCTAAATGTTTCAGAGATAGTGACAAAGCTTCATTTCCAATATTGATGTCAACATTTTATTAGGATGGGAGAGGGGAGTTCTCTCTGGATATGCATTAGACATCCAAAAAGAAGCTAAATTCTGCTAAAACTTACTGGAACATATAGAAGACTTCCTTCTATATTATGAAGTGTACAACATAGATATTTACAGGGAATTTGTACATGTTTTCTAATCTTTTTGTAGTAAAATTACTACAAAATTTGTAGTAAAATAAAATTTGTAGTAAAATTACTGAAAGTGAACAGGCTCTTTGAGGTAGCATACTAAAACAGTTTCCAAGGTAAAAATTCCGTTTACAGTTGAACAGACTGCCATAGGATATAGACTGTACTGACTGTCTTAATTTTCTTTTTTTTTTTGAGACAGAGTTTCACTCTTGTTGCCCAGGCTGGAGTGCAGTGGCGCAATCTCAGCTCACTGCAACCTCCACCTCCTGGGCTCAAACGATTCTCCTGCCTCAGCCTCCCGAGTAGCCGGGATTACAGGCATGCGCCACCACGCCCAGCTAATTTTTGTATTTTTAGTAGAGACGGGGTTTCACCATGTTGACCAGGCTGGTCTCGAACTCCTGACCTCGGGTTATCTGCCTGCCTCAGCCTCCCAAAGTGCTGGGATTACAAGCGTGAGCCACTGCGCCCGGCCCCCTGACTGTCTTAATTAAAATGAATGAATGCTTCCAGTGAAAACATAATGATGACAGTACTAAAATTATAAACTACATAAATAGTCCAAATGTGGTCTCAGTTCATAATGATGTAAGTATCAGTTCAGAACAAAAAGCAAACACTTGATTCAAATAGTACTTCATTAGTTGCTTTCATTTAAAATTTCATGTAATACAAATGACTCATAATTATCTGGTAATATGTAAATTAAAGGAAAAGATAACCTTGACATCTTGAAATGAAACAGGATCTTGTCCATGGATTTTCATTAGTTCTTGTATGGCCTGTATTTAATAGAAATAAATCTGTAAGTAAAAAATGAAATACACAACATCCCTCTTTTGCCCTTTTGCCCTACAACCCCTTTCTACTTATACTTCCTTTCCTATCAGACTACAAACCTCATCATTCTCTCTCTTGCCAATCTTCTTAGCTTTCTTGACCTTATTCCACATCAGTGAGCAAAACCTAAATTCTCGATTAGTGTATTGACCTTTTTAGACCTATATCTTAACTATTGAGAACTTCAGGAAAAAAAATAAAAAGATTACGGATTGCTGCCTCTACATAGGAATGTTCTCCAACCTCAAACGGGCCCTCAACATGGCCTCACAATTATTCTGTTTGATCTGCTCCTCTCATTTTCCATGAATGTTATTCCTGCCTTCACTATTCTCTTAAGATCCCCAATCTACTGTCTCCCTTCCTACCCTACGCTTTGCTTTCTACGTAATATAAGAAATGGAGGTAGACCTCCCAAAACTCTTCCTTTTTATAAACTTTAACAAAAAAATGAAGAAACTGCTGTCATCCAGTAGGAATACAAAATACTTCAGGTGAGCATTATTCACTGGAAATGTGAAGTTTCAAATTCTTGGTGAATAGTCAACTTTGTTCCCAATGCCTACTCTGTTACCACTAATAATCAGAGTATCCATAAAGGAATCCCTTTGAAGTAGGTAAGAATCTGAGTACACGCTCTGTTAATATAGTAATAGATGGTATGATCGAGAGTGAATCATCCAGGCCCAGCTTTATCACTAGGATACTGATGTCCAAACGCTCTATGAACAGCCCAGGATTATAGGGCTCAGCATTGGACACTTTTTACCTTATCCCATATAACCAAGCCTAAATAAGCTTTGACAAAATGCCTATATGAAATATTTTTTAAATATTTTTAAAATAATTTAATATTCTAAGAGTAGAAAATACTGTAAAGAAATCTTGATGAAAAAGAGTTCAGTGTTTAATTTCAAATACATTTATTTTCTTAAGATTGGATTTTTACTTAATAGGTTTGTCTAAAGTAGGGGCATTCCTATGATGGGTTGGTATTTATTTTCTCAGATGAGCCGCTGATATAAGCCCATATAGCATTCAGTTTTTTTAATTTTTATTTTTAGAGATAGGGTCTTACTCTGTCATTCAGGCCGTAGTGCAGTGGCACAATCATGGCTCACTGCAGCGTTGACCTCCAGGACTCTAGTGATCTTCCCACCTCAGCCTCTCAAGTAGCTGGGACTGCAGGCATGTGCCACCACACCCAGCTAATTTTTAATTTTTTTGTAGAGATGGAGTCTCCCTATGTTGCCCAGGCTGGTTTCCCAACTCCTGGGCTCAAGCAACCCTCCTTCCCTGGCCTCCCAATGTGCTGGGATTAGAAGCATGAGCGACCACGCCTGGCCTAAAAATTATTTTCATGGTTTATTTATTTCAACATAGCAAATAAAAGTATCTACAACTGGCTGGGCACAGCCTCCCCAGTAACCGGGACCACAGGCATGTGACCACTACACCCAGCTAATTTTTTAAATTTTTTGTAGAAGTTGGGGTTTACCTGTGTTGCCCAGGCTGGTCTCAAACTCCTGTGCTCAAGTGAACCTCCTATCTCAGCTTCCCTAAGTACTGGGATTACAGGTGTGAGCTACCATGCCTGGGGTATGATTTTTTAATTTTTTTTTTTTCTTTTTGAGACTCAGTCTTGCTCTGTTACCCAGGCTGGAGTGCAGTGGCGCAATCTCGGCTCACTGCAAGCTCTGCCTCCTGGGTTCGTGCGATTCTCCTGCCTCAGACTCCCGAGTAGCTGGGACTATAGGCGCCCGCCACCATGCCCGGCTAATTTTTTTGTATTTTTAGTAGAGATGGGGTTTCACCATGTTAGTGAGGATGGTCTTGATCTCCTGACCTTGTGATCCGCCCACCCTGGCCTCCCAAAGTGCCGGGATTACAGGCGTGAGCCACCGCAACCCGGCTGATTTTTAAATTTAATAAAAGCATTTACATAACAGATTTCAGAAGGAAATCAAGTTTTTAGTTTTCTTTCCTACTTAAAAAAATATAACTGAGTGAAAGCTGATTTGACTAGATGTAAAATAAAAATGTGTAAATACATGTCAGGGGCTGTACTACCATTGGAAATACAAATATGTGATAAATTCTATACTTGTGATGAAAAGCTTGTAAGATGCTAAGCAGTTCAGAAAAGGTAGCTCCTTTCCACAGAAATTTTTATAGACTTTGGTAGTTGTATTTTTTTTTTTTTTTAAAGATAGAGTCTTGCTCTGCTGCCCAAGCTAGAATGCAGTGACGCGATTTCAGCTCACTGCAACCTCCGCCTCCTGGGTTCAAGTGATTCTCCTGCCTCAGCCTCCCAAGTAGCTGGGATTACAGGCATGTGGACCCACTTATTGGGGAGGCTGAGTGGGAAGACTGCCTGAGCCCAGGAGTTGGAGGTTGCAGTGAGCTATGATCGTGCCACTGCAGCCTGGGCGACACAGCCAGACCCTTTCTCAAAAAAAGAAAAAAATAAATAAAAATCACGAGTTGGGTAAAATGGTTACTAAATATTTAATTTAAACCAAATGATATATCTTTAATTTGCTCTTCTTTTTCTAATTTCCTAAAGTAGATGCTGATTTTAGATCTTTAACGTTCTCCAGTATATGCATTCAATACTATAAATTTCCCTCTAGCCACTGCTTTTGCTGCATCTCACAATTTTTTTTTTTTTTTTAGATGGAGTCTCGCTCTGTCGCCCAGGCTGGAGTGCAGTGGTGCAATCTCGGCTCACTGCAAACTCCGCCTCCCGGGTTCACGCCATTCTCCTGCCTCAGCTTCCCAAATAGCTGGTACTACAGGCACCCACCACCACACCTGGCTAATTTTTTGTATTTTTAGTAGAGACGGGGTTTCACCATGTTAGCAAGGATGGTCTCTATCTCCTGACCTCGTGATCCACCTGCCTCAGCCTCCCAAAGGGCTGGGATTACAGGCGTGAGCCACTGCACCGGCAGCAACCAAATGATATATCTTAAGGAACAATGACTCACTTACGCAAATGAGACTTACCCTAAAAAAATAATTAAGTGAAAAGACATTCAGATATCCTTTGTTCTCAATATCAAGCAGTTTGAAAATATATTGTAGAGCTGCAGGTTCCTTTCTGTTTTCTAATGCAAGGACAAAGTCCAAGTAGGTCTTATAGTCCTACAGAACAGAAAATAATGTTCATTAGAGGCCTTAGTTGAAATTAACTTTCAAGTGAATATCTTATGATTTGAAGCTATTTTGCAATCAAAGGTGGCAAATTTAATTTTTTCCCTAAGTTATGAAATGAGAAATCCATTTATATACTTAATATTGGTTTCTAAGGAATTTTTTTCTTTTTTCTTTGAGACGGAGTTTCACTCTCGTTGCCCAGGCTGGAGTGCAATGGCACAATCTTGGCTCACCACAACCTCCACCTCCCGGGTTCAAGCAATTCTCCTGCCTCAGCCTCCCGAGTAGCTGGGATTACAGGCATGCGCCACCAAGCCTGGCTAATTCTATATTTTTAGTAGAGATGGGGTTTCTCCATGTTGGTCAGGCTGGTCTCGAACTCCCAACCTCAGGTGATCCGCCCGCCTCAGCCTCCCAAAGTGCTGGGATTATAGGCTGAGCCACCGTGCCCAGCCATAGGAATTCTATATACAATCTACACAGGACAGTTTTGAGGACATAGTTCATTTTTATTTATTTTTTTTTTTGAGACGGAGTCTTGCTCTATCGCCCAGGCTGGAGTGCAGTGGCGCAATCTCAGCTCACTGAAACCTCTGCCTCCCAGGTTCAAGTGATTCTCCTGTCTCAGCCTCCCAAGTAGCTGGGAATACAGGTGCACAACACTATGCCCAGCTAATTTTTATATTTTTAGTAGTGACAGGATTTTCCATGTTACCCAAGCTGGTCTCAGACTCCTGACCTCAAGTGACCCGCCTGCCCCGGCCTCCCAAAGTGCTGGGATTATAGGCATGCACCACTGTGCCCAGCCCTAACTTCATTTTTTTATGAGAGACTTGCTGTGTTAAACTATAATTTTCTTTCATTATTCTTGTTTTTGAGACAGGGTCTCACTTTATCAACCAGGCTGGAGTGCAGTGGTACGATCATAGTTCACTGCAACCTTGATCTCCTAGGCTCAAGCAATCTTCCCACTACAGCCTCCGAGGTAGCTGAGGACTACAGGTGCATGCCATCACACTTGGCTAATTTTTTAAATTCTTTGTAGAGATGGGGTTTTCCTGTATTACCCATGCTAGTCTCAAACTCCTGGGCTCAAGCAATCATCTGGCCTCGGCCTCCCAAAGTGCTGGGACTAGAGGGATGAACTACTGCATCCTGCTTCAAACTTTTGAAACAGATAAGACAGTGACTAAGCTATAAACTTATAACTTCATTTCAGTGCAGTTATTTTGAAAAAAAAATTTTTTGTCTGGAATGAACAGAACAGTATACTTTTTTTTTTTTTTTTTTTTTTGAGATGGAGTTTCGCTCTTGTTGTCCAGGCTGGAGTGCAATGGCGCGATCTCGGCTCACCACAACCTCTGCCTCCCAGGTTCAAGTCATTCTCCTGCCGCAGCCTCCTGAGTATCTGGGATTACAGGCATGCACCACCACGCCCGGCTAATTTTGTATTTTTAGTAGAGAAGCGGTTTCTCCAAGTTGGTCAGGCTGGTCTCAAAACTCCCGACCTCAGGTGATCCACCCACCTCGGCCTCCCAAAATGCTGGGATTACAGGTGTGAGCCACCGTGCCCAGTCTCAGAATAGTATACTTAAATTGCTATTTTAAAATATTGTTTAAAATTTTTAATTCAGATTTCCAATAAGAAGCTGTCTTGAGATTGCCAGACATTTTACAGTGAGCTGACACTGTTCTCATCCATAAAAAGGCAAAATGGAAAGGCCAGAAAGACATGAAGGGAACAGAAAGCCTTCCCTATAAAAACAGGATACGCACTTTGGGAGGCTGAGGCGGGCAGATCAGAAGGTCAAGAGATCAAGACCATCCTGGCTAACACGGTGAAACCCCGTCTCTACTAAAAATACAAAAAGAAATTAGCCGGGTGTAGTGGCGGGCGCCTGTAGTCCCAGCTACTTGGGAGGCTGAGGCAGGAGAATGGTGTCAAGCCGGGAGGCAGAGCTTGCAGTGAGCCGAGATCGCGCCACTGCACTCCAGCCTGGGCGACAGAGCGAGACTCTGTCTAAAACAAAAACAACAAAACAAAACAAAAAAACAGGATACTCATAGATTTTTTTTTAATGGTAAAAAGTAGTGAAGTAATTGGGAGGTTCTCACTTAGATAAAAATTTTATATTCTTAGAAAAGTTCCTTTCTGCATAAATAGCACTAAAGAGTTAAAGAATGCAGATTGTGATCTGACTTCATCCATAGTTGTAGCCTCTGATTTTCTCTATTCATCAGGAATCATTATATTAATAATATAAGCTCCTCACTGTCTATTGTTTACAGCTGTGGGAGTTACAAAGTAAACTCTCTGTGCCTTTTCCCCTCTTTTGTTGTTACTAATGGTGTTGTTTAGCAAACTGCTATTGAAGCTAAATGATAAAATGTAAGACCCCCATTCTCATGACAATATGACTATTTTTTAAGTATAACTGGTTTGGGAAATTTATCAGATTCTTTTTTTTTTTTTGAGACGGAGTCTCACTCAGTTGCCCAGGCTGGAGTGCAGTGGTGCCATCTCGGCTTACTGCAAGCTCCGCCTCCCGGGTTCACACCATTACACCATTCTCCTGCCTCAGCCTCTGGAGTAGCTGGGACTACAGGTGCCCATCACCACGCCCAGCTAATTTTTTGTATTTTTAGTAGAGACGGGGTTTCACCGTGTTAGCCAGGATGGTCTCGATCTCCTGACCTCGTGATCCACCCGCCTCGGCCTCCCAAAGTTATCAGATTCTTAACCCATGTTTTTAGCAGCAAAAATGGTGATTTTAAAATGCTGTTTAGAATTTTCCTTCTCAAGTATTTTGCATTGTCATAATAAAAAGACAAGCACATGTTATCTTCAGCTGTTCATATAGCCACTTCTAGAGACTAATACAACCTGATTCTCAGAATTAAATCATGGCATATATGTTACTACATTTGACCTGGTAATTTAATGACAGAACTATCTAAATGAAAATAGCCAGAATAATTTACTAATGTTTCAGCTTTTAAGAGACATGGTCTCACTCCACTGCCCAGACTGGAGTGCAGTGGCCTCATCATAGCTCACTGCAGCCTCAAATTCCTCAGGTCAAGCAATCCTCCTGCCTCAGCCTCCCGAGTAGCTATACTACAGGCACATTCCACCCATGCCCAAGTAATTTTTTTATTTTTTGTAGAGACAGTCTCGCTATATTGCTCAGGATAGTTTTGAACGACTGGCCTTAAGTGGTTCTGTGGCCTTGGCCTCCCAAAGCGCTGGGATTATAACTGTAAGCTACCCAGCCTGGCCTCAGCTTTTTTTTTTTTTTAAACTATAATGCACTACTGTACAATAGGTGCACTGACAATGAAATGAACAAAATAAGCTTTTCTATTTGCTCTGAGGCCATAATGCAGATGTTTTAATTTACGTTAAGACCAAAGACTCTAAATCTCAAGTAATTTATCAGTTTACACATTTTAAAGACACTGTTACACAGTGATATAAATAATGCTGGGCCAAATGTGGTGGCTCACGCCTGTAATCCCAGCACTTTGGGAGGCAGATCACCTGAGGTCAGGAGTTCAAGACCAGCCTGGCCAACCTGGTGAAACCCCATCTCTACTAAAAACACAAAAATTAGCTGGATGCGGTGGCATGCACCCATAATCCCAGCTACTCTGGAGGCTGAGGCAGGAGAATCACTTGAACCTAGGAAGTGGAGGTTGCAGTGAGATGAGATCACACCACTGCACTCTAGCCTAGGCGACAGAGCAAGACTCTGTCTCAAAAAAAAAAGGGGGCTGTATTACATCAAGAAAAGGGTTTGTGGAAACTCTGGGAGCCTAAACTTTTAAAACTTAGCAGCAGATTTAAACTACTACCATTTCTCCATCATAAGTGAGACACTCCTGGAAAACACGGTCTAAGAAGACATTGGTCATGGTAGCTGTTCCATAGCGTGAGAGTTCTTCTTTACTGAGCATGCCATTGTGATCTTTATCAAGATTCAAGTACTGGCCTTGGGAAGAAAAATAATAAAGACACTTATGACCACAATAAAATTTTAATCAGAAGAATAGACTAACAAAAAGTTATTTGTCTTGGTTAATATTTTGATTTTCAAACTATTCATGTTATGATTAGGGTAGTGGCCTATGTGTAATACTATCAGCTACCTTTGCAATCTTGATCAGAAAAACTCTTGGGCTACAAACAGCCAAAGAAAACCCATCATGAAGGCCATAGTCTCTGGGCTGTTTCACTTACATCATTATTTGTTTTCAGTTTGCAGTCTTTTTAAACATTCCTAGGTTTCTAAATTAAATGGAGGTAGAGGCCAACAAAAAGCACTGAAATGCTAGCACTTGAAAGTAGAGATAAGAATGCCAAAAGGAGGCCGGGCACGGTGGCTCACGCTTGTAATCCCAGCACTTTGGGAGGCTGAGGAGGGCAGATCAGAGGTCAGGAGTTCCAGACCAGCCTGGCCAACATAGTAAAACACCGTCTCTACTAAAAAAAAAAAAAAAAAAAAAAAAAAATTAGCCGGGTGTGGTGGCGAGCGCCTGTAATCCCAGGTACTTGGGAGGCTGAGGCAAGGAGAATCGCTTGAACCTGGGAGGTGGAGGCTGCAGTGAGCCGAGATCGTGCCACTGGACTCCAGCCCAGGTAACAGTGCAAGACTCCATCTCCAAAAAAAAAAAAAAAAAAAAAAATGCCAAAGGAGTCGAAAGACCACCCAACAAGATAATGTAGAATAGCTCCATCAGTAGACCCTGGGAACAGCATTTTATCAACACAGCATGACAATAGCTAATGTTCATAATGATGCTCCTGAGTCAACAAGGATCAAATTACATTCTGTTCTATTGAAAAGAAAGTGTATAACTTAAAAAGGGTTCTGCTGTGTGCAGTGCCTCATGCCTATAATCCCAACACTTTGGGAGGTCAGGGCAGGTGGATTGCTTGAGCCCAGGAGTTTGAAACCAGCCTGGGCAACACAGTGAGATCCCATCTCTAAAAAAAAATAAAATAAATTAGCCAGGCATGGCGCCTGTAGTCCCAGTACTGGGATCGGTGGGGTGGAGTGGGGTAGGGGAACTGAGGTGGGAGGACTGAGCCGAGGACTTCAAGGCTGCACTGAGCCATGATCGTGCCACTGCACTCCAGCCAGGGTGACAGAGTGAGACCCTGTCTTCAAAAAGAAAAGGTTGGGGGGAGTCCAAAAAGTTAAAACATTGGTATTTAAACAAGTAAATTTTGGTAATGTAGAATACTAGAGCTTAAGGTAATTAAATACTTTGATCTTAAGGTATATCAGTGTTATGTATAAAACTGTCCTCTGAACACCAATTTCCTGAAGAATGGATAATTCAAATTTTAGCATTATGATAGGAACATACCATAAACTCTTAGGGCAGAAGGAGCAGAAAACCAATTTGTTTCTTGACTCTCCTTGGACAGTTCCTCATCCCTTAGCTAATGGATCACAAAGACATAATTAGAAGATAGCAACTGTCAAGTGATACAATTAAGTAGTTTAAAAACATTTACCTCCAATAAATCATCTAGGAAGCTGCATGCTAAAATATCTTGAATTTTTATCTTTCCTTTAAGAACATAAAGAAACACAATTAATTTCATTTTAAGAAAAGAGCAACTCAATTAATTTAAAAAAAATTTTTTTAACAAGAGTAATCACACGATTGATATTTTAAAGCTTCTAGCTCTTATGCTCCAAAGTCCTTATTAAATATTGCTACAAAAAGGGAAATCTCGGCTGGGCGCGGTGGCTCACTGCATAATTCCAGCACTTTGGGAAGCTGAGGCAGGTGGATCACCTGAGGTCAGGAGTTCCAGACCAGCCTGGCCAACATGGTGAAACCCCATCTCTACTAAAAACACAAAAAATTAGCTGGGTGTGGTGGAGGGCGCCTGTAATCCCAGCTACTGGAGGCTGAGGCAGGAGAATCGCTTGAACCTGGGAGGCAGAGGTTGCAGTGAGCTGAGATCGAGCCATTGTACCACAGCCTAGAGAACAAGAGCAAAACTCCATCCCCACCCTGCAAAAAAAAAAAAAGAGAAATCTACAGGCAACATTTAATAACATCTCTACTTGTATACCTCAACTATATAAATCTAAGTGGTAAATTCTAAAATTATACTGATGTCAGATTTTCAAAAAAGTTGTGATTATAGATATAGTACTGCTGGTACATGAACAGGGACACTGTCTCCATTTATTTTTGGCAGGTTCTGGACTAGAAAGCAATACACAGGTAAACAGGTGTGGTTTAAGAGCAGAGTTTGTTTTCTTTGTCTTGTTCTTTTTTTTTTTTTTTGAGACAGAGTTTCACTCTTGTTGCCCAGGCTGGAGTGCAATGGTGTGATTTCGGCTCACTGCAATCTCTGCCTCCCGGGTTCAAGCGATTCTCCTGCCTCAGCCTCCTAAGTGGCTGGGAATACAGGCACCTGCCACCACGCCTAGCTAATTTTTTCTATTTTTAGTAGAGATGGGGTTTCACTATGTTGGCCAGGCTGGTCTTGAACACCTGACCTCAGATGATTCACCCGTCTCAGCCTCCCAACGTGCTGGGATTACAGGCGTGAGCCACTGCGCCTGGCTGCTGCTGCTTTTTTGTACAGAAGAGGTCTATCTTGCCAGGGCTGGTCTTGAACTCCTAGGCACTAGTGATTTCTCACCTCAGCTTCCCAAAGTGCTGGGATTACAGGTGTGAGCCACCACACCCAGCCCAGATGGGAGTTTGAATGCCACTTTTAAATATGTAACCTAGCTAAGTCTCAGTTGCCTTACACATAAAATGTGGACAATAATGTACCTTCCTTATGGGGTTATGAGATGAAAATGAATGAATCCATGTAAAATGCTTAGCATACTATATAAGTCAAAACATGTGATATTATTTTGTAAAATTTGAAAGGGAAAAAGTATATATGTGTGTACTTATAGTAGAGGAGTTCAAAAAACACTGTCAGCTACCATATGCTGTGATTGGATTCATAACTAGATTTTTTTTTTTTTTTTGGACACAAGGTCTGGCTCTGTTGCCCAGACTGAAGTGCAGTGGCCCGATCTTGGCTCACTGCAACCTCTGCCTCCTGGTTTCAAGTGATCCACTTCAGCAGCTTCCCAAGTAGCTGGGACTACAGGCGCGCGCCACTATGCCTGGCTAGTTTTTTTTTTTTTTTTTTTTTTTTTGAGACGGAATTTCACTCTTGTTGCCCAGGCTGGAATGCAATAGCGCGATCTTGGCTCACCTCTGCCTCCCGGGTTCAAGCGATTCTCCTGCCTCAGCCTCTCGAGTAGCTGGGATTACAGGTGTGAGCCACCGTGTCCAGCCAATTTTTGTAATTTTTTTTTTTGTAGAGAAAAAGTTTCGCCATGTTGCCCAGGCTGATCTTGAACTCCTGAGCTCAAGTGGTCCACCCAACTCAGCCCCCCAGAGTGCTGAAATTACAGGCGTGAACCACTATGCCAGGCCCACAGCTGAATTTTCAAGGACAGAAGGACAATCAGGCACTTTGATTTGGACCTTCTCTGTCCTTTCCTCTGCTCCAGTTACATGTAGTTAAGTCTGGGCAGGTTTGAACAGTTAATTAAACATACTGTTAATGAGGCCATATTTACCAATCCAATCCTTATAGAGAATGAGAAAAATATGCATCACTGGCTAAATGGCTCTCATATTTCCAAATACATATTTTTCATCAAAAAGAGAACAATTCTGCAGTATGTCACACAGCAGAGACAGCAAATTATATGCGAATAACTGGCTTCCTAGAACTGGAAGGAGGTATTTATGACTGACTACCCAGTTCATACTTCTTCACTGTTAGATGACGTCCCCCTGTCTGTCACACAGCAGGTTATAGTCAGTGCAAGTAAATCATAAAATATCTTCAGATAAACATAACCAAAGTACTGCTACTGTTTTTTCTACCTTTTTATCTCCTTGAAATTCACCAAATTTTTAATGGCAGTGACAGGAAAATCAATGATATTTTTCAAGAGTTTAGTTATTGAGATTTAGATATAATAATATCCTCATAATATCTAAGTTAGATAAGATTTTCTTTTACCTGTTCTTAAAGGATCTAAAAAGAAGAAGAACTTCCTAACTGCTGTACAAACATAAAAGGAGTAGAAAGATTTTTCCAGACCATCTAATTGTGGCAACGTAGGGATAAGTTCCAATATGTAGTTTTCTAAATCCTGAAAATAAAACAAAATAAAGTGTTAAATGTCCAATTTTGATTCATTAGATATTAGAATATAATTTCATTACTAAAAATTATTCAGCATTAATACTATATTGATAAAGAAATTCATGACTATTTTAGTGGTAGAACTATTTTACATTAAATTTTGTTTCTACTAATTTAAGTTTTAACATTTTTGAAAAGTAGTAAATTCTACATAGTTCCAAATTCAAAGGGAACAAAGATATTGATTAAAAAGCCTCTCACCTATTTCTTCTCCCCAGAGGTTAAGTAACCTGTATTATCAACTTCTGATGCAGCTTCCCAAAGGTAACAGATGCAAATATGAACCAATACATACATATTTCTTTCCCTCTTTTTTTTTTTTTGAGAGGGAGTCTTGCTCTGTCACTCAGGCTGGAGTGCAGTGGTGTGATCTCAGCTCACTGCAACCTCCGCCTCCCAAGTTCAAGCGATTCTCCTGCCACAGCCTCCTGAGTAGCTGGGACTACAGGCGTGCACCACCATGCCCAGCTAATTTTTGTATTTTTAGTAGAAACGGGGTTTCACCATGTTGGCCAGGATGGTCTCGATCTTTTGACCTCATGATCCAGCCACCTCTACCTCCCAAAGTGCTGGGACTACAGGTGTGAGGCACCGCACCCGGCCTTTCCCTCTTTTTACACAAAGGATGTATCAACATACCATGAAAACTGCTTTTGTCATTCCGTAATATATTTTACAGTTATTCCATACTGACTCTCAAAGAGCTTCCACTCTTTGAGAATAAATAGCTATATGTTATATCATTGTATAGATGTGCCATATTTAATTAACTAGGCCTCTATTGGGACATTTAGTTTTTTCCTAATATTTTGCTACACAAAAAATAATACCATAAGGGCTAAGCTAATTATTCATTCATAGATATTATGGAAGAATATAGAATACAATTTCTGTAAGTGGACGTGCTGGGTTGTAGCATATGCACATGTAAAATTTTGATAGACACTGGGAAACTTCCATCTCCCCACAAACGCCATGTGAATTTTATACTCCCACCAACATTTGTCAGACACTGCATGACAGATATTGCTATAAGCTAGAACTACATGCTCAAGGTAGTTCACATTTTCAATACTGGATCTCAATGTATTCCTTCTTTTTGAGGCAGGGTCTCACTCTGTCACACAGGCTGCTGGAGTGCAGCAGCATGATCTCGGCTCACTGAAACCTCTACCTCCCAGGCTCAAGTGATCCTTCCACCTCAGCCTCCTGAATAGCTGGGACCACAGAGATGCACCACCACACCCAGTTAATTTTTTGTATTTTGGTAGAGATGGGGATTCACCATGTTGCCCAGGCTGGTCTCGAACTCTTGAGCTCAAGCTATCTGCCCACCTTGGCCTCCCAGTGTTGGAATTACAGGTGTGAGCCACTGTGCCTGGTTATTATTCCTTTTTTAAAAATTTTTTAAATCACCAAAATGTCATGAATATATTCCTTTTTTTTCGAGATGGACTCTTGCTCTGTCGCCCAGGCTGGAGTGCAGTGACGAAATCTCGGCTTACTGCAACCTCCGCCTCCCGGGTTCAAGCGATTCTCCTGCCTCAGCCTCTTGAGTAGCTGGGACTACAGTTGCGTGCCACCATGCCTGGCTAATTTTTTGTATTTTTAGTAGAGACAAGGTTTCACCGTGTTAGCCAGGATGGTCTCGATCTCCTGACCTCGCGATCTGCCCACCTTGGCCTCCCAAAGTGCTGGGATTACAGGCGTGAGCCACCACGCCCAGCCAAATATACTCCTTTTAATGACATAAATCTTTGCAAAGCTAGGTTTTGATGGTTCCTGTGGTAAAGTACCACACAAAAATTAGTCAACAGGAAATGACGAGGGCAAGTGTCCAGTCTAATTCCCAGGTTTAAGTAGTTGTACACATCCCATTAATAACTGTACTTAAGAATGAAATAAAAATATCTTCTTTCAGCTTAAGTGTATTATTTATTCAAATGGCTAATAAGCTTAATGAATACTCATTAAATTGTTTAGAATTAACTAGTTAATAAGTGAAACTTTTAGGGATTTCTTTTGGCTCAGAAGCACTGTGAAAAAATTACTCAAACACTAAAGGTGTCAATTCAAACTTTCTGATCTTTGCTAATTTGATAGGTGAAAAATGGCAACTTAGTGTAGATTTATCTGGCATTTCTCTTATGTGAAGTTAGTTGTTTCTTATGATTAAGCATTTGAATTTTACTTTTTATACATTAACTATATCTTTGTCCAGTTTTCTATTGGGTTAATGGCTTTCTTCTTGATTTCTGGGAGCTTTTTATATATTAGGGTAATTGGCCATTTCTGACTGTTTCAGATATTTCCCCCAGTTTGTTGTTTTCTTTTTACTTTAACATGGGCTTTGCCCTATAGATCTTTAACAATTTAGCTGAATTTATTGTTTTCTAGACTTCTGGGTTTTGTCATACTTAGAAAGGCTTTCCCTATTACAGGATTATAAATTTAAAAGCCTCCCATGGTTTCTTTCTCTTTTTTTTTTTTTTTTTTTTTGAGACAGAGTCACAGTCCAGTCCAGGCTGGAGTGCAGTGGCGCAATCTCAGCTCACTGAAACCTCCACCTCTTGGGTTCATGCGATTCTTGTGTCTCAGCCTGAGTAGCTGGGATTACAGGCACGTACCACCACGCCTGGCTAATTTTTGTATTTTTAGTCAGAGGGGGTTTCGCCATGTTGGCCAGGCTGGTCTCGAACTCCTGACCTCAAGTGATCCGCCTGCCTTGGCCTCCCAAAGTGCTGGAATTACAGGCGTGAGCCACTGTGCCCTCCCATGGTTTCTTATACTTATTTTAACAATGTTATTTTTGCTTTAACCATTTCAAATATCAAATTTCTGGTAGATCTGAGATACTTTTAAGTTTATAGGACAACTGGCATCTCAAACTTCAAGTGTCCAAAATGGGGCTCTCTTGTCATCTCCAACCTTGGTCCTCACCTGCTTTTCCTCTATTCCAACAGTTACTCAAAATAAAAATGTAAGACTTGTCTTTGGCTTCTCTTTTTCTTCATCAATGCCTTCAAACTCCTTACCCTGAACATCCAATCTAGCAGCAATTTGTGTTTTTTCTGGGAAGGAGGGGAGTCCAAAATATATATTGAATTAATCTATTTCTGGCTTTCTCTACAGCCACCAATTACCTTAGTCAGGGGCCCATCATCTCACCTGGACTATCACAGTAGGTGCCTAAATATTTTTATCTATTTAGAGACGGAGCCTTGCTCTGTCACCCAAGCTGGAGTGCAGTGGCTCAATCTTGGCTCACTGCAACCTCCATCCCCCGAGTTCAGGTGATTCTCCTGCCTCAGCCTCCAAGTAGCTGGGATTACAGGTGCCTACCCCCATACCCAGCTAATTTTTGTATTTTTAGTGGAGACGGGGTTTCATCATGTTGGCCAGGCTGGTCTTGAACTCCCAACCTCAAGCGATCCACCTGCCTCGGCCTCCCAAAGTTGCTGGGATTACAGGCATGAGCTACCGTGCCTGGCCGTACTTTGAGTTCCTTACATCCTCCATACAGCATCCAGAATGATCTTTTAAAATGTAAATCATATCCTGACAGACTCAGCTTAAAACTTCCAATGGTTTCCCATTAGCCTCAAAATAAATCCAAAGTCCTTACTGTGGCCCAAAAGGCCCTACATGTGGCCCCTGCCTACTTCTCCAACTTCATTTTCTGTTACTATAATCCTTGTTCTAGCCACACTGGCTTCCTTCTGTTCCTAGAACAGGTCCAGGCTTAATTTTGCCTTGGAGACACTGTATTTGCCATTTCCTCTATGCTACATCTTCATAAGGCTGGCTTCTTTCTCATACTTCATGGCTAAAACTCAATCACTATCTCAAAAAGATGCTCCTTCCAGCCTACCTAAAATCGTCTGTCAATCCCAGTCATATTCCTGCCTAGTTTACTGTTTTATTTTCTACATATAACTTGTCACTATTTGATATTATCTGCTTATAATTTAATGTCTGTCTTCCCACTCTGCTAGAAAAAATAGGTCTACAAGGGAACAAAAATTGTACTGTGTCCCTGGAAAGGTTTTAAAGTATAACATTTAGAATGAGCTAACAGATTCCATCTACAGAAATCTGGGCAAGAAAACAAAAAAAAAAGAAAAAAAAGAAATCTGGGCAAACAGATTGTCACAAAGTAAAACATGAGCCCTACAAGCTTAGAATAATACCTGCCCCCAAATAAATGTCTACTAAATGCTTAATAAGATTTAATAAGTGAATAAAACTTTGTATACTCTATTCAGATTATAAATGTTGGTCTGGAAGCCACTGCCTTTCAAATTAGTAAGACACAAAGTCTGGGTTTCAAAAGGCAATGGGCCAAGGATGGAATAAATACTTTGAGAGAAGTGTTTTCTTTCATTGAGAGAAGGGGAAAATTATTCCTTTTTAAAAACAACTATAGAAGTACACTGTTTCTTTTTTCTCCCTTTTGCTCATCTCTCTTTCAATCTTTGTTTCCATCCATGGAAAGAGGCAAGACAAGCAGTAACAGAGGACTGTTTTTATAAATCAATATTGCTGTTTTTATAAATCAAGTGAACTGCTAACAAGAATTCTCAGAGCTAGGGAAGTACTCCAGTTTTGGACCTGACCTCTAAACAAGTACCAGCAGGTGGCTAATTATGTCTTCCTTGCTAGAAAGAGATGGCCAGAAGCAAGAGCCTTTTATTGTCAAGTTGGTCTGAACCTTAAAGAGAATTGTAGTGTGCCCCTGGAAAGGTTTTACAGTATAAATGTTCAGAATGAGCTAACAGATTCTATCTACAGAAATCCAGACAAAACAGAATGCAACAAATTATAGCAGGAACCATACGAACTGTAACAAGAAATTTACATTTCTTTAACTCTTATATCTGAATAATTATTTGATTAATTAACCTAGTTTATATTCATGCCCAACTCCCTTCCCCTCTCCCCTACAACCTTAAAAAAAGCACTGTATATTTGGGGAAAAAGCCTGAGGTGAAAAGTAAGTCCATATAATTTAGATACCCATACTCAGAAGAAGCATAGCCATTTGGACCATGAAGTTATAATTCTCTGTTGATAACTTGGCCTAATTACAGCACTACCTAATAGGAAACAAGCAGCCTCTTGGTAACTGACCTAGCAACCTTAAACCCAGAGGTGGGAATACAGTCACATTCATTTTCTCTCTCATATTTTCTTTTTTCTTTTTCTTTTGAGACATAGTCTTGCTCTGTTGCCCAGGCTGGAGTGCAGTGGCGTGATCTCAGCTTACTGCAACTGCCTCTTGGGTTCAAGCGATTCTCCTGCCTCAGCCACTCTGGTAGCTGGGATTACAGGCATCTGCTACCATGCTCAGCTAATGTTTTTGTATTTTTAATAGAGACAGGGTTTCACCATGTTGGCCAGGCTGGTCTCGAAGTCCTGACATCAAGTGATCCACTCGCCCTGACCTCCCAAAGTGCTGGGATTATAAGCGTGAGCTACCATGTCTGGCTTCTCTTACATTTTCTTAAAAAAAAAAAGTGGGGGGGTGGAATTCTTGGTCCTTTAAAAAATAGTGACACATTTATATCATTCATGAATAATCAAACGTTTTTCAGTGATTTTTAAATGTTAAAATGCTACATTCTTTTTATTTTCCCCTTTAAAAGGCTTTTTTTTTTTTTTTTTTGAGACAGAGTCCGCTCTTGTCACCCAGGCTGGAGTGCAATGGCACGATCTGGGCTCACTGCAACCTCCGCCTCCTGGGTTCAAGCGATTCTCTTGTCTCAGCCTCCTGAGTAGCTGGGATTACAGGTGGCCACCACCATGCCTGGCTAATTTTTGTATTTTTAGTAAAGACGGGGTTTCTCCATGTTGGTCAGGCTCGTCTTGAACTCCTGACCTCATGATCTGCCCGCCTTGGCCTCCCAAAATGCTGGGATTATAGTCATGAGCCACCGCGCCCAGCCAAAAGGCCTTTTTTTTTTTTAAAGTTTGAAGAAAAAGAATCTAAAAAGGAATTTGTATAGTCAATATACATTAAACATTTGTTTAATAACACAGATCATTTGTTAAAAAAAATAAAAATAAAAAACCAAACCCCAAAATGGAAACATCCTGTGTCTCAACAAAAACTATATGGAATCAACACCACCGAGGTCTATGGAAAAAAAAAGAAAAACCTGTTCCCTTTGCTCTGCTGGAAGCTGGAAGGTGCTAGGCCCCTGTGTAGTAGTGCATAGAATTCTAGCTGCTTTCCTCTATTGAGCACAGAGTATACTATGTCTCTATGTGAATATGGACAGTTAGCATTTACCAACATCTCCTTGTTTACTGTCTCTTTTTTTTTTTTGAGACGGAGTCTCGCTCTTTCACCCAGGCTGGAGTGCAGTGGCATGATCTCGGCTCACTGCAAGCTCCGCCTCCTGGGTTCACGCCATTCTCCTGCCTCAGCCTCCCAAGTAGCTGGAACTACAGGTGCCCGCCACCATGCCTGGCTAATTTTTTTTTGTATTTTTAGTAGAGACGTGGTTTCACCGTGTTAGCCAGGATGGTCTCGATCTCCTGACCTCGTGATCTGCCCACCTCGGCCTCCCAAAGTGCTGGGATTACAGGCGTGAGCCACCACGCCCGGCGTCCTTGTCTACTGTCTCTTATTTAAAAAAAGAAAATAAATTTTACAAAATGGGGTTATAGAAGGTTAGCAAAGGGTAGGTTTGAAACGTTTTGATAGTTTAAAGTGAGCATTTTGACACCGTTGCTTTTCCTTTGGCATGTTTAATTGTGATTTTTAAGGGGCATCCTTGCAGTTTAAAATGACACCTTTAAAATAAATTCTCTCTCTCTTTTTTTTTGAGACAGGGTCTCCCTGTGTTGCCCAGGCTGGAGTGCAGTGGTGCAATCTCGGCTCACTGCAACCTCCGCCTCCCAGGTTCAAGCGATTCTCCCACCTCAGCCTCCTGAGTAGCTGGGATTACAGGCATGCACCACCACAGCCCAGCAAATTTTTCTATTTTTAGTAGAGATGGGATTTCATCATATTGGTCAGGCTGGTCTCAAACTCCTGACCTCAGGTGATCCGCCCACGTCAGCCTCCCAAAGTGCTGGGAGTACAGGCCTTGGGAATACAGGCGTGAGCCACTGCACCCAGCCAATACATTTTTTTTTTTTTTTTTGAGACGGAGTTTCACTCTTGTTGACTAGGCTGGAGTGCAATGGCGCTATCTCGGTTCACAGCAACCTCTGCCTCCTGGGTTCAAGCGATTCTCCTGCCTCAGCCTCCCAAGTAGCTGGGATTACAGGTATTTGCCACCAAGCCTGGCTAATTTTGTATTTTTAGTAGAGATGGGGTTTCTCCATGTTGGTCAGGCTGGTCTCGAACTCCCGACCTCAGGTGATCCGCCTGCCTCATCCTCCCAAAGTGCTGGGATTACAGGTGTGAGCTACCGCACCCAGCATAAATTCTCTCTTAATGATGACTTGAACGCTGCTACTCCATGGGGGAATCAGTAGAACCTGTAGGATCTTATTTGGAATTGACATTCTCTTTTGTAATTTTGTTTATTTTAAATTTGTTTTTTGTTTCACTGGAAAGATGATGTTCAATTTTAAAAGTTGAAAGTGTACAAGTTGCTTTGTTACGGTAAAACTAAATATGTACACACAAACACACACAGACAGAAATAAAACAAAGTATTATGAGAATAGCCTGTAATCCCAACACCCAGTGATAACTACAGTTTACATTTTAGTGTCTATAAGAGTTAATATAATATCTATAAGGTTAATACTTACAGATTCCCGAAGGTACCCCTGCCCAGCGACATCATATAAACTGAGTCCTATTCTTGTTTGATGAAGCCAAACTGACAATAAACAAGAAAATGAAAGTCATTCTTAAGATCTATCATTCAGATATGAAAAAGGAGATAAAGAGCCAGATTTGAGACAAGCTAATCTAGTAACTCTAAAAACATTTCTTCTCACCACAAAATTGCTTGAAACAAAAAACCACAGAATGGAAGAGTTCAACAATTCTACCACGACTAAAGCTATAACAACATTGACGCCTTGAAGATACTGTTCTTACCGATTAAACTTGGTACCGATTAAACTTGGTGTTCCACCGAACAGGGACAACTAGTATAAGGTTATGCCTTCAATGAAGCTGCTCTTATTTCTGAGGTTAATTACAGCAACCAATTATTAAAGACTGTATACAATAGGCTTTCACAGATTATTATGGCACTTGTAGGAATCATAAGTTCAAGCTGTTTAATTGATGCTCCTTGAAACTGATATTACAGCTGTGGGTTTTAAACTATCCTTTCAGTCAACTCAACTTGTAATATATTGGTAAAATAAAATTATCAGTAAATTAAAATTATTTCAAATTACCATACATTAAAACTCTTGGTTCAGCTCTTAATATTTCTAGTATACTATTATCTTTAAGACACATGAGGGTTTAAAAAATTTTTGTTTTTTTATGATAATCCAAGTTTATGTAACACATCTTGGTCAAAAGATAAGAAATTCTACTATTCAAACTTAGAGTGATTTCACATGGAAGAAATACTTATAAAAGCACAGACCAAAAACCTACTTGATTCCCAGATAAGGAGTTCAAGCACAGTAAAAATGAATCACCTTTTCTCATGACATAATTAAAGAACTGCATGATGGAAATTCTTCCATATGAATCTGTATGAAGGAGTTTAGCAAAGACTTTTGCTGTGAAAAATTGCCTAAGAAAAGAAAATAAAGATTTAAATGATCTGCCAACATAAAAGAAAATGACTTCTACATAAATTAGCAAACAATGGCATAAATTCATACAATTAAAAATGAAAGAACAATAGAGACTCCTTATAATTCAAAAACTTAAAATATTAAGTCAAACTTTTTTTTTTTTTTTAAAGAAATGGAGATTTGGCCAGGCGCATGGGCTCTTGCCTGTAATCCCAGCACTTTGGGAGGCCGAGGCAGGCACATCACAAGTCAAGAGATCGAGACCATTTTGGCCAACATGGTGAAACCCCGTCTCTAGTAAAAATACAAAAAGTATTTGTATTGGGTATTTATATTGTATTATATTGTATTTATATTGGCCCAGCCAATATTTGAGGCATTTAAAATGCTTAACATATTCTTTTGTTAATACAATAATACTTGGGAGGCTGAGGCAGGAGAATCACTTGAACCCCAGAGGTGGAGGTTGCAGTGAGCCGAGATTGCGCCACTCCACTGCAGCCTAGCAACAGAGCAAGACTCCATCTCAAAAAAAAAAATATATATATATATATATATACATATATATATATAGAAACGGAGATTTGCTCTGTTGCCCTGACTGATCTCGAACTCCTGGCCTCAAGTGATCCACCTGCCTTGGCCTCCCAAAGCACTGGAATTACAAACGTGAGGCACCATGCCTAGCCTAAGTCATAAATGTTTGCATTCTTTTTTTTTAATTAAAAGTTTTTTTTATTTTGCAGAGATGGGCACGTGAGCCACCGTGCCTGGCCTTGCATTCTTTTTTGTTTGCTTTTGTCTGTCTTAAGGCTGAAAGTGTCATAAACTATATTATTTCTTTTTTTTTTTCCTTTTTGAGATGGAGTCTTGCTCTTTCGCCAAGCTGGAGTGCAGTGGCATGATCTCGGCTCACTGCAACCTCTGCCTCCGGGGTTCAAGCGATTCTCCTGCTTCAGCCTCCCGAGTAGCTGGGATTACAGGCACACACCACCACGCCCAGCTAATTTTTCTATTTTTAGTAGAGACGGGGTTTCACCATGTTGGCCAGGATGGTCTTGTTCTCTTGACCTCGTGATCCACCCACCTCGGCCTCCCAAAGTGCTGGGATTACAGGCATGAGTCACCACACCAGGCTATATTATTTATTTTAATAACTTCAAACCAATTTGATTTTTTGACTGTAAATAATTTTATTAAATTTCATTAGTAACTTAAACGGACTCAAATGTCATTCCATTTACTTCATTTAATATTTGAGGATTTGTTTATTTTTTTTTAAAGGTAAGGCCTTGCTCTGTCGCCCAGGCTGGAGTGCAGTGGCTTAATCACAGCTCATCCTCCTGGGCTCAAGCAATTCTCCCACCTCAGCCTCCTGAGTAGCTACAGGTGTATGCCCCCACACCCAGATAATTTTTTTATTTTTAGTAGAGACAAGATCTCCCTAAGTTGCCCAGGCTGGCCTCAAACACCCCAGCTCAAGCAATCCTCTCATCTCAGCCTCCAAAACTGCTGGGATTACAGGTGTGAGCCACTGTGCCCAGCCAATATTTGAGGCATTTAAAATGCTTAACATAACACATTCTTTTGTTAATTATATTATTCTTACTTGCACTTTGCTCCAGCCTTTTCACCAACCTTCAAAAAGTTTTCGTAATTGATCATCGCTTCTTCTCCAATCATAGGTGGTGTCTGGTGTTTGTCCAGCAAAAACCATAAATTCTTAAGAGAATTGTGGAAGTGAAGATGTTGTAAGTTAAAAACAACAAGATTTTAAAATGTAGTTAAATGTGTGCTTTCCACTAAAATGACAGTTTGTTGGCAGAGTCAATATTAAGATGAATCTCATGCCCTATTATCCTTTTGATTACTAACAATAAAAATAACATTTATTGAGTGCCTACTAAGCTTTTGATATACACTGCCTCTTTAATCCACATATCTCTATGATATAGTTAGCTATCCCTACTTTAGAGATGATAATCGAAGCACAGAGATGTTAAGTCCATTGCCTAAAGTCATATAGCAGGGCTGGGATTTGAACCTCTGTAGTCTGACCCTACAGCAGTGGTTCTCAACCTTGGCTGCACATTAGAATCACCTAGGGCCTTAAACAAAAATAATAAACAACACTATGTTTGGGGTATATGACCCATGCAAACTCAGCGGCTGCTTCTGGTGGGAACTGCTGCTTCAGAGCCTATGTAGTACCACTCTGTAGTATGGACTCCATTAGGCAGCAAGAAATCCTGCATGATTTAAGTAGTACAAATGAGAAATGGTTAACATCTAAAGCAACTTTTTGCTTTGTTCTTACCTGTAATTCTTCATTATCTAACAGTTCTCTGCTTTTTCTTTGTAGAAAGACAGCTCTTGATTCCTCTCTTAATTTCTGTAGTAAGACTTCATCTTCAGCAGGCAGCTGAAAATACAATGTAAATTTCTACATGTAAATTTTAGACTACTGGATCCTATAAAATGTATGTGGCCTCATAAAATAACTGTATGCCACCACCTCAAATTATTTCTTGTATCTCACCTTAATTGTGCTTAACATTTGTTTAACAAAAACTGATCCACAGAGAATCGGTGATCAGAAAGGCTGGATCTCTGCCCTGAAAAAGCTATTCTAAAAGCTAGTCTAGTCCAAGTTTCATTTTATTTTCTTAAAGCACTGTGTTTCTATTGTCACCTTAGAATGATACAGAATTGGCTGGGCGTGCTGGCTTCCTTAGAATTATATAGAATTGGCTGGGGGCAGTGGCTCACACCTGTAATCCCAGCACTTTGGGTGGCCGAGGCAGGCAGATCACAAAGTCAAGAGATCAACCATCCTGGCCAACACTGTGAAACCCCGTCTCTACTAAAAATACAAAAATTAGCTGGGCATGGTGGCATGTGCCTGTAGTCCCAGCTACTCAGGAGGCTGAGGCAGGAGAATCGCTTAAACCCAGGAGGCGGAGGTTGCAGTGAGCTGAGATCGTGCCACTACACTCCAGCCTGGTGACAGAGTGAGACTCCATCTAAAAAAAAAAAAAAAAAAAGGATATAGAATTAAATGAGGATTAACTGGAGACTGACAGTTTCAAAACCACCTTTGCAAAATTATAACAGTGACAAAATGATGACAGTGAAAGAGATCTGACCTAACCAACTCCATCTTGTTTTTAACCTCCAATCTGCC
The DNA here is from genome assembly GCF_028885625.2 of Pongo pygmaeus. Classification (NCBI taxonomy): domain Eukaryota; kingdom Metazoa; phylum Chordata; class Mammalia; order Primates; family Hominidae; genus Pongo; species Pongo pygmaeus. The sequence continues at coordinate 33,435,226 of NC_072388.2, forward strand.
CTTGGTCATTCCTGGGCATGGGCCAAGATATTAATAAATTTGGAAGAAATTTAGTTTATGACTTAAATGATAATAGTTCATCCCAAAACTAAACTGCCTTTGTAAAACTAATGAAAGGACACCAGGTCAGGAGGATGAGAAGGACCAGAATTCTGCTAAGATGCAGGCCAGTTAAATGATTAGCAGTTATTATTCTGGAGGTCACAAAAATTTGCAACATCCTCAATTACTCCTGTAAATAACATCACTATTGTAGTACACAGGACTGGCCTTTTGAGATGTCTTTTCAGGCTTTTGCACTTCTGACTACCCAATGGCCCCTCTCAGACCAGCCACTCCTCTGTGGCCCCAACCCAGAAGCAGACTCAGCACACAAGGACCAGGACTGTTTTTCTATATCCCTGTGATTCCATCCCCAACCAATCAGCAGCACCCATTCCCTAGCCCCCTGCCTACTAAACTATCCTTGAAAAACCCTAGCCTCCAACTTTTCAAGAAGGCTGATTTGAGTAATAATAAAACTCCTGTCTCCCATTTACTTGGCTCCATGTATATGAAATTATTTCTCTCTTGCAATTCCCACCTTGATAAACTGGCTCTATCTGGGTAGCAGGCAAGAAGAACCTGTTGGGTGGTTCTTACCTGTAATTCTTCCTGTCCAGCAAAAACCATTTATTCTTCTTGTCTAGCTTTAGGAAAGCATGCCTGTTGAGATTGGATCACCTTTCTTCTTGGAGGCAGTCAAGGCAGTGCCTATTATGTTGGCCTCCCAGGCAAGAGGGTTTGCCAACTGGGGTGATTTCCATGAGCAGAGCTTTAGAATGACTCACTCCAACCTGACTTAGAACAATTTGCTTTATTTCTTCTTTTTTAAATTAATAATACAGGCAGGGTCTTGCTATGTTGCCCAGGTTGGTCTTGAACTCCTGGGCTCAAGCAATCCTCCCACCTTGGCTTCCCAAAGTGCTGGGATTACAGGCATGAGCCACCACACCCAGCCAGAATAATTTACTTTAAAGAGTTCTTCTTTCTTTTCTACATCGTAGCCCCATTGAATTACCTTGGTAAACCTTACGTCAAAACTTGGGGTTATGGTTTTCATCTTTCATTTCCAGGAACTAAGATGCCGTCCCTCCCATCAGAAGGAACAGAGTTAAAGGAGTATAAACCAAAAATAAAATTCTAAGGCCCCCCAACCATCTGAATGGACTTCCTCCTCAGTCAGCGCCCTTAAAATTTAACCTGAGAGACTGTTTCAGGGCATGATGGGAAGTGGGGGTCAAACATGCCTCGTTATACCTCTCTGGCATTAACATCAACACAGACTTTAAGTCTAATAAGAAACATTTTGCAACCTATTCTCTCAAGCCTGCTAGCTAAAAGCTTCATCTGCATGATAAAACCTTGGTCGCTACAGCCTCTTATCTTAACCCAGACATTCCTTTCTGTTTGATCCCAGGTCTTTAGACAAACTCAGCCAAGTGTCAACCAGAAAACATTTGAATTTACCTGTAGCCTGGAAGCCCCGCTTCAAATTGTCCCACCTTTCTGGATCAAACCAATGTATTTCTCAAATGTATTTGATTGATGTCTCATGCCTCCCTAAAATGTATGAAACCAAGCTGCACCCAAACCACCTTTGGCACATGTTCTCAGGATCTCTTGAAGGCTGTGTCACAGGCCATGGTTACTTATATTTGGCTCAGAATAAATCTCTTCAAATATTTTACAGAGTTCGACTCTTCGTCAACAGAAGAAACATTAGGAGGTTGGGATGGGGCTGGAGTTGGGGCTGACTGACATTGTGTTCTAGTGGCTAGTTAACCAGCTAATCAGCCAAGGAGAGAAGTGGTGACTCAAGATAATAAGTGTTTTCTCTGAAGCAGTGGGACCATGGAGAGGAAGAAGAAGGGAAAGGACTTTTTTACAAATCCATAGCTGCAGACAGGAAACCATCTAAGATCTAGAGGTGGCCAAAGAGAGAAGTGACACGAAGAAAGGAAAAAAAGGAGATTCCCTCAGGAACCAGAAAAAGAAGGCAAAGGTTTGGTCCTGGAAGTACAAGAAAGTTCAGTCCTGGGCTCAGGAACAGGGTCACACCATTCCTATCCAAGAGCTGTTAGGAATGAGACAGAGTAGGAATGGGGGCTTGGGTCAGCTCACTCCCACTACGGCACTCTTTCATGCATTTCCACTGATCACAAAACCCACACCACTACCTCACTGACACCATAATGTCCGAACCATGCCTTTTACTCAAAAGAATTCCAGTAACTAGCCTTAAGAGATAACCAAAGTTGTGAAGTGAGTGTCCTATCTGGGGAAGGAATGCTGAACAACTGATTTACAGCCTTGTTGCCTCTAGCCAGACCAGGTGGCCCGCTGCTCAGGATAACCACAGCAACCAGATAATGCTGACCTGCATACCCTACCTGATCTGCTTTGCCCAGCCCAGCCTGCATACCCCACCCTAATATCAATTCCTGATTTTTTTTTAAAAAAGCCCTACCAGCTCTTTTCAGAGAGTCAGGTGCTCTCTCTCCCTTTTGCATTGAGAACCCAAGAACCTATGTTCGATAACAGTAAGATATTATTTAAGAATCCAGGTTAAATGAGATAAAGAATACAAAGGGCTCTGCAGTGCTTAGACACTCAATAAATGTCAATTCCCTTCTCTCTCCCCTCGGCTATCAAAAATATTCAGTTATTTAGCTGCCTCTGTTTAAGGAAAGTGTGAAATGCAAAAAGCAGTAAAGGTATGTATGATGTAATCCCATTTAAAAAAATACACAGATACCCACAGAAATATGTAGAAGGAGTCATACAAAATGTTCTGTTTACATTGTTGGGTGACGTTGTCACGGGAAGAGATCAACTTGTTTAGCCATATTTTTTCCTTTTCTACAATAAATATGGGCTAGGATTACAGGCATATGATTCTTAAAAGGTTGAGAAGTATACAGTATTATAGGAAGGTTTCCAATAAAAAATGTTCAGTTGAAAAAAATTTGCACTTGAAGAAATATTTCAGTATCTGGATAACTCACTTATAAAAATACCTTAATCTGTAAGAACACCAGCTAAATCAATGTTTACTATACTTGCAAATAACGTTGTAATTAATAGAGTTAGAAGGTAATAGGTTCAAGGGACATCCAGCTAAGATTCCAGTTAACTTGTATAGTGGTTACATTTTCCATAATACTGAATAGGTATTTTTTGGTATACTTCACTTTCAGGTATAAATAGCTTTTTATTTTTATTTTTTTTAAATAGACAAAATAGACCTTAAGAAAAAAAAAATAGACCTTTAAAAAAAAAGATGGGGTGGGCCAGCATGGTGGCTCACGCCTGTAATCCCAGCACTTTGGGAGGCCGAGGCGGGTAGATCACCTGAGCTCAGGAGTTTGAGATCAGCCTGGCCAACATGGTGAAACCCGGTCTCTACTAAAAATACAAAAACTAGCTGGGTGTGGTGGCGCACACCTATAATCCCAGCTACTTAGGAGGGCTGAGGCAGGAGAATCGCTTGAACCTGGGAGGCAGAGGTCGCAGTGAGCTGAGATCGTGCCATTGCACTCCAGCCTGGGCAACAGAGTGAGACTCCATCTCAAAAAAAACCAAAAAGATGGGATGTGGGGTGGTCTCACTATGTTGCCCACGCTGGTCTCAAACTCCTGAGCTTAAGAGATTCTCCCTCACGCTCTCAGAGTAGCTGGGACTATAGGCGAATTGCCCTACCATTGCCAGGTTGTAAACAGCTTTTTTTTTTTTCTCTTTTTTTTTTTTTGAGATAGACTCTCGCTCTGCCACCCAGGCTGGAATGCAGTGGCATGATCACAGCTCACTGCAGCCTCAAGCTCCTGAGCTCAAGCGATCCTTCCACCTCAGCCTCCTGAGTAGCGGGGACTACAGGTGCGCACCACCATGCCCGGCTAAGTTTTTTTGGAGAGACGAGATCTCACCAAGTTGCCCAGACTGGTTCTCAAGCTCCTGGCCTCAAGTGATCCTCCTGATCTGATGGCCTCCCAAAGTGATAGGATTATAGGTGTGAGTCACCGCGCCTGGCCAACTTTTTTTTTTTTTTTTTTTGAGACAGGGTCTTTGCCCTATCACCCAGGTGGACTGCAGTGACCCTACCACGAATAGCTTTTCTTGAGGTCTATTTTGTCTATACGTCCCTTCATAGCCATTTTCAGAGTTTTGGCACAAGGAAACAAATAGTCAAGTGAAATTCCTTTTTTGTTCGTTTGTTTGTTTGAGACAGAGTCTTCCTCTGTCACCCAGGCTGGAGTGCAGTGGTGTGATCTGGGCTCACTACAACCTCCACCTCCTGGGTTCAAGTGATTCTCCTGCCTCAGCCTCCCGAATAGCTGGGATTACAGGCACACGCCACCACGCCTGGCTAATTTTTGTATTTTGAGTAGAGACAGGGTTTCACCATGTTGGTCAGGCTGGTCTCGAACTCCTGACCTCATGATCCACCCACCTTGGCCTCCCAAAGTGTTGGGATTACAGGCATGAGCCACCATGCCTGGCCTCAAGTGAAATTCTTTAAGTTTTTCATAATCTATTTTTCGGTTTAGCCTTGAGCAAAATTTTAAAACTTTATAACAAAGTGTTGTATACCTGACAACATAATCCAATAGAATACTTACTACTAATATCTATAATAAAAATTAGAAAGAAAAAGCCCACAGTTTAACAACTTTGTGTTTACATACCCACTTAAATCTAAACTTGGGATTTTATTGGGCTCAAAATGTTTTATAATAGTGATAAGATCAATTACAATAAAATAATAAATATATAAAATTTAAAATATAATTCTCTATTTTTAAAACATAAAATTCTGGTCCTATTTTTAAAACTACTTTTTTCTGGGGGTGGGGGAACAGGGTCTAACTCTGTTGCCCAGGCTGGAGTGCAGTGACACAATCACGGCTCACTGCTGCCTCGACCTCTGGGCTCAAGTAATCCTCCTGCTTCAGCCTCCTGAGAAGCTAGGACTACAGGCATGCATCACCATGTGCAGCTATTTTTAAAAAAATTTTTTTTAGAGATGGGATCTTGCTATATTGCCCTGGCTGGTCTCAAATTCCTGGACTCAAGTGATCCTCCCGCCTCAGCCTCCCAAAGTGTTGGGATTACAGGTATGAGCCACCCTGCCTTGCCAAAAATTATATTTCATTTTTAAACTCTGCAGGACATTTGATTAGACACTACTTACCCTATAATAAAACCGGGGAATGGTCTTATAGAATTCATTTGTGTTTTTTCTACCTCCTTTCCATTCGGAGTAATATTTTGTAAATAAATCCATTTCTTCATCTTTTAATTCTTGTTCACTTTTTTTTTCTGGTAACAAAACAGATTAAGGGGAGCACTTTTAAAATCAAACAGTACTTTTACTCAGGTCATCCTATATATTATATTAATAGTTTAATTAAAATAGTTGCAGTGCCAAAAAGGCCTTCACAATTGTGCTTAGACACTGAGCATATTAACTTTTCTGAAATACCAAGAATCACTACCTTCTACTGAAATGAAGCAGCCTCCTCTACATCTTCAACCATTTCTCAGCATGCTCCCTCTACTGTTTATTACTAAAAGCTAGTCTCTTCCTCAAATCATTACCTCTCCTACAGAACTCTGTAGAGTGCTCCTAATTCATTCAATGAAAAGAATTTACTGAGCACCTATTATGTACAGAGAACGCTGTAGTAGACACAGAATGAGGGGTGAGCAAGACAGCCCCAGCCCCTGACCTCATGGAGTTTCAGCCTCATAATCACTGTTTCTCTACCTAATGTAGAGAAAACAAACAAAAAAACTCATCCTCTGTCTGAAGCTCAAAACTCAGGGCTCTATTACCCTGCAACTCGCCTGCTATTGGCATGTGGCTGTCTCATTCAGCCAATTCCTCCCCACTTATTTGTGGACTATGGTGACTGGTACACAGTGTTCTTCACAAGGTCCTGCAGTCATTTAGGATGAATAAACATTTATGTGGGTGACCATGGGTCCTGCAACTCTAAAGACTTTCACCTCTAGTTCATTCTGCCATTTGGTTCTACGGCAAGATCACAGATTTTACTTGATCCTTTTCTGAAATCTTAAGCTCAAATATACTCTCAGATCATCCTTTCTGGTAATTCAAAACCTCACTGCCATAACATTTCCACTTCAGCCTCACTGAGCTCTTGAATTCTGTGATCTATTTTCTCAAAAATTATTTTACTCTTTCTGGTCTCATTTCCTTCCCAACAAGCCTGTAATTGTTTCCTTGAATTCCTTTTATGACTGCATTTCTGCTGCATCTGTTAATTTCTTTTTTTTTTTCTTTTTGGAGACGGAGCTTCACTCTTGTTGCCCAGGCTGGAGCGCAATGGCACGATCTCAGCTCACGGCAACCTCCGCCTCCCAGGTTCAAGGGATTCTCCTGCCTCAGCCTCCTGAGTGGCTGGGATTACAGGCATGTGCCACCACGCCTGGCTAATTTTGTATTTTTAGTAGAGATGGGGCTTCTCCATGTTGGTCAGGCTGGTCTCGAACTCCTGACTTCAGGTGATCTGCCCACCTCAGCCTCCCAAAGTGCTGGGATTACAGGCATGAGCCACCATGCCTGGCCTATTATGTTAATTTTTAACCTTAGACCAAACCTATAAGTTAATTTCTTTACTATGGCTCAGTGCTGTTGTAGAAAACTGCAAAATTTTTCAAGTAAAGTCAAGACTGACAACTGACCACTGAAGTTAACAATATAGCGGTCACTGATGATTCTTGACAAGCAGGAATTCGAGACGAGTACAGATTTAACCAACAACTGTTTTAACAAATATTGCTATAAGGGGAACAGAAAAATGAGGAATGGCTAGAGGTGGAAATTAAGTCAAGAAAGTTTAAGATGGGAGAAATACCAGCATGTTTATATGCTGATGGGAATGATTAAAAAAAAACTGATGATGCAGGAGAAGGGACAACTGCAAGAGTACATCCTTCAGCAGGCAAAAATGGAATCTACTACAAAGGATAGGATCTAGTACACTGATGAAGGAACCAGACTTAAGCAGGTGCTCTACAACCTATATAATTTACTTATTTTATTATTTCTCTCCACACTAAAGTGTAAGTTCTACAAAGACAGAGATTTTTGTGTGTTCTGCTATAAGCTACAACAGTACTTGGCACAAAACAGGCATGCAATAAATACCTGCTAAAAGAATGCAGTGGGTTCAAGAGTTAAGGGGTCAAGAAAGCACATAAAGTACAAGTACAGGTACCTTCTTTTTTTTTTTTTTTTTTGAGACTGAGTCTCACTCTGTCACCCAGGCTGGAGGGCAAGTGGTGCAATCTTGGCTCACTGCAACCTTCACCTCCTGGGTTCAAGTGATTCTCCTGCCTCAGCCTCCTGAGTAGCTGGGATTACAGACACTTGCCACAATGCCTGGCTAAATTTTGTATTTTTAGTAGACAGAGCGTTTCACCATGTTGGCCAGGCTGGTCTCAATCTCCTGACCTCAGGTGATCCACCCACTTCAGCCTCCCAAAGTGCTGGGATTACAGGCATGAGCCACTGTGCCCAGCCAAGTACAGGTAACTTCTTTGAGAAGTTTTCCTATGAAGAGTGCAGAGAAATGCAGCAGAAGCTGGAGAGGGATGTGGGATCAAATGACTTTTTTTTAATTTTTTTTGAGATGTAGTCTCGTTCTGTCGCCCAGGCTGGAGCGCAGTGGCGTAATAGCTCACCGCAACCTCCGCCTCCTGGGTTCAAGCAATTCTCCTGCTTCAGCCTCCCAAGTAGCTGGGATTACAGGTGTGCACCACTGTGCCCAGCTACTTTTTGTATTTTTAGTAGAGACGGGGTTTCACCATGTTGGCCAGGCTGGTCTTGAACTCCTGACCTCAAGTGATCTGCCTACCTCGGCCTCCCGAAGTGTTGGGATTACAGGTGTGAGCCACAGCGCCCAGCCCAAATGACTTTTTTTTTTTAAGACAGGGTCTGGCGCTTGTCACCCAGGCTGCAGTATAGTGTCATGATCATAGCACACTGCAGCCCCAAACTCCTAGACTGAAACAACCCTCCCTGCTTCAGCCTCTCGTGTAGCTAGGACTACAGTGGTGCACAACCACCGGGGCTAATTTTTCACTTTCTATTTTTGTAGAAACGGTGTTTCACTATGTTGCCCAAGCTGGTCTCAAACTCCTGGCCTCAAGCGATCTTCCCATCTTGGCCTCCCAAAGTGCTGGGGTTACATGAATGAGCCACCGGGCCTCCCAACACCACTCCCCCCAACCACCCACCTTTTAAAAAGATGGGTGATATTAACAGCACATTTGTGCTGGTGAAAATGATCCAGTAGAAGGAAAATCTGATGATGTAGGAAAGAAAGGAAGGAAGTCAGTGAATACAGGGAAAAGAATGCAATCTAGTGGTGGAGTGGAGGGACTCTTAAATAGGAGCATGGACAGTCCTTTTTTTTTTTTTTTTTTTGATACGGAGTCTCCCTCTGTCCCCCAGGCTGGAGTGCAGTGGCGCAATCTCGGCTCACTGCAAGCTCCGCCTCCCGGGGTAACGCCATTCTCCTGCCTCAGCCTCCTGAGTAGCTGGGACTACAGGCACCCGCCACCGCACCCGGCTAATTTTTTGTATTTTTAGTAGAGACGGGGTTTCACCGTGGTCTCAGTCTCCTGACCTCGTGATCCGCCAGCCTCGGCCTCCCAAAGTGCTGGGATTACAGGCTTGAGCCACCGCGCCCGGCATCAGTTCATCATTTTAACAGTGAAGCCAGAGTATATGGGCAACTAACTGTGGGGTTGTGGGGCTGAAAGAAATGTTAAGGGGGACAGGTGAGGTTCTCCTCTGACTGCTTCTCCTTTTTTTTTTGAGACTGAGTGTCGCTCGGTCGCCCAGGCCGGAGTGCAGTGGCACAATCTCGGGCTCACTGCAAGCTCCGCCTCTCGGGTTGAAGGTATTCTCCTGCCTCAACCTCTGGAGTAGCTGGGACTATAGGCGCCCGCCACCACGACCGGCTAATTTTTTCGTATTTTTAGTAGAGACGGGGTTTCACCATGTTAGCCAGGATGGTCTTGATCTGCTGACCTCGTGATCCGCCCGCCTCGGCCTCCCAAAGTGCTGGGATTACAGGACTGAGCGACCGCGCCCGGCCGACTGCTTCTCCTTTCTTAATGAGATATATATTAAAATCCAAGTTCATCAGCTTAAAGAAGCGGGTAGGACAGACTACAGGTGTAGGAGATGAGAAGAATGGAGTGTAAGAGTGTTGCCTGGGTACGGTGGCTCACGTCTGTAATAGCAACACTTTGGGAGGTGGAAGTAGGAAGACTGCCTGAGGCCAGGAATTCGAGACCAGCCCAGGCAACATAGCAAGACCTCATCTCTACTAAAAATAAAAAATTAGCCAGATGTGGTGGCGTGTGCCTGTACTTGTAGCTGCTCAAGAGGCTGGGGTAGGAAGATCACTTGAGCCCAGGAAATCGAGGTTGCAGCGAGACGTCACTGTGCCGCTGCACTCCAGCCTGGGCAACACAGGGAGATACTGTATCAGAAAAAAAAAAAGTGTATTTAGGAAAACACAGATTGGCAGTTTGGGAGATGAAAATTGAATGTAGGAGAATGAACGTCCAGGAAAACACGGTAGACATGACCAAAATACCTTCTTTAGATTAATGGACTTGTATTAAAAGTGAGATAACTCGGCGGGGCGCGGTGGCTCACGTCTGTAATTCCAGCACTTTGGGAGGCCGAGGTGGGTGAATCACAAGGTCAGGAGTTTGAGACCAGCCTGGCCAATATGGTGAAACCCCGTCTGCACTAGAAATACAAAAATTAACCGGCCGTGGTTGCGCGCGCTTATAGTTCCAGCTACTCCAGAGGCTGAGGCAGAAGAACCGCTTGAACCCAGGAGGCAGAGGTTGCAGTGAGCCGAGATGCTGCCACTGCACTCCAGCCAGCCTGGGCGACAGAGCAAGAGACTCCGTCTCAAAAAAAAAAAAAAAAAAAAGGTGAGACAACTCACCAAGGTTCAGTTTTTCTCCAGCCACTTTCAACAGCCCTTAATGCGGGTGTGGAATAGGAAAGATAGATTTAACGAGGTTAGTTAATAAGGAATGTGAAGGAGAAAAATAAAAGGAAAAATGGATTATGAAATATAAAATGGATTAGGAGGGAAGCAAAAAGCGTGACAGTAAAAAGGCGGGAGGACAATTATAGCTCCTGGTGGGGTTGAGGCGTTGTTGGAGCCGGGGTTCTAAGTTATTCTTCACAAGTTTAGATTAAGACCATGGAAGTCAGTGACTAAGGCTAAGTTTTTCGTTCCCCTAGATTCTGCCCCAGGAAAGTACGGGTCAAACCTATCGGGATCCTTAAACCACATTCCACTCCGCCTCCTTTGTCGGGAGGTTTCACAGAAGCGGAAAGGGCGGCTCCCCCTTGCTCCTCCTCCCCACCTCCTCCCTACCTCTAGGAGTTTAGGGCCGGGCCATCCCAACGGGCGGCCCCTCCCAAAACTCACTGTTTGGACAGGTGTTGGGCGTCGCTAGGCGCCGACGAAGAACTTCTTTCCAGTCCATGGCCGACTCCCGCGCAGCAGCTTCTGCATTTGCTGTTTCCTACCTGTTCCACCCCTACCAGCTCAGGCGTCAGCACCGCAAGGCCCCGTAAAGGTTAGGAAGGCCGTCCAACCACCATCTTGAACAAGGGCGGAAGTCTTGGCTAAAGAGGCAAAAACAATTACTGTCACTCCCGCGGAGAATACCGCTACCACGCTGACTCGGGGAAAAACTATGAAAGAGATGGAAAATGATTCTCCTTCAGAGGCGACCCAAGCTCACCAAGCCGGATTTTAAAGGCCACGATAAGCCCGCGTTTTCCTTTATCGTGCGCCTTTGGCGCGTGCGCACCACGTGACCCAGGAGTTCATTGGTTCCGGCTTGAGGGAAGCTCTTTATTTCACAGTTTCTTTTAATTGTTCATTGCGGATATCTGGAAGCCTTCCAGGTCCCCTGAATGTAGTAGACGCTTCAGCAGCCGTCTCTTACCCCTTTTGCCACTAAATGCTTCAAAACTGCCTTTTTTCCTCGCCGCCGGGCCAGGCGGAACGCGTAAGTCCGGGTCAGTCTCGTCCGTCGGCCGGGGCTGGCGCGGTGCTTCGTGGGCACTGTAGTTTCCGCCGCGTTTATGGCCGCGTTAAGCCTGAGTGCCGCTTTGAGTTGTTGAATGAAGTGAACTTCATTTGTTAGCGATCGGTATGCAGTCTAGGCAGCGCCCTTCCTGGACCTCTCTTCCTTTCCTGAGTCTTGGCGCAGCTGACTCGCCACCTCCTCCCTCCCCGTCCCCCCATCGGAGGAGTTTTGCGGTCTGTAGAGAGCTATGCAGGGTGAGGGCCCCTAGACTTCGGCTTTCGCCGCTGTTGGTGGTAGGCTGGAGTTGGGGGCCCCTGGATACGGTTTTGGCTTTACACCCCCTTTCCAGCAAGCTTCCCGTGGGAATCTGTTCCTTTTCAGGACAGCTGTGATCCACGTGAGTAAAACTGGGCGTTCCGTCTTGTGCTTTTTCCTCAGGTTCATGAACTGGAATGTAAGAGGCACCAGAGGATTCCTGCTCTGTCCCCTAGGTTTGCGGCTTGCGACGTTGGACATCCCCGGATTGTTGTTTAATAGAGAAAACTCACCTGCCTTGCTATTAAGTAGCCCCAAAAGCAGAACCTTGATTTGTCTGTAAGGAAGAAACACAAACCTTTTAAAAAGTTGCACTTCGACTCTCCACCGCCGACCCCCAATCTCTTTAATTTTGCTATAGGAGAGGGGTTTTTTCAACATCTCTCTCACTATCTGGTGTTGATCTCACTGCATAATGACTTTCTATTTGTTTGGTATTCGAAGCTTTCCTAAGCTTTGGAAGAGCCCATACCTTGGGCTAGGCCCAGGGCACTCTTACGTCTCTCTCTTTCTGGCAGACAGCTGTGGCATCAGGAACCAACAGAGGTTGTTTTCTCTTAAAACAATGTCTCCACAGAATACCAAAGCAACGGATGTGATTGCCAAGGCCAGATATCTCAGGAAAGATGAGGGCAGTAATAAGCAAGTTTATTCTGTTCCTCATTTTTTTTCAGCTGGAGCAGCTAAGGAGAGATCACAGATAAATTCTCAAAGTGAAGATCATGCCTTGGCACCTGTGAGGAACACTATTCAACTCCCAACGCAACCTTTGAATTCAGAGGAGTGGGATAAACTTAAGGCAGATTTAAAAGAAAACACCAGAAAGACCAGTTTCGAAAGTTGGATCCTTTCACAGATGGCTGGCTATCATAGCTCTGTAGATGTGGCTAAATCTCTGCTGGCCTGGGTAGCAGCAAAAAATAATGGTATTGTAAGTTACGATTTACTGGTCAAGTATTTGTATCTCTGTGTCTTTCATATGCAGACATCTGAAGTTATTGATGTCTTTGAAATTATGAAAGCCAGATATAAGACTTTAGAACCTACAGGTTGCAGTCTTCTCATCCGGGGATTGATCCATTCAGACAGATGGAGAGAAGCATTGTTGCTGTTAGAGGACATCAAAAAAGTTATAACTCCTTCAAAAAAGAACTATAATGACTGTATCCAGGGAGCTCTCCTTCATCAAGATGTAAACACAGCTTGGAATTTGTATCAGGAATTGCTAGGTCATGATATTGTTCCTATGTTGGAAACTTTAAAAGCTTTCTTTGATTTTGGAAAAGACATAAAGGATGATAACTATTCAAATAAACTACTAGATATTCTTTCATATCTAAGAAATAATCAGCTGTATCCAGGGGAATCATTTGCGCACAGTATAAAAACATGGTTTGAGAGGTAATTTTGATTTTTTTATATGTATGTTTTTATTATTTTATTTTATTTTTTTTTTGAGGCAGGGTCTTGCTCTGTTGCCCAGACTGGAGTGCAGTGGTGTGTTCATAGCTCACTGTAACCTCAAACTCCTGGCCTCAAGTGATCCTCTCGCTTCAGTCTCCTGAGTAGCTAAAACCACAGGCATGTGCCACCATACCTGGCTAATTATTTTTAATTTAATAACTTTAAGCCTCAAAGTAGCCATTCTTTTTTGTTGTTAGTTGCTGAGAATCACTCTATTCTGATTATACTATTTTCCATCTCTTAGTAAGATTTATTTTCCCTTTAAGACAAAATTTTCTCTCTTTAAAAAAAGTAACAGCATACATAATTTGTGCTAATCTTTACCCATCACATAAAAGTGAAATTATATAGCACTTTTAATTTTTACATTTTTTTTTCCTTTTGGAAGGATCATTAATTTTGTTTTCTTAGGCATCTAGTATGATGTGAGTACTTAATACTACTTATGGCCAGTGTTCATAGCAAGAAAAGAATATAGCATTTGGCTAGAACTGTCTCTGGCCATATTAGTATTTTCAGAAGTTCCTCTGAAATCTAGCGACTGAGATAATGTGCTTTATTTATTCTGTCTACTCTCTCCCTGTTTTTTTTTTTTTTTTTTTTGAGACGGAGTTTCACTCTTGTTGCCAGGCTAGAGTGCAATGGCGCGATCTCGGCTCACTGCAACCTCTGCCTCCCGGGTTTTCTCCTGCCTCACACTCCCGAGTAGCTGGGATTACAGGCATGTGCCACCATGCCTGGCTAATTTTCTATTTTCTTTTTAGTAGAGACGGGGTTTCTCCACGTTGGTCAGGCAGCTCTCGAACTACCTCAGGTGATCCGCCTGCCTCGGCCTCCCAAAGTGCTGGGATTACAGGTGTGAACCACCGCGCCCGGCCTATTCTGTCTGCTGTCTATAGTTCATCAACTTGGATGATTAGAGTGGACGGGGGGATATTGATCAAGCCTTATACATAAGCATTACAATGGAAAATCTTAACCCTTCCAGGATGTTTTGGACCTTTCTGTCATTTGGCTGCTGTCTCTCTAAAGCTCTCTCCTTTGGTTTGCTTTTGCTTTATTTATGTTACTGGCTACATACCTGTTTATTGCTTTAGTCTTTTTTAAAATTTTTGAAAATTTTTACTTATTTTTTAAAATTAATATTCTTTTTTTAAGAGGTGGGGTCTTGCTGTGTTGACCAGGCTGGGCTCAAACTCCTGGCCTCAAGCGATCAGGTGTGAGCCACCATGCTTAGTCATTATTTCTTCATTAATTTGCTTCCTAAAAATTTGTTCCTTCCCTTTTTTTTTCTTGCCTTTTTTTTTCCTATGTCATGTTTACAGAGCTTTGAAGCAGTAATTATGCTTAATTATCTTAAACTTAACTGAATATCAAGGGAGGAGGAGCCCAGTTGTGAAAATCTTTGAATACCAAGGAGTTTGGATTTTATTCTGTTATCAAGAATGCTGGATTTGGTTGGGTGCTGTGGCTCACGCCTGTAATCTGAGCAGTTTTAGAGACTGAGGTGGGAGGATAGCTTGAGGCCAGGAGTTCGAGACCAGCCTGGGCATGGCGAAACCCTGTCTCTACAAATAATACAAAAATTAGCCTGGCATGGCGGTGTGTGCCGGTAGTCCTAGCTACTTGGGAGGCTGAAGCAAGAGGATCACTTGAATCTAGGGAGTCAATCAAGGCTGCAGGGAGCTGTGATCACGCCATGCACTCCAACCTGGGCGACAGAGCAAGACCTTGTCTCAAAAGAAAAAAATGATGCTGGAATGGAATTTTACAAAGGCAATTGCCAAGTGAGAACAGTAGATAGGAGAGGGATTAAGATGGAAAACAGGGAGATCTGCGTGAGTACAATTTTAGGTTTAGGTGAGAGATGATGAGAATTAAGAACTGAGGAAGGAGAGAAGGCAGTAGAATCATAAGAACTGATGGTAATATCTGGAAGGGGAGGGAGGAAAGGATACATTGATTGAACAAATACATCAATACGTAGTTTTTGAATGCTTCCAAATAGGCTAGGCATTGCGAGTGTTTTATAAAATCTATTATGACATTCTCAGTTTAATTGGGAATACATTACCACACAGTGAAATAACAGTGGTGTGTAAGAGGTAAATTACTCTCAGCAGGAGCAATTTCTGGCAGCTTTATGGAGAAGGTAAGAGTTGAGTTTGGTTTAGAGGTTATGCTACTAAGGTCAGCCGCTTTCGGTAGACTTGAAGATGAGAGTTATTTGTTGGGAGGAGAACCACAGGGAAGAAGGAGATCCAGAGCAGAGTACTAGCAGCTTCTTAACCCCATCCAGGATAGCAGCCACTTTTTAAATTAAACCATTCTGCAGAAGTATCTTGAACTTTTCAGACTTCTTGCTTATAAGAGTTTCCAAATACCACGAATATCTTTCATTTCAGTAGGAATCTAACCTTCTCATGATTTGGTTTTGCAATCTTTTCATAGTGTTCCTGGAAAACAATGGAAAGGACAATTCACCACAGTCCAAAAAAGGTGAAGACCAATGTTTATTTTTAACTTGTTTGATTTTGGTTTAGTAGGTTTTGTTGCTATTGATTGAGAAATATTTAAGAACACCTTAAGGATAGGATAATTACAAGTTTGTAATTAGAGTATCTGAGGAAAAAAACATACTTTGCATACAGAGACTTAGCAGTGCCCAAAATGTTTTTCCTGTGAGTACTGTGAGCCTATATGAAGTCTTAGAGATGTTTTTCCCTAGAGGTTCTGGACCCAGTTGTGTTTTAGGATTTATTTATTTATTGATTTATTTAATTCACCAATATGATATTCCACAGAATAGGAATTACTTTAAAAATGTCATCTGAGCTCGGCGCGGTGGCTCACGCCTGTAATCCCAGTACTTTGGGAGGCCGAGGCAGGCAGGTCACGAGGTCAGGAGATTCGAGACCATCCTGGCCAACATGTTGAAACCAAGTCTCCGCTAAAAATACAAGACCCTGTCTCAAAAAAAAAAATAGTCATCCAAATGGCCAGTCTACTTTTTTGGGTTTTCTGGCACACTAATTTGTGATATTATCAGATTTACAAAAAATTAGATGTATGCGATTATCACAAAGGCTTTAATGTTCTTTTTTATTACCTTTTAATTTCCTCATTGTTCATTTCACAAAATTTTTTCCCCAGAACATTATTTGACATATTTAAATATTATTATTTAACAATTATAATTACAGTGGCCGGTGTTCGGGCTGTGGAAAAACCATAGAGTCTATTCAGCTGAGTCCAGAAGAATATGAATGTCTTAAGGGAAAAATCATGAGGGATGTGATAGATGGAGGTGACCAGTACAGAAAGACAACACCTTGGGTGAGTCTAACAAGTTTTATTCCTTCTTGGATTGCTTGTCTAGAGCAGGGGTTAGCAATTTCTGTAAAATGCCAGATACTAAATAGTTTAGGCTTTGTAGGTCATTGGTCCCTGTTGCAACTTTTCAACTCTGCTGTTGTAGTTAAAACATCCATAGATAATACATAAATGAATAGACATGGCTGTGTTCCAGTAAACCTTTATTCATGAAAACAAGCAGTAGGCTGGATTTGGCCTGCTGACTACAATTGCCAACCTTTTGGAGAGATTGCTTTAGAATTTCATAGAATAATTGGGTTAGACCATCATCTGTTGAAGTCAATCCTATTATATTGGGGCATAATAAGTGCACTTAAACTAAAAAGATGCTTATTCTTTCTGTAAGTGCTTCCAGAAAACTATGTTCAAGTGGACTGCCATGAAAACATTGTAGTTTCTCACAACTTTTCTAGTCAAGAGAGTTTATAGAGTAACTTAAGATTATTTACAGGTTTTCTTAGTATCACATAAACTGATTTGTGTATGTTGAACTATCCTTACGTCTCAGGGATAAATCCCACTTGGTGATGATGAATGATCTTTTTAATGTATTGTTGAATTTGGTATGCTAGTATTTTGTTGAGGATTTTTGCATCAATATTCATCAGAGATATTGGCATGTAGTTTGTTTGTTTGTTTGTTTTGCTATGTCTTTGTCTGGTTTTGGTATCAGGGTAACATTAGCCTCATGGAATGAGTTTGGAAGTCTTCCCTCGTCTATTTTTTGGAATAGTTTGAATAGGATTGGTATTATTCTTTAAATGTTTGATAGAATTGAGCAGTGAAGCCATCAGGTCCTGGGCTTTTCTTTGCTGGGAGACTTTTTGTTATGGCTTCGATCTCGTTGCTTGTTATTGGTCTCTTCAGGTTTTTTATTTCTTCGTGGTTCAGTCTTAATAGATTGAATCTGTCTAGGAATTTGGCCACTTCCTGTAGGTTTTCCAATTTATTAGCATATGGTTGCTCATAGTAGCCACTAATGATCCTTTGAATTTCTGCAGTATTTGTTGTAATGTCTTCTTTTTCATCTCTGATTTTTATTTGGATCTTCTCTCCTTTTTTCTTAGTCTGGCTAAAGGTTTATCAATTTTGTTTAACTTTTCAAAAAACCAACTTTTTGTTTCATGATCTTTTGTATGGTTTTCTTAATTCCAATTTCATGTATTTCTACTCTGATCTTTATTATTTAGTCTCCCCATTTTGGGTTTGGTTTACTCTTGCTTTTCTAGTTCTAGGCCGGGCGCGATGGCTCACGCCTGTAATCCCAGCACTTTGGGAGACCGAGGCCAGTGGATCACCTGAGGTCAGGAGTTCAAGACCAGCCTGACTAACATGGTGAAACCCTGTTTCTACTAAAAACACACACGCACACAAAAATTAGCTGGGCATGGTGGTGCACGCTGGTAATCCTAGCTAACCATGAGGTTGAGGCAGGAGAATCGCTTGAACCCAGGAGGTGGAGGTTGCAGTGAGCCGAGATCACGCCATTGCACTCCAGCTTGGGCAACAAGAGCGAAACTCCGTCTCAAAAAAAAAAAAGATGCATATTTAGGTTGTTTAAGTTTTTCTTCTGTTTTGATATAGGCAGTTATAGCTGCTTTTGTTATATCCCACCATGCCTAGATACATTTAATGTTATTATTGATAAGTAAGGACTTAGTCCTGCCATTTTGTTCTCTGGTTGTTTTGTGGTCTTTTTTTTTCCTTCCTTTCTTCCCTTTAGTGAAGATGATTTTCTCTGGTGATATAATTTAGTTTCTTGCTTTTTATTTTTTGTGTATCTGTTGTATTTTTCTTTTTTTTTTTTTTTTGAGATGGAGTATTGCTCTGTCGCCCAGGCTAGAGTGCAGTGGTGCGATCTTGGCTCGCTGCATCCTCTGCCTTCTGGGTTCAAGAGATTCTCCTGCCTCAGCTTCTTGAGTAACTGGAATTACAGGCGCACACCACCATGCCCAGCAAATTTTTTTTTTTTTTTTGTATTTTTAGTACAGACAGGGTTTCACCATGTTGGACAGGCTGGCCTGGAACTCCTGACCTCATGATCCGCCCTCCTCAGCCTCCCAAAGTGCTGGGATTATAGGCGTAAGCCACCGCGCCAAGCCTTGTATGTTTTTTGATTGGAGGTTACCATGAGGCTCACTAACACTTTCATATAGCCTATTATTTTAAGCTGATAATAATTTAACACTGTATAAACAAACAAGCAAGAAGAAAACTAATAAAAACTCTACACCTTTACTTTGTCTCTCTGCTTTTTAACTTTTTATTGTTTCTATTTATATCTTATTGTACTATCAATGTCTTGAAAAGTTACAGTAGTTATTATTTTTGATTGGTTTATTGTTTAGTCTTTCTTTCTTTTTTTTTTTTTTTGACACGGAGTCTCGCTCTGTTGCCTAGGCTGGGGTGCAGTGGCACAATCTCAGCTCACTGCAACCTCTGCCCCCCGGGTTCAAGCGATTCTTCTGCCTCAGCCTCCCGAGTAGCTGGGACTACAGGTGCCCGCCACCATGCCCGGCTAATTTTTTTGTATTTTTTGGTTGAGACGGGGCTTCACCATGTTAGCCAGGATGGTCTTGATCTCCTGACCTCATGATTTGCCCGCCTCGGCCTCCCAAACTGCTGGGATTACAGGTGTGAGGCACTGCCTCACTAAACTCACTGTTTAGTCTTTCTAAAGATAAGAATAGTTTTAGTTTACACACCATAGTTACAGTGTTATAATATACTGTGTCTTTTTGTGTACTTACTATTAACAGTGAGTTATGTACCCTCAGATGATTTCTTATTGCTCATTAATGTCCTTTTCTTTTTTTTTCATTGAGATGGAGTCTCACTCTGTCACCCAGGTTGGAATGGAGTGGCACGATCTCAGCTCACTGCAACCTCCACCCCCCCCGGGTTCAAGCGATTCTTGAGTCTTACCCTCTCAAGTAGCTAGGATTACAGGCACCCTCCACCAGACCCGTCTAATTTTTGTATTTTTAGTAGAGACAGGGTTTCACCGTGTTGGCCAGGCTGGTTTCGAACTCCCAACCTCACTTTATCCACCTGCGTCAGCCTCCCAAAATGCTGGGATTACAGGTGTGAGCCACTGTACCCGGACTATGTCCTTTTCTTTCTGCCATTTTTTTTTTTTTTTTTTTTTTAATATAGAGACAGGGTCTTACCATGCTGCCCAGGCTGGTCTCAAACTCTTGGGCTCAAGTGATCTTCCCACCTTGGCCTCCCAAAGTGCTAGAATTATAGGCGTGAGTCACCAGAGTAACAGGTCCTTTTCTTCTTCTTCTTCTTTGTGTTTTTTTTTTTGAGGCAGAGTCTTACTCTGTCGCCCAGGCTGGAATGCAATGGCGCGATCCCAGCTTACTGCAACCTCCGCCTCCTGGGTTCAAGTGATTCTCCTGCCTCAGCCTCTGAATAGCTAGGATTATAGGCGTGCACCACCAGACCTGGCTAGTTTTTGTATTTTTAATAGAGACGGGGTTTCACCATGTTGACCAGGTTGGTCTTGAACTCCTGACCTCAGGTGATCCACCCACCTCAGCCTCCCAAAGTGCTGGAATTACAGGCATGAGCCACCACAGCTGGCCATCCTTTTCTTTCTAATTGAAGTACTCCTTAGCATTTCTTGTAGGATAGGTCTGGTGTTGATGAAATCTCTCAGCTTTTGTTTGTCTGGGAAAGTCTTTATTTCTCCTTCATGTCTGAAGGATATTTTCACTGCATATACTATTCTGGGGTAAAAGTGTTTTTCCTTCAGCACTTTAAATATGTCATGCCATTCTTTCCTGGCCTGTAAGGTTTCCACTGAAAAGTCTGCTGCCAGATGTATTTTAGCTCCATTGTATGTTATTTTTTTTTTCTCTAGTTGCTTTTCGGTTCCTTTTTTTTTTTTTTTATTTTTGAGACAGAGTCTTGCTCTGTCACCCAGGCTGGAGAGCAGTGGTGCTATTTCGGCTCACTGCAACCTCCACCTCCTGGGTTCAAGTGATTCTCCTTCTTCAGCCTTCCGAGTAGCTGGGATTACAGGCGTCTGACACCACGCCCAGCTAATTTTTGTATTTTTAGTAGAGACAGGGTTTCACTATGTTGGCCAGGCTGGTCTCGAACTCCTGACCTCAGGTGATTCGCCTGCCTCAGCCTCCCAAAGTGCTGGGATTATAGATAGGCATGAGCCACCACACCTAGCCAATCCTTTCTTTTTTTCTTTTTTTTTTTTTTTTTGAGAAGAAATCTCACTCTTGTCCCCCATGCTGGAGTGCAATGGTGTGATCTTGGCTCACTGCAACCTCCGCCTCCCAGGTTCAAGTGATTCTCCTGCCTCAGCCTCCCGAGTAGCTGGGATTAAAGGCACCTGCCACCACGCCTGGCTAATTTTTGTATTTTTAGTAGCGATGGGGTTTCACCATGTTGGCCAGGCTGGTCTCGAACTCCTGACCTCAGGGGATCCACCCACCTCGGCCTCCCAAAGTGCTGGGATTACAGGCATGAGCCACTGCACCCAGCCCCAATCCTTTCTTTATCTGTTGAAGGTTGGATTATTCAGCTGGGCGTGGTGGCTCACACTTGTAATCCCAGCGCTTTGGGAGGCTGAGGCAGATGGATCAGCTGGGGTCAGGAGTTCGAGACCAGCCTGGCCAACATGGTGAAACCCCGTCTCTACAAAATATATAAAAATTAGCCGGGCATGGTGGCGGGCCTCTGTAATTCCAGTTATGTGGGAGGCTGAGGCAGGAGAATCGTTTGAACCCGGGAAGCGGAGGTTGCGGTGAGCCAAGGCCACACTACTACACACCAGCCTGGGCAACAAGAGCAAATCTCCATCTCAAAAAAATAAAAAACAAGAAAAAAAAGAAAGTTGGATTATTCGTCCAGGCATGGTGGCTCACGCCTGTAATCCCAGCACTTTGGGAGGCCAAGGTGGGTGTGAATCACTTGAGTTTAGGAGTTCAAGACCAGCCTGGCCAACATGGTGAAACCCTGGCTTTACTAAAAATAAAAAAAAATTAGCCGGACATGGTGGTGCATGCCTGTAATCCTACCTACTCGGGAGGCTGAAGCAGGGGAATCATTTGAACCCGTGAAGCGGAGGTTGTAGTGAGCCAAGATTGCGCCACAGTACTCTAGCCTGGGCGACAGACTGAGACTCCAAAAAAAAAAAAAAAAAAAAAAAAGGAAAGAAGGAAAGGAAAGCAAGGCAAAGGAAAGGAAGAAGGAAGGAAAGTAAGTTTGATCATTCAATGCCTTGAGGTAGTGTTTTGTTTTGTTTTGTTTTTGAGATGGAGTCTTGTTCTGTTGCCCAGGCTGGAGTGCAATGCCATGATCTTGGCTCACTGCAACTTCTGCCTCCCAGGTTCAAGCGGTTATCCTGCCTCAGCCTCTTGAGTAGCTGGGATTACAGGTGCACATCACCACGCCTACCTAATTTTTGTGTTTTTAGTAGAGATGGGGTTTCACCATGTTGGCCAGGCTGGTCTCCAACTCCTGACCTCATGATCCGCCCACTTGGCCTCCCAAAGTGATGGGATTACAGGCGTGAGCTACCATGCCCAGCCCTCACTGTGCATTTTCAAATAGCCTGTCTTTGATCTCACTAATTCTTCTGTTTGATCCCTTCTGCTGTTAAAGTACTCTGATGCATTCTTCAGCATGCCAGTTACATTTTTCAGCTTCAGAATTTCTGCTCGATTCTTTTTAATTTTTTTTTCAATCTCTTTGTTAAATTTATCTGGTAGAATTCTGAATTCCTTCTTGGGTTATCTTGAATTTCTTTGAGTTTACTCAATAGAGCTATTTTGAATTCTCTGTCTGAAAGGTCACACATCTGTTTCTCCAGTATTGTTCCCTGCTGCCTTATTTAGTTCATTTTGTGATGTCCTATTTTCCTGGATGGTCTTGATACCATGTCTGGGCATTAAAGAGTTAGGTATTTATTGTAGTCTTTGCAGTCTGGGCTTGTTTGTACCTTTCCTTCCTGAGAAGGCTTTCCAGATACTTAAAAGGACTTGGGTGTTGTGATCTAAGTTGTATCTGCTTTACGGGGCACCCAAAGCCCAGTAATGCTGTGGTAAGAGGTACTGCCTTCATGGTCTTGAACAAGATCAGGGAGAATTCTCTGGATTACTAGGCAGAAGCTCTTGTTCTCTTCCCTTACTTTCTCCTAAACAAACAGAGTCTCTCCCTCTCATTCTGAGCCACCTGGAGCTGAGGATGTAGTCACACAAGTACCCTTGTGGCCACCACCACTAGGACGGTGCTGGGCCAGACCCGAAGCCAGCACAGCACTGGGTCTTGCCCAAGGCCTGCTTAACTACTCCCTGGCTACTGTCTGTGTTCACTCAAGGCCCTGGGGCACTACAATCAGCAGTTGGTAAAGCCAGCCAGGCCTGTGTTCTTCCCTTCAGGGCGACAAGTTCCCCCAGGCCTCAGCAGGTCCAGAAGTGCCATTTGGGAGCCAGGGAGTAGAGTCAAAAATCTTAGAGGTCTACCTGGTGTTCTGTTGTATTGTGCCTGAGCTGGCATTCAAATGATAAGACACAGTTCTTCCCACTCTTCCCTCCCGTTTCCAAAAGCAGAGGAGCCCCACCGTGTGGCCACCGCCACCACCAGCCCACAAGGAGTTCTGCCAGGCTCCCACTGATGTTCTCGTAAGGCCGAAAGGCTCTTCAGTCAACTTGTGGTGCGTGCTGCCTGGTGTGGGACTCACCCTTGGTGCTCTACCCACCTCTGGCTGAGTTGGTACCTGAAGCCAGCAATATCAGAGTCTCACTCAAGGCCTATGATGTACTACCTGGATATTGCTGCTGCTTATTCAGGGCCCAAGGGCTCTTCAGTTAGCAGGTGATGAATCTCCCATGACTGGGTTCTTCCCTTCAAGGCAATGAGTTCCCTTATGGCTCAGTGTGTGTCTAGAAATGTCCAGGAGCTAGGGCCTAGAAAAGGGGGTGTCTCATGACTCTGACCGGTACCCCATCCTGCTGTAGCTGAGCTGGTGTCCAAGATGCAAGACAAAGTCCTCCCCACTCTTCCATCTCCTCTCCTCAAGTAGAAGGAGTGGGTCTGTTTAGGAGACTGTGAGGTGTGCGACCTGGGCTTAGGGGAGGTATGGCACCGGTCCTCCCCTAGCTATCGTCTCAGTAGGTCACATGCCCCTACCAGTCCACTGGCTCTAAGCCCAGTTCACCACTAGGACTCACCTAGGAGTTACAATCCTTGTGGCTTAGACTGCCTTTCAAATTTATTTATGGGCCCGGAGCACTTTGGCCCATGGTGGTGAGGCTTATGGGAACTCCAGTTTCAACCACTGGGATGGGCAGTTTCCCTCTGGCTAGAACTAGTTTAAATGCCCCTTCTGTGGGTGGGTATCAGCTGAGTTTGTTCTATTTTTGCTTTCTGCTATAACAGGGCAGCACTGAGTTCAATGCAGCGTCTCACAATTGCTGCACTCTCCCTCTCCCAAACATTCAGATTCTTTCTCTGCACCACATTGCTGCTGCAGGGGGATGGGAGAGGAATGGCAGTGGTGATTCAAGACTGTTTTTCCTACCTCTTCAGTGCCTCTTTCAGTGATACAAAGTTAAAACCAGGTACTGTGAGTCCTCACCTGATTTTTGGTTCTTTTGAAGGTGCTTTTTTTACATGTGTAGATAGTTGTTAAATTGGTGTCCTTGCAAGGGGACGATCAGTGGAGCCTTTTATTCTGCCTTCTTGCTCCACCCCTTCTCCATTTATGGTACTTTTGTCCTGCAGAGTTGAGTAGATATAAAGGAGAACATGTGGCCTACAGAGCCTAAAATATTTATCATTTGGCCCTTAACAGAAAAAAATTGCTGATCCTTGGTATCAATGAATATCATAAACCTCGGTTGAGGTCAGGAGTGGAGAAGTAATGAGTGTGAAGGAGCAGTGGCATCCAGGAGAGGGCCTCTCTTTTCTCGTTGGTTGGTCCTATAGCATACTATAGGATAATGAGCAGCTATTATTAAGAAACATTGTCATAAGTTCTGGGGAGCCATTAAAGTGTTTTAAGCAGGCCAGGCATAGTGGCTTATGCCTGTAATCCCAGCATTTTGGGTGGCCAAGGCGGCCAGATCATGAAGTCAGGAGTTTGAGACCAGCCTGGGCAATATGGGGAAACCCCGTCTCTACTAAAAATACAAAAATTAGCTGGTCGTGGTGGCGTGCACCTGTAGTCCCAGCTACTAAGGAGGCTGAGGCAGAAGAATCGCTGGAACCTGGGAGGCGGAGGTTGCAGTAAGCTGAGATCATGCCACTGCACTCCAGCCTGGGCGACAGAGCAAGACTCTGTCTCAAAAAAAAAAAAAAAAAAAAGTGTTTTAAGCAAAAGTGTGATGTGTGTATTTTAGAGAGACCTCTCTGGCAGCTGGTTGGAAAAAGGAGTTGAAAAGGATAAGATTGAGGCACTGGAGTTGAGTCACATGGCTGAGTGGTCCAGGTGTGGGATGATGAGGGAAATGAAAGCCAGAATAAGGGTAGAGAAGGACCAGCTCAGCTTTGAGAACATTTTAGGAGATAAAAATTTCACCATTTGGTTTGGCTGCAGTGATGGGAGAAGACAGGATATGTTCAGGTTTTCGGCTTGGGTGATGGGATGAACAAACTCTCACTCCCTAATTCCTTTTCTTTTGTCACCCTGGAAAGATGCCATCTACCAGGAACAGGTATGAGGAGAAGATAATTGAATATCCGACAACGGGTTTTTTGTTTTTTTTGTTTTTTTTTTTTTGAAACAGAGTTTCGCTGTTGTTGCCCAGGCTGGAGTGCAATGGCGCAGTCTCTGCTCACTGCAACCTCCGCCTCTCGGGTTCAAGCAATTCTCCTGTCTCAGCCTCCTGAGTAGCTGGGATTACAGGCATACACCACCACACCCGGCTAATTTTGTATTTTTAGTAGAGACGGAGTTTCTCCATATTGGTGAGGCTGGTCTCGAACTCCCAGCCTCAGGTGATCCACGCACCTCGGCCTCCCAAAGTGCTGGGATTACGGGTGTGAGCCACTGCACCCGGCCCATATTGGGTTTTAATGTCAGCAGAAGATCCAGGACTTGGGTTCCAGCTTACAGGAGAGAGTAATGCTGGAGGTTTGGGGACCATCACATAATAGTAATAGGTTAAATGCGAAGAGTGCCTGAGCTCATCCAGGAAAACAGTGAGAACAGTAGTGGGCTCAATTCACAACTTGGTAGGGGTGGGATGGGGAGCACCAGCATAGGAAGGAAGGTCAGAGAAGAAGTTTCATATATTAGACAGAACAGTCAGAACAAGGCAGAAAGAATCTATTCAGTACAGTGTCACAAATATCAAAACAGAGTGCAATACACTAAAGATTTGTTAAGGTGAGGACTGAAGGGATACATTGGATTTGGCAACTAAGAAATCATTGATGACCTTGGGAAGAACAGTTTCAGTAGTTTAATGGGGGCCAAATTCAGCCAGGTTATAGCAGCTGAGTGAATACACATTGAGTGTAAACTCTAATTTTAAGAAGTTTACATGAAAATTAGAAAGATGATATAGTGGTGGCTAGAGGATGGTGGAGTCAAGGGAGGGTTTAGGGAGATAGGCTTGTGCCTCTTTGAAGGTTGGAGAAAAGGTACCAATAGAGATAAAAAATATTGAGTAAACAGGATATGTAGGAGAGAAAAAGGAATATTGCTGAGCAAAAGTAGCAGGGGTTGCCAAAAAGAGCACAAAGGGGGAGGTTGGAAATGAAGGAAATATCATTTGAGGCTGTAGAAAAGAAAGTGAAGATGGGTGTGGACGATATATTGGTAGAAAGAGGGAACATTGAGAGAAATGTTACCTGCTGTGTTAAGTGGTATACAAGATGAGAGAGATAAGAGTCAACTAGAGTACTAGAGAGAGTGGGGAAGGTTTGGAATGGTTCTTGAGGGGATGTCAAGATGCTAACTCAAGGCAGAAGGATTATGGCAGAGGGTGGGTGGTGAGGTTTGAATCTGTGAATCTGTAGACATTACTCTGAGTGATTGTGTGATATAATATATTTCCAACAGAGCTTGGGTCACCAAGAGCAGAGGTAGTAAGGACAAAGGGTAGCGTTGGTCCAGAGTTTGGGTTTTGTTGGTTAGATGTGGCACATGATAGAGAGCAAGAGAAGGTGCTTCTGACAGAGTAAGTAGTTAACATGGTCTGCATGGGGTCCAGGCCAGATAGGAAAGGGAGAAAGGCCAAAGAGCACTATATGAGAGGATTCAAGGGACTGGTTGTCTCTTCGTGCGTGCACATGTGTGTGTGTGGTTTTGTTTTGGTTGGTTGGTTGTTTTTTTTTTCTCACCATTTGTATTAATTTGCTAAAGCTGCTATTGCAAATACCACAGACCAGGTAGCTTTAACAGCAGAAATTCATTTTCTCACCATTCTGGATTCTAGAAGTCCAAGATCAAGGTGTTGTCAGCTTTGGTTTCTCTTGATCCCTGTCTCTTTGGCTTGCTGATGGCTACCTTCTTGTGGTCTCCTCACATGGCCTTCCTCTGGTGTATTCCTGGTATCATCTTTGTACGTACAAATTTCCTCTTATAAGGACACCAGTCAGATTTGATTAGGGCGCATCCTTATGACCTTATTTTACCTTAATTACCTCTTTAAAGGTCTATCTCCAAATACAGTCATATTCTGAAATACTATGGGTTGAGACTTCAACATATGAATTTGGTGAGTGGACACAAGTCAGTCCATAATACCGTTCATTGTAAATATGTGTTAATAAAACTATATTATATTCAGCATTTTAAATTATTTTGTGTTAGAAACATTAGAAACATCTAGTTGACAAATAGCTGGACCTGCCTTCAATGTTGCTTCTAAAGCTTGCTTATAATTTGAGATTATGAGGTATAAACCAAGGAATAATTATTAAATCCATGTTGAATACTTTTGTCTACTTAAAAAAATTTTGCCAACTGATCTCCATAAACACCTAAAATGAGCATTATAAAAGTTATTTTAGGCTTATATGTTTTCCCCAAATAGTACTATTGTTCAAAACAAAGTAAATTAGATGACAGCCTCTAATGTAGTGGCTTTCAACTGTGGCTGCTGGTTGGAATACTTGGGAAGTGTTTAAAACTGCTACCTGGACCTCAGCCACTGAAGATATTCATTTTTTTTTTTTAGATGGAGTCTCTGTCTGTCGCCCAGGCTGGAGTACAGTGGTGCCATCTGGGCTCACTGCACCCTCCGTCTCCTGGGTTCAAACGAGTCTCCTGCCTCAGCCTCCCGAGTGGCTGGGACTACAGGTGCATACCACCACGCCTGGCTAATTTTTGTATTTTTTGTAGAGACGGGGTTTCACCATGTTGGCTAGGCTGGTGTCGAACTCCTGACCACAAGTGATCTGCCCACCTCAGCCTCCCGAAGTGCTGGGATTACAGGCATGAGCCGCCGTGCCTGGCCAAAGATATTGATTTTTTTATACAAGTCCTTTTGGTTTTATTTTTAAAATTAGAGATAGGGTCTCACTGTGTTGCTCAGGCTGGTCTTGAGCTCCTGGGCTCAAGTGATTCTCCTGCCTTGGCCTCCTAAGGTGCTGAGATTACAGATGTGAGCCACTGTGCCCAGGAATATTTTGATTTTTCAACTATAGTTTTATTGCAGTATATTTGACATACATTAAACAGCATATACTTAAAGTGTACACTTTATGAGTTTTGACATATGTATACACCTGTGGAACTGTCACTGCAATCAAGAAAATGAACATATGGATCACCCCGAAAAGTTTCCTCAGGCCATTTTGTAATGACTCCCTTGCCCTACCATCCCCAGGCAACCGCTCTGGAATCATACAATATATACTTTTTTTTTTGGTCTGATTTGTTTTATTCAGCATAATCATTTTGAGATTTCATCCTTGTTTTGTGTCTCAATCATTCTTTCATTTTTATAATTGAGTAGTATTCCATTGTGTGACTATTTTACAATTTGTACATTTGTTGATGGATCTAGGTTATTTCCAGTTTGGTGCTATTATAAATAAAGCTGATTAGAACAGTCTTGGACAAGTCTTTGTGCTTTTCTTATTAGTTTCCTAGGGCTGCCCTAACAAATTACCACAAACTGGGTAGCTTCAAATGACAGACATTTACTCTCTCACAATTCTGGAGGCTAGAAATCTGAAATCAAGGTGTTGGCAGGGTCATGCTCCTTTTGAAGGATCCAGGGAAGAATCCTTCCTTCTCTTTCCTACCTTCAGAAGCCAGATCCTGGCAATTGATGGTGTTCCTTGGCTTTTAGCTGCATCACTCCATTCTCCGCCTCTGTCTTCACGTGGCCTTCTTTGCGTGTGTGTATCTCTGTGTGCCATCTCTTCTTCTTATAAGGCTACAAGTTATGGGATTTAGAGCCCACCCTAATCTAGCATGACCTTGTCTTATTTCATGTACAAAGACTCTCTTTCTACATTCACATTCTGTGTTTCCTGCTAGAGATAAATTTTGAGGTTACATTATTCAACCTACTACAGCTTTTTTTTTCTCTTGGATAACTCTCTTAGGACTGGAATGGTTTGGTCTTATGGTAGATGTCTTATGGTAGATATGTGTGTGTATGTCGCTTTTTCAGAAACTGCCCAACTGTTTTCCAGAGTGGTTGTACCATTTTACATTTCCACCAGCAGAGTATGAGGGCTATAGTAGCCCCACATCCTGGCCGATGCTTAGTATGGTTAAGGTTAGTCTCTTTACTCTTCTAATAGGTGTGAAGTGGTATCTCAGTGTGATTTTAATTTAGATTTTCCTAATGACTAATGTTGTTGAGCATCTTTTTATGTGCTTAATTGCCATCCATATATCTTTGGTATAATATTTGTTCAGATTTTTTGCCTATTTTAAAAATTGGATTGTTTTATTATTGAGTTGTAAGATCTGTTTCTATATTCTAGATACAAGTCCTAAGTCCAATATATTTTACAAATATTTTCTCTCAGTCTGTGGTTGACTTTCATTTCATAACATGGAGATTCTGATTTAATTGCTTTCGCTTGGTGGGGTCCAGGTATTAAGATTTTCAAAAGCTTCCAGGTGATTTTAAACTGCAGCCAGAATCAAGAACAATTGCTTCTAATGTGAGATTTTGAGGAAACTTAATGTATGGCAGCTTCTTTTCTGTTGAATAGTTTTGGGAGAAAAATCTCAGTTATTATATAAGGTAATTTTTTAGCTTTTCTGTTTTAAACATTTGTTTACTGTAATTAGACAACATAGCCAGCAGATGGCAATAATGTAACATATAAAAATTATTCTAGGTAGGACCAAGTCAATCAGGTTAAGGGATTTGTTGAACTTTTTAAAATGTTAAACTGAAAGATATCTGTCATTTCTGTGTAAGTCAGATTAGTGATAGTAGCTAGAGAAAAGAGTGGAATATGTGAATTTTAAGTGAACAAAGCAGAATTCCAAATAATTTGCATCTACTGATTTAACTACTGAAACTAATTGAGTGGGCATCAGTGAAGGTCAAAAAGTGAATTTGGAGCTATGCGCATAGTGTTACTTTAATGTTAATTAGGTTTTTTTCTTATTTTCCTTCCTTTTTTCTTTTTTTTTTTTTGTTTGTTTGTTTTGTTTTGTTTTTTGAGACAAGTTCTTACTATTCACCCAGGCTGGAATACAGTGGCATGATCATAACTCATTGCAGCCTTGAACTCCTGGGCTGAAGTAATCCTCCTGCCTCATCCTCCTGGCTAGCTAGGATTCAGGTGTGTACTATCACATCTGGCTAATTTTTTTATTTTAATTTTTTTTGTAGAGATGGGCTCTCACTATGTTGCCTAGGCTGGTCTTGAACTCCTGGCTTCTAGTGGTCCTCCCACCTTGGCCTCCCAAAGTGCTGAAATTTCAGCTACTATGTGAGCTACTATGCCTAGCCATGGTTCTTGATAATAACATTAAATTACAGTCAGATTTTTTTATATTCAACTACAAAGATAAGAATTCAATTCTTTAATATTTTCATTAGAGAAAATTTCAAACATAATCAAAAAGAGACTAATATAATGGACCCCCATCCTCCACGATTATTAACTCATGACCACTTTTTTTTTTTTTTGACAGGGTTTTGCTCTGTCACCTAAGCTGGAGTGCAGTGGCACAATCACGGCTCACTGCAGCTGAGACCTCCTGGGCTCAAGTGATCCTCCCACCTCAGCCTCCTGAGTAGCTGGGACTACAGGCATGTGCCACGACACCTGGGCAATTTTTTTTTTTTTAAGACGGAGTGTTGCTGTTGTTGCCCAGGCTGGAGTGCAATGGCACGATTTCGGCTCACTGCAACCTCTGCCTCCTGGGTTCAAACGATTCTGCTGCCTCAGCCTCCTGAGTAGCTGGGATTACAAGTACCTGCAACCACGCCCAGCTAATTTTTGTATTTATAGTGGAGACAGGGTTTCACCATGTTGGCCAGGCTGGTCTTGAACTCCTGACCTCAGGTGATCCACCTGCCTCGGCCTCCTAAAGTGCTGGGATTACAGGCGTGAGCCACTGCGCCCAGCCTTAATTTATTATCTTATGTAGAGGTGGAGTCTCACGATGTTGCCAAGGCTGGTCTCGAACTCCTGGGCTCAAGCATTTCCTCCCACCTCAGCCTCCCAAAGTGCTGAGATTATAAGTGTGAGCCACCACACCTGGAAGCTCATCCTGTAAATTATAAATTCATTGCTTTTTTTTTTTTTCAAGAGATGAGGCCTTGCTCTTTTGCCCTAGCTGGGGTGCAATGGTGTGATCATAGCTCACTGCAGCGATGAACTCCTGGGCTGGAGCAATCCTCTCACCTCAACTTCCCAAGTAGCTAGGACTTACAGGTGCATACCACCCTGCCCTGCTAATTTTTAAATTAAAAAAAAAATTTTTAGATAGGGTAGAGATGGGATTGGGCTTGGTGGCTCACACCTGTAATCCTAGCACTTTGGGAGGCCGAGGTGGGTGGATTGCCTGAGCTCAGAAGTTTGAGACTAGCCTGGACAATATGGCAAAACCTCTTGTCTAATAAAAATATAAAAAATTAGCTGGGCATAGTGGCGCATGCTTGTAGTCCCAGCTACTCGAGAGGCTGAGGCAGGAGAATTGCTTGAACCCGGAGAATTGCTTGAACCCGGGAAGCTGAGGTTGCAGTGAGCTGAGATTGCGCCACTGCATTCCAGCAGCCTGGGTGACAGAGTGAGACTCTTGTCTCAAAAAAAAAAAATTGTAAAGATGGGATCTCACTATGTTGTCCAGGCTGGTCTTGATCTCCTGAGCTCAAGTGATCCTCTTGCCTTGGCTTCCCGAAGTGCTGGGATTACAGATATAAGCCACCGTGCTTGGCCTAAATTCTCTCTTAAACAGCTTTCTTTGTTTTCTTGTTGTAAAAAGTACTTCTTTGTAAAGCTATATTTTTCGTGTACTTTAAGAAATACTTTAGAATTGCAGTTCTTAACCTTTTGGTCTCGGGACCCTTTTACATATTTAAAAATTATTGAACATTCTAGAGAGCTTTCGTTTTTTGTTTTTTAAGCGAGACAGTCTTGCTCTGTTGCTCAGGCTGGAGTGCAGTGGCGCGATCTCTGCTCACTGCAACCTCTGCCTCCCAGGTTCAAGCGATTCTCCTGCCTCAGCCTCCCCTGAGTAGCTGGGATTACAGGCATATGCCACCACACCTGGCTAATTTTTATATTTTTAGTAGAGACGGGGTTTCACCATGTTGGCCGGGATGGTCTCGAACTCCTGACCTCAAGTGATCCACCCGCCTCGGCTTCCCAAAGTGCTGGGATTATAGGCGTGAGCCGCTGTGCCCAGCCAGATATATATTAATGTATTGAAAATAATATAAAAACTATTATAAAACATAAATAACATTTTTATAGAAAATAATTCTATTGTCCAGAATAAAACCAATATTAGTGAGAAGAGTACATTGTATTACATTTTTGCAGGTCTTTTAAATAATATGGCTTAATAAAAGATAATTTTTTGTTTGTTTGTTTGTTTGTTTTTGAGACAGAGTTTTGCTCTTGTTGCCTAGGCTGGAGTGCAATGGCACGATCTAGGCTCACCACAACCTCCGCCTCCCAGGTTCAAGCGATTCTCCTGCCTCAGCCTTCCCAAGTAGCTGGGATTACAGGCATGCACTACCAAGCCCGGCTAATTTTATATTTTTAGTAGAGATGGGGTTTCTCCATTTTGGTCAGGCTGGTCTCAAACTCCCGACCTCAGGTGATCCACCCACCTCAGCCTCCCAAAGTGCTGGGATTACAGGCGTGAGCCACCGCGCCCGGCCAAAGACAGGTAGTTTTTTAAATAAATGGCAAAAAAAAAACCTTATATTTAGAATTAGCCATTCGGACTCAGTTTAGGTTATCCCAGTTTTACTGGCAACATCCAAAACATCATAGTTAGGAGCCAGTCAAACATAGGCTGCCTTCTCTCCATCAGTCCTGATTAGGGTGTTGATCGTGGTCATGTCAGTGTCACAGACCTTCTTTATATAGCCTGTTTGATCTGGTGCTTGTTAGCTTTGATAACCACAGTGAACACAGATGTGGTATTGTCTTCTTCATGGTCAGCTCAGTGGTCAAGGGGAACTTGATGGCATAATAGTCCAGCTTGTTTGTCCTGCAGGTTCTCTACTGAGGATGTTTGGGCTACCTTCAAAGCCAAAGTGTGTTGGGCTACTGGAACATAGGTGACCTGCAGATATTTTTGTGTGTGTGTGACTGGATGCCTTTCAACACTGCCTTGTTGGCCTTCAAAGCCTTAGCTTTGGATTTGGCTTTGGGAAGAGCAGGGATTTCCTTCTTTGCTTTCAGCATCATCATTTTGGTGAAAAGGGTTGACACCTGGATTTTTATATCTATTTCTATATTCAGTCTGTTGTGGTATGGTGTTTTGGTTGAAGCATATGAAGAAAATGGAAGCTCATGGAAATAGGTAGTTGGATAGCAAAGAGGATTTTGTTGGCTCTTGGAGATAATCATAATTGTTCTTCGATACTATGCCCAAACTCTACTGTACACTTGTGAGCAAATGAGAGTGAAAAAGGCATATAACGTCTTAGCATTATGAAAATAGTTTTAACTTTGCAGATCCCCTAAGAGGGTCTTCGGGATACCCAGCAGTCCTTGAACCACAGTTTTAGAAAATACTCTGGTTTAGATATGATTTTCTTTTTCTTTCCATTGTAAAAGTTCAAGTAAAGTTTATTTCCTACTATCTTATTATACAAGCATATTAACAAAGGAAGCTAAAATGAAGACAACAGTCTCAGTACTCAGTATATTTTCTATTAGTTTCTTATGTTCTTTTTTAGTCTTTTGTTTGTTTGTTTTAAGAGACCCTTGTCATCCAAACTAGAGTGCAGTGGCATGATCATAGCTCATTGCAGCCTTAACCTCCCAGGCTCAAGTGATCCTCTCACCTTAGCCTCTTGAGTAGCTAAGACTACAGGCACACACCACCACAACCAGCTAATTTTTTAATTTTTTGTAGAGATGGGGGTCTCACTTTGTTGCCTGGGCTTGTCGTGAACTCCTGGGCTCAAGTAATCCTCCAACCTTGGCCTTCCAAAGGGCTGGGATTACAGGCGTGAGCCACTGTACCTGGTGCTTTTTTAGTTCTTATTGAGACTTCTTAATCATTTTCTTTTACTTTTCCAAAATGGAAGTGGGTTTTATTCTGATTATAATATTTATTAATTATAAAAAATTTCATCAACACCTGTGAAAAGGGGAAAGGTTTTTTTGGTCAAAATAGCTATAAAGAAAGATAAAAGGCCGGACGCAGTGGCTCACGCCTATAATCTCAGCACTTTGGGAGGCCAAGGCAGGCAGATCATGAGGTCAAGAGATAAGACTATCCTGGCTAACATGGTGAAACCCCGTCTGTACTAAAAATACAAAAATTAGCTGGGCATGGTAGCGCGCGTCTGTAGTCCCAGCTACTCAGGAGGCTGAGACAGGAGAATTGCTTGGAGGCAGAGGTTGCAGTGAGCTGAGATCGCGCCACTGCACTCCAGCCTGGTGACAAAGCGAGACTCCATCTCAAAAAAAAAAGAAAGAAGGAAGGAAGGAAAGAAGGAAGAAAGGAAGAAAGGAGTGAAGAAAGGAAAAAACAGCCCACCATGATCCATTCATTTTGAACTTTAATTTTATTTTATTATTTATTTATTTATTTATTTTTTGAGACAGAGTTTTGTTCTTGTTGCCCAGGCTAGAGTGCAATGGCGCTGTCTCGGCTCACTGCAACCTCCGCCTCCCGGGTTCAAGCGATTCTCCTGCCTCAGCCTCCCAAGTAGCTGGGATTACAGGCGCCTGCCACCACACCCGGCTAATTTTTTAATATTTTTAGTAAAGAAGGGGTTTCACCATGTTGGCCAGGCTGGTCTCAAACTCCTGACCTCAGGTGATCCGCCCGCCTCGGCCTCCGAAAGTGCTGGGATTACAGGTATGAGCCGCCGCATTCGGTCCCATTTTGAACTTTTAATGAAACTTTAATCATAATCACAGTCCCCATAATTCTGTGATTTAGAAGTTTTTAAATAAAGCTTTAATAATTTAGGATTCTCCTTTCTGGAAAAGAAAAAAAGGCAGGCAAATTGCCCGTGGTACATTTAATTGAGTTTTTAGGGTTAAGTTTAAAGCAAACCATTTGTCCTGCTTGACAGTATCTCTTCAGTTTATTGACAAAGAGGGGGGCCTTCTGGTGTTTCTCTAAATACAAATTTAAGACAGGACATATGACCCAAATGAAATGTCAGTATAAGAACTTGTCTAATTTAGGTCTTTAGGGATTTTTTTTTCTTTATTTGGTTACAAACTGAAAGATGTGAACTGAGCTCTTTATCACAATCTCCAGAGCCTTCTCTTTTCTCTGGGTCTGAAGATCTTGTCATCTCTAAAATGAACTGTGGGATTTTTCCCCAGATTTAAATAAATGTTGTGTGGTAAATGGAAAACTTTGTGGGCTTAGTGATTTTTTAAAAATCTGAGAAAGAAATTTAATTATCTGCAAAATATAGTTTTAAACCATGTGTTTTAAAGTACAGGCATACCGTGAAGACATTGCAAGTTTGGTTCTAAGCTTTATTGTAAATATTGCAATAAAGTGAGTCACACAAATTTTTTGGTTACCCAGGTCGTATAAAAGTTATCTTTCCATGGCTGGATATGGTGGCTCACACTTGTAATCCCAGTGCTTTGGGGCCCAGGCAGGAACATTGCTTGAGGCAAGGAGTTCGACACCAGCCCGGGGAACATAGTGAGACCCCATCTCTACAAAAAAAAAATTTTTTTAATTAGCTGGGCTTGGTGGTGTGTACCTGTAATCCTAGCTACTTTGGAAGGCTGAGTTTGTAAGATCACTCAAGCCCAGGAGTTCAAGGTTACAATGAGTTGTGATTGTGCCACTGAACTCCAGCCTGGGAGACAGAGTGAGACTCTGCCTCTAAACAACAACGAAACTTATCTTTCCACTATGCTGTAGACTATTAAGTGTGCAATAGCATTATGTCTAAAAAAAAACGTATATAGATACCTTAATTTAAAAATACTTTATTGCTAAAAAATATGCCAGTGGTCATCTGAGCCTTCAGCAAGTTGTAATCTTTTTGCTGATGGCAAGTCTTGCCTTGATGTTGATGGCTGCTGACTGATCAAAGTGGTGGTGTTTGTTGAAGGCCGGGATAGCTATGACAATTTCTTTATTTTTTTGAGACAGGGTCTCACTCTGTCACCCAGGCTGGAGTGCACTGACAAGATCATGGCTTACTGTAGCCTCCACTTCTCAGGCTCACATGATCCTCCCACCTCAGCCTCCTGAGTAGCTGCAACTACAAGCTCACATCACCATGTCTAGCTAATTTTTTCTAATTTTTTGTCGAGATGGGGTTTTGCCACGTTGCGCAGGCTGGTCTCGAACTCCTGGGCTCAAACGATTCACCCACCTCAGCCTCCCAAAGTGCTGGGATTACAGGCATGAGCCACTGTGTGGCAATTTCTTAAAATAAGACAATAATGAAGTTTGCCACATAAATTGACTCTTCTTATCACAAAAGATTTTTCTGCAGCATGCAGTGCTTTTTGAAAGCATTTTACCGCGTTAGAACTTTTTTCAAAATTGGAGTCAGTCCTCTCAAATCCTGCTGCTGCTTTGTCAACTAAGTTTACATAATATTCTAAATTCTTTGTTATCATTTTAACAATATTTACAACGTGTCTACTAGGAGTGAGTTTTATTTCAAGAAACCACTTTCTTTGCTCATCCATAAGAAGAAATTCCTAATCCAAGTTTTATTTTGTGATTGAAGCAATTCAGTCACATCTTCAGGCTCCACTTCTAATTCTAGTTCTCTTGCTATTTCCACCATATCTGCAGTTCCTTCTTCCACTGAAATTTTGAATCCCTCCAAGTCATCCATGAGGGTTGGTGTCAACTTCTTCCAAACCTGTTACTGTTGGTATTTCGACCTCTTTCCATGAATCACAAATGTTCTTAGTGGCATGTAGAATGGTGAATCCTTTCCATAAAGTTTTCCATTGACTTTGCCCAAATCCTTCAGAGCAATCACTGTGTATGATAGCTATAGCCTTACAAAACATATTTTTCAAATAATAAGACTAGAAAGTCGAATTTACTCTTTTATCCATGAGCTTTAGAATGGATGTTGTGTTGGTAGACATGAAAACAACTTTCATCTCCTTATACATCTCCATAAGAGCTCTTGGGTGACTAAGTGCATTGTCACTGAGCAATAATATTTTGAAGAGTCTTTTTTTTGGAGCAGTAGGTCTCCACAGTGGGCTTGAAATATCTAGTAAACCATGCTGTAAACAGATGTGCTGTTAGCCAGGCTTTGTTCCTTTGATAGAGCGTAGGCAGAGGAGATTTAGCATAATTGTTAAGGACTCTAAGATTTTTGGAATGGTAAACGGGCATTGACTTCAGTTTAAAGTCACCAGCTGTACTAGCCCATAACAAGAGAGTCAGCCTGTCCCTTGAAGTTTTGAAGTCAGGCATTGACTTCTCTCTAGCTATGAAAGTTCTAGATGGCATCTTCTTCGAATAGAAGGCTGTTTTGTCTCCACGGAAAATCTGTTGTTTAGTGTAGCCACCGTCATCAGTGATCTTAGATCTTCTGGATAACTTGTTACAGCTTCTACATCAGTACTTGCTGCTTCACCTTGTACTTTTTTTGTTTTTTGTGTTGGTTCCACCAGTGTGTACCCATAACCTCCCAGCAGCCTACATGTTGCACTTTTTAATTTTTTTTTTTTAATACAATGTCTCATTCTGTCATCCAGGCTGGAGTGTGGTGCTGTGATCGTAGCCCACTGGGGCGTGGAACTCCTGTGCTCAAGCAATCCTCCCATCTAAGCCTCCCAAGTAGTTACGACTACAGGCATACCACCGTACCTGGATCATTTTTAAATTTTTTGTAGAGATAGGATCTCGCTATGTTGCCCAGGCTGGTCTCGAACACCTGACCTCAAGTGATCCTCTTGCTTCAGCCTCCCAAAGTACTGTGATTACAGGTGTGAGCCACCATGACTGGCACCTTGAGTTTTTATGTTATGGAGATTGCTTATTTTCTTAAACCTCTTGAGCCAAATTCTGCTAGCCTCCAACTTTTCTTCTACAGCTTCATCACCTCTCTCAGGCTTTGTGGAATTGAAGCATTCGGATCTCGCTCTGGATTAGGCTTTGGCTTAAGAGAATGTTGTGGCTGGTTTGATGTTTTATCCAGACCACCACAACTTTCTTCATATTAGCAATAAGGCTATTTTGCTTTCTTATCATTTATTTGTTCACTGAAGTAGCACTTCTGATTTCTTTCGAAAACTTTGCATTTGCAAAGTTTGGTACCTAGCTTTTGGCCTATCTTAGCATTTTTTTTTTTTTTTTTTTTTTTTTTTTTAGGCAGGGAGACAGAGTCTCACTCTGTCACCCAGGCTGGAGTGCAGTGGCATAATCTCGGTTCACTGCAACCTCTGCCTCCCAGGTTCAGTTGAGCAATCCTCATGCCTCAGCCTCCTGAGTAGCTGGGGATTACAGGCATGTGTCACCACACAGGCTAATTTTTAGTAGAGATGGGGTGTCGCCATGTTTCCCAGGCTGGTCTGGAACTTCTGGCCTCAAGTGATCCGCCTGCCTCGGCCTCCCAAAATGTTGGGATTACAGGTGTGAGCCACCATGCCCAGCCGTGTCTTAGCTTTTGACATGCCTTCCTCACTAAGCTCAATGATTTCTAGCTTTTGATTTAAAGTGTAAGACCTGAGACTCTTCCTTTCACTTGAACACCTAGAGGCCATTGTAGAATTATTAATTGGCCTAATTTCAATATTGTTGTGTCTCAGGTAATAGGAAGGCCTGAACAGAGGGAGAAAGATGGGGAAATGGCTGTTGGTGGAGCAATCAGAAGTCACACAACATTTATTGATTAAGTTTACTGTCTTACAGCAGCATGGTTTCTGGTGCCCTAAACACAATTCGGTGCAAGAATTCTGGCCAAAAATGTGAAGCTTCTAGAAAAATCAATGAATTCAGAATTTTAGGAAGGTTAAAAACTTAAAAGGTCAAGCAGGTCACTCCTAGCAGTGGCCTTCGCAATGTCAAATGTTTTCCTTATTTCTTCATTCTTTTTCTTTTGTGTAACACTTGACTGAAATTCTACCAGCTGGGATCCAGGCTTTTTTATGAGATTTAGCTTGAAGCAGTGTACTTTCCTCCTAAAGCCTAGCTGAGTTTGGCTTTACAAGGAAATGAGAATTATGTGTGGGTATGGGTGTTTGGCTGCTGCTGTTTTAGAGTTGGGTTGGTGATTTTTCATAGAGAACGTTTTGAGGGGCTGATCTGAGGGGGGTGCTCAAGTGGAAAGTTTTGTGTGGAGTAGTGTGCTAGAGACAGAGGGATAAAATCAACTTTAGGAGGTTTAAACAAGGTGGGAGTGTACAAAGGAGATACTTGACTTTTCTTGCGCTAAGGGCAAGAGAGTCTTGTCTTTCTTACAGCCTGTGATCTTTTCTCTCTCAGATTCAGGTTGGCATTATTACTGTTATACTATAACCCGTTGCATCATTTGGCTTGGAAACCAAGCCATTTTTAAATTAATTTTTATTTATGGGAAAAGTTTTGTGAGTTCTTTATAATCATCTTCTAAGTGAATTTTTAGAAACAGTATTTGGAAGTGAGGTACTTCCCAGAGTGATACACTTTTAGTGTTACTTTTCTTAAAAAATTCTGCCTCAGATTTTTGATTTAGTTTTCCTATAGCTATTGCCTAAATATATCGATTTTATTGCTTTTTCATTTGGTCTTCTTAGAGAATAGAATAATGTAAATAAGATACTAGATCAGAAGCAGTAATACTGGTGCTGCAGACTGACAGCCTACTTCTGAAGGAAGAGAAAACTACCAGTGTGAAAGAGCAGCAGCTGAGATGTTGAGAATGAGGCCTCTG
The DNA here is from genome assembly GCF_028885625.2 of Pongo pygmaeus. Lineage (NCBI taxonomy): Eukaryota > Metazoa > Chordata > Mammalia > Primates > Hominidae > Pongo > Pongo pygmaeus. Next base: position 33,474,987 of record NC_072388.2, read on the forward strand.
ATCTCCACTGAACCAAACTCCTGATCTTTATACACATGTATAGTCTTCCCTATCTCAGTAAATACAACTTTTTTCTTTTAGCTATTCAGGTCAAAAAGGTCAGAATCATCCTTGATTCCCCTCTTTCCTTCATATCCCCCCTCTAATCTGCCAGCACTCCCTATTTTCCATCTCTGCTTTATTTTTCTCCATAGCACTTATCTGACATGCTACACACACAAACACACAGAGCTTTTACTATATATCTTTTCTCTGTATAGAGTGAAAGCACCACAAGGGTAGAGATTTTTGCCTGTTTAGAACACTGTTGTGTCCTCATAACTCAGAATAGTGCTTTACATAAAGATGCTCAATTTGTTGAATAAATGAATAATAGTTACTATTTACTGAATTCTTAGTGTCAGGCTAAGATCTTTGTGCTAGGATCTTTGTATCAGTTATCTCTAATTTTTGTGACAATCCTACAAGGAAGGCAGCCTCCCCTTTTTTGCTAAACCTCAGAGAGTTTAAGTGACTTGCCAAGCAAGGTTTGTAAGTAACAGAATTAAGATTGGAATGCACATCTGTCTGATTCCCAAATATGAGTTCTATTCATTAAGCTTCCCTGTGTTCATAATGAAAGGGTCACTGAGAAATTTAATAAGATATTGTTCAGTGTTCTTCATTTGATGAAGGAAACTGTATACTATATTTCTGACAACAGTTTCCATCTTGGATTATCTTGACTTTAAAAGATTAAAACGAAATAAAATTGGGTGTTTAAAGGAGCATGCCTCAGTTATCTGGAACATTTTGGTATATGTAGAGTGCATTATTCCCCCAAACTGCAAAGTAGAAGGGAATATTATTTGTATTCTTAGAGAAATTTAAGAGGTCCTCGCTCAAGTACTAATTCTGTTTCTTAACTAATTTTAACTTGCTTTTTAAAAAGCAAATATTTATACAAGGGTTATTATAAGCTAGTCACTGTTATGAGTACTTTATAAATATTAACTAACTTAACATATATCTTTATAATAACCTTGGAAAAGTTACTTCAGCACTTTTGTTCTTTTTCCTGATGTTTAAACAGAGACAGTTGAACCAGATGATCTCCAAAGCCCACTCCAGCTCTGCAATGTTAAGGCTTTCTAACTAACACATAACACATAGTTAGTTATGTGTTAAGAAAAGTTAGATAAGGTCAGCTTTTCCTAGTGGGAACAGAGATGAGAGTGGAGCCCCAAAGACAGTGCAGAGTAGAACAGGAAGTTGTGATTTAGGTGAATTAAAAGTGCAGAGTCTGTATGTAGCACATTGTCAGTTTGGGAGGGAAGGAAGGCAGCATCAAATCATTGTTGAGGTTTTGATGATGTGAAGCTCTTTAGTCTACCTCTCTCCTTTCCTTAATATCTAAAGAGAGAAATTCCAAGTTGTTATGTCTTGAGCAGAGCACATGACACCTCCTTATTAACCAGCACTACTTTTTAGCTATAGGTTGAAATTTGGCTCGTGGTTCTTCAAGATTTTAAGAAATAGGAAATAGGAGAGTTAAGGATTTGGTACATGAAAATATCAAACCTGAATCTGATCAAGCATCTAGAGCTCACCACTAATTTACTGGAAATACAGGGGGCAGAGGAATATGTTAAATTACACCTCAAGGGTACAGTTACCAAATACCATCTGTGGGAAACTGCAAGACAACCCAGTTTCTTCCAATAAATCAATTGCCAAAAAAAAAAAAAGAGAGAGAGATGGAGCAATGACCTATTGATAAAAGCAATTTGAGATAAAGCAACCATTTGCAGTGTATGGATCATATTGGGCCCTTAATTCCTGATTTGAACAATCAGAGGAATCTGAACACCAGTTATTGGAGTTATTAAGAAATTTTTGTTGATTTTTATTTAGGGTTAATAATGCTAGTGAGTTAAAACTCTTTTTTTTTTTTTTGAGGCAGGGTCTCAATCTGTCACCCAGGCTGGAGTGCAGTGGCACAATCACAGCTCACCCACAGCCTCAACCTTCAGGGCTCAGGTGATCATCCCACCTTAGCCTCCTGAGTAGCTAGGACTACAAGTGCCTGCCACCACACCGGCTAAGTTTTGTACTTTTTGTAGAGAGGGGGTTTCACCATGTTGCCCAGGCTGGTCTCGAACTCCTGGGCTCAAGTGATTTCCCGTTTTGGCCTCCCAAAGTGCTGGGATTACAGGCGTGAGCCACCATGCCTGACCCAAACTCTTTAGATTCAGAGCTAAACACTGAAATATTTATGGATTAAATGATGTGATGTCTGAGATATGCTTCAAAAATAACTGGGAAATAGGGGATGGAATAGATGGAGTTATATATGAAACAAGATTGGTCATGAGATGATAAAGCTAGTTTATGGGTTCATGGGGATTTATTATACTACTCTGTCTACTTTTATATATGTTTAAGATTTTCATATCGAAAATCTTTTTTTATAAGCTAACAAAGGGCCAGCTGTGGCTCACAACTGTAATCCCAGCACTTTGGGAAGCTGAGGTGGGAGGATTGCTTTAGCCCAGGAGTTTAAGACAAGCCTGGGCAACATAGCGAGACCCGGTGTCTATTTAAAAAAAAAAAAAAAAAAAAAAAAAAAAGCTGACAAATACACATATGCTTTCAGGATAGAAGTTATGGAAAGGGAGATTATAAAACAATGCTTTCTTAGTGATTTTCATGCAGACGCAACATCTTCCTAATCTTCCTACAGTAAAGATTTTCTGAAGTAAACATATTATATATTCATTATAATATAAATAGTATATATTCATTAGAAGGATATAAACAGTTCAGAAATACCACTATAGAGAATGAAAGTCCTCTTCTTAAAGCAAATGATACTTTTTAAGTGCCGAAAATTGTCATGTCATTTGCACGTTTCTTTTTCCATTTTTGAAACGCACAAGATAAAATTTCCTAATAGAGTAGAACAACTAATTTAGATTCAGAGTCAATTCTATAAAGGTTTCCTACTGTACTGCATTGTTTTTGCTTTGCAAAGAGGTTATTATAATTTTTTTTCTGGGTTAGGGGAGGAGTTTGAAAAAATCCCGTACAAGTTAATCCGTTGTGTGGTAAAAGCTATAGCTGAAGAGGCAATGTGGAATGCTCCAGCATGCACAACCGCTGCTTTTATCATAGGTGGCAACTGCAGATTAATTCTGGTGTGGTTAGGAATTCCACAAAGGGAAATTTGAACCTGAGAGCCTGAGAGCCTGTGTCCCCAACAGTGCTAATTGGGAGATGTGGAGTGTGGGGATTTCCACTCTTTGTTAATAAGATCTCCGGCGCATTTCCTCTTTGCTTTTGCATTTTCCTTGGCTATGAAGCAGCTGCAGAGAAATAAAATGTGATTTCCTGCATTTAGGGGTGCTGGCTTTTCTTTCAGAGACTTATAATTGGAAGAGTGGAATGCATATGGATTGAGCTACCTACAGGGCTAATTTAAACATAGGTGTTTTATTTTTGTTTTCGTTTTTGTAATGAGTTCACTGCATTTGTGCCAGGAGTATTTTTGTTCAGATGTTTTGAATTAGCAGATAACTCAGGTTGTCTCAAAAGCAGGCTTCTCTCTAGGCTGATCACTGCTTTAACAGTGTGATTCTTTGCAGGCTGACTGAAAAACCAATAATGGCAAAAGTGCATTCTGTCATATCAATAAAAATACTGTAGTTCCTTTGCAGATTCATGCAGTATAAATGCTTATCTTGATTATTTAACCTGTAAAATTCTCCACAATGAGAAAAATAGGCGGAGGATGTTTTTCAAGAAAATATGATAAGGCCATATCAAGGTACAGTGTCCCCAGATACAATGTCAGTGGGAAGTGAAAATAACTTATTCACAGAGTAGATGCTCAGGAATCATTAGACTTAGGTGAAAGTTCTTATCATAAATTAATACCTTTTTTTGTAGTCATTGTCAATATTTCTTGCCCTAGTAACGGTAGTTCATTTTTTTCTTTTTTCTTTTCTTTTTTTTTTTTTTTGAGACGGCATCTTGCTCTGTCGCCCAGGCGGGAGTGCAGTGGCACAATCTCGGCTCACTGCAAGCTCCGCCTCCTGGGTTCACGCCATTCTCCTGCCTCAGCCTCCCAAATAGCTGGGACTACAGGCGCCTGCCACCACGCCCAGCTAATTTTTTTTATTTTTAGTAGAGACGGGGTTTCACCATGTTAGCCAGGATGGTCTCGATCTCCTGACCTCGTGATCCTCCCACCTCGGCCTCTCAAAGTGCTGGGATTACAGGCGTGAGCCACCGCGCCTGGACGTTTATTTTTTTCAAAATATACTTAGGAGCCTATCCTAAACATGGGCCAGACCTTTGGATATTTTTGGATGTGGTTTCTTCCCAAGTCATTCACCATTGTGTTGATGGTACAAGGCTTCTATACTTGCAATCAGAGAAACGTCAGATGACTATTAGTAAACAAGAACTGATTATTAAATACCAGAATAGCAGAGCTGTATGATCAGATCCAAACCACAGCATTCATTGTTCCTGTAAACTATGTGATCAGTGAAGCTAAACTTGTATTTAAAACCCAGGCGCCTGCTGCCACACCCAGCTAATTTTTGTATTTTTAGTAGAGAGAGGGTTTCAGCATGTTGGCCAGGCTGGTCTCGAACTCCTGATCTCAAGTGATCTGCCCACCTTGGCCTCCCAAAGTGCTGGGATTACAGGTGTGAGCCACAGTGCCTGGCCTGTTACTTTCTATTAATAAGTACACAACACCCTAAACAATTCAAGGCATCTTAATCTCCATTAAGAACAACAACAAAATAATTTTTGTCGTGCTGTTAAATCTATCACTATGGATAAAACTGGTGCAGATTGGTCAAATGGATCCAACAGACACTGATGTCCAAGTTGGGATATTCGTAACTATTAATAATACGTAACTATTGGTCAATAGTTTAAAAGATCTCTTTATTCTTTTTCTTTTTGAAGGTTCTCAAAGAGTTTTGTTCTGAAATATGTTGTTGTGCTTCCCAGTTTGCTTCCTCATCCTCAAACCGATGATGTTTCTTCTCTAATTCTTTGTGTTATGCTTCTTTTTCATTTGCTCATGGCACTGCCATTGGAGCTCAACTTCAGAGTCCTTCAGTTTTTGAACTTTTTTTTTTGACCTTCATTTCAAACACCTGCTCCATTTCCAGCTCCGTCTTCTTCATTTTAGCTACATGCTCCCTTCTTTCTTCTTCCATTTGTGCCAGAAGGCTCTTAGTAAGCCCTTATTTGTTATCAACTCCATTATAAGTCACAACTGCCAGTTTTCTCCTTTCATAGTGGGCATTTAGTAACATCTTTCAAATCATGCATATGTGTTATCAACATATTTCTTAGAATTGTAAAAACAATGTTCACCATTTTCAACTTTACCAACACCGCAAGGATACTGCCTTCCCCTAACCCTTTTACCATTAAGTTCAATGATATAGTATTACTACCTACCTAAGCAAGAGGTAAATGGTCCTCCATCTTTTTAATAAGCTTGTTGTCTTCTTCATCTGTTTCTGGAAATTTATATATTTTAAGTTCTTAGATTTCTTTCATTATCTGTTTTAAAGTTATTATCTGGTTTAATTCCATGTCCTGAAGGAGCAGTGAAGTATAAACCCGGCACCCTGTTATCAGGCATCTGAAATCTGTTCACTTGTGATTCTGCATTTAGGTAGTCCACAGATTTACTATCAATGTAGTCGATAATGAGCTGCCAGCAATTACTATTATCTACTGCATCTCCAAATCCTGGGGTATCAACTATTGTGAGCAGCAACTTAACACTACCTTCTTTGATTAAAACTTTGGATTGTTCCTCCTGTACAGTCTTTTTAGTAATAATTCTATGAGAAAGACTTGGATATTCTGGAGAATGCAAATCTATGAGGAATCATGAGTTGATTAATGTTGTCTTTCCTGGATTTCCCACCACCATAAGTGTGAATTCAAACCTTCTCCTCATTGATTCTCTGGATACTTGATTTGGGAGATTGGCAAATCCCACACATTTCCATCATTCCAGTCATCCAGATTCCAACAAGAAATCCACAGAAGAACCACGGTGCTGCTGTTGACGCTCCTCTCCTAATCAGCAGTGGATCTCGCACTCCAGGTCATTCTTTTCAAAACACTGATGTAATCCTATTACTCCCCTGCCTCAAAACCTTCAGCAGTTTCCCATTCCTGCCCTGAAAGTAATTCCTCCAGTTTGGTCGCAGCCTACTTTTCAGGCCTCATTGCTTGCCACTCTCCTCTACAGACACCTGCTTCAGCCAGTGCCAGCTAATTAGTGGCTCTAGACTGCTTTGTGTTTTCTTCCTCTTCTTTTTCCCCTCATCTAAAATATACTCCTACCTCCAAATCCTGTTTTTCCTTCATGACTATCTCAGTCCCTTTTCTGTCACACAAGCTTTTTTGACCTCTGTAGTCTGCATTTATCTTTTCTTCCTTTGACCTTGTAGCATTTATTAACCCTGGCACACATCTGGCTATTGATCCTATACTATGTGTTCTTGTTTTAGTGTTGTTTAGTTTTTCATATCAGTATCTATTGTTATTTCAACCAGATTAGAAACTCTGAGGGACAGGACACCCTTTTTCCTATTTTCCACAATGCTTGGCATCCAGTAAGTGTAATAAATACGGTTATTTATACATTAAATAATCCAGTGCTTACATTTGTTATGTCATAGCTACCATTTCAGTTAATCTTTACAATAACTTTGAGGGAATGAGTATTTTCTCTCCTTGACAAATGAGGAAACTGAGGCTCAGAAAAGTTCGGTAACTTGCCGAAACCACACAGGTTAAATGATGAAGTCAGGATTCAGACCCACATCTTTGGACTCAGTAACACTTGCTTTTAACCATACTGGTAATTCTGCCTCCTTATGAGACTGGTGTATGTTTTCTGAGGATGGAAAATTACCTAACACTTAGCTTACTATTATTTGCTTAATAATGGCAGAAGAAAAGGTGTGCAAACCTGGATTCGTAGTGATTCCTAGCAGGAAAAATGAAACAGATTCAAACTGTGCCAAAGTTCACAGGAAAATAGAATTTCCCTTAATCTCGTTGATTACTGGTGGAATGACTCATCTTCCAGTTGTACGTAGCTCTTGAGTTACTCAGATGTTTGTATAACTTAGACAGCAGAGGGAAAACCGCTGATGAGATGTACAAGACACGTCACTTGAGCTGATGAATGTTCCTGGGATATCCCCAAGATTTCTACCTGAGTATTCTTGCCTGTCCTATTTACTGTTTGACTCTTTCATCTTTTGGTTTTCTTTCAGAGTAAAATCGCTTCCCATTTCCTTTCTGCTTTCCACTTGGATAACTTTCACAGGCTACTCTGTTACTACTGCAGTGCACAAAGATTTACTGTCTACATATTTAACATTAGTCAGATTTACTGTTGAATTTATGCACTAGAAATTTCAGGAATTTAAATTTTTCCTTTTTCATTCTCTTCTCTGCTTCCGATTTTTTTTCACTAAAAGGGGACAAAAATAGCCCAAACTATTTTCTTTTTTTAAAAAATTAGCAATAGAATTGAGTATAGATGGTAGTAAATTCTGCTTCATTTCTGTGGGAACATTGAAAACTTGATGGCTTCTGCAAATGACTGATAAATTTTTTCTGCTCATTCAACTCAATGAAGTCATTAGTAAACTGGGAATTAGAAATAAAGATTCTGTATTTTTTTGTTGTCATTAATTTGGTCTTTCTGTCTGCATCTTAGTTTTCTCACAAGTTTGTTTTGAGGACAGATCAGAAGACATGCACATTGTAAAGCATAAAGTAATCCTTAAGGATGCACTATAGGCAATCCTCAGCCAAGAAACATGATTTATGAACCATGCATACATGCATACTACAAAGGGATGGATCTTACCTCAGTCTAGTGCCCTTTGAAGGCAACAAGCTAAATGGTCTTTTTGGCCCCTGAATCAGAATACCTGGGAACAACTGAAATGTAGACATATTTTTCTTATACATGTGGAAGCAGTTAGGTTATGGGTCCTTTCAGGGATTCATCTACTCTACTGCCATGTGAAGACCGGAGCCCATCTCTCAGTCAGGAACAGGAAGCAGGAAAAGTTACTTTCCTGGTATCCAGTGTTAAAACCCAAAGAGTTATAAATATTGACAAACTATTGGTAAAACTTGTGGTATTATTATTTACCTAAAGCACATACAGGGGCTTTTATAGTATAGACTTTTTACAGTCAAATCATTTAATTTTATTGAGTCCTTACAACAGCCCTTCGAAGTATGTGTTAATAGCCCCACTATATTCCTGAGGAACGTAAGGCCCAGAAAAGTGAAGCGATTTGATCAGTGAAGGGGCTTAAATTTTCTACACATTTCCTTCCAAGGACGAAGGGAAGTTAGGCACTGTGTTGGCACTTTAGAGCAGGTTCTGGGTTAGGTGTGAAGCAGAGGGGATTTCCAGGGTGTGTAAGCATGGACAAACTCCTTGAATGAAAGCAGAATTTTTTCTTTTTTTTAAGTAGTTAACAGCATTTTGGGGTTTGCAGGACTCAGGCTGTGTTACTGCCTTTTTTATTTTTTATTTTTTGGCCTGATTTGTTTCTTTCTAATTTAGGAGCAAGATTTTATAATTAAAAATATATTGCCTTTTGCCCTTTCTTTGAGCTATTCTCCATAAATCTGTCAGAATATGATATGAAAAGGAAGAAGAGTGGGATTAAAAATAATATAGCTGATTCTGTCTAGAAATTTAATTTCTAAACTATCTTTACCTGAGTTAGATCTGTTTCTCCAAAGATCAGACAAGATTTAAGAAATAACTTTAAACTTGTAAGTAAATTCTGTTCTATCTGGAATTTGCAGGATAATGTATTAATACTTGGAAATGATACCTAACTGCTAGGGAGCATGCATGTTTAGCTCATGATTCTAGATGACTGAGAATTTTTTAGGGAAACTTTTTCAGTCCTTCATGTAGTTGATGGTGGGCTATCATTTTATATTTCAAGATTAAAAAATAGATTATCTTCTTTCTCCTTCCTCTCTCTCCTCTTCCTCTTCTCTTTTTTCTTCTTTCTAGCTGTATGGAATGACCATAATTTAATTATTCATTGAGTCTTCTATTAATGAGTATTTAAGTTGTTTCAAATCTTTCACTATTACTAAAGTGTCACAGTGAATCACCTTACACATTTGTAATTTCTCACATATTCCAATATAGATGTAAGATAGATTCCCACAAATTGAATTGCTAGCACAATGGAGGCATATTAATTTTGATTGGCCTTCATGGAAATTTTAACAGTATATACTCTGATCAGCAAAATATGAGAATTCTTTCTCCACACCTTTAAGATTCAGTGTGTTATCAAACATTTCGATCTTTGCCTATATGAAGTAAAAAAATAAAATTGCAGTATAGAATTAATTTACAATTTTCTTGGAGTGTGGTGGAGCATATTTTCGTAGGTTTAAGGGCACTTATATTTATTTTCTGCAAACTGCTCCTGTCTTGTCCGTTTTTTGAGTTATTGACTGTTTTCATATTAATTTTAGGAGCTCTTTATTTGAAAAATCATCTGTGATTTAAATTACAATTTTTGAGGCTTATGTTTTTTTCTCTATGTACATTTTAAAATATTTGAATTTATCAGACTTTCCTTTTATGGCTCCTGGGTTTCATATTTAGAAAGATTTTTTCTGTTGCAAGGTTATTGAAAAGCCAACAAACACAAAAAACTTCCTTTTGCTCCCTACACTTTTGTTGTTTTTCTCTAAATTTTTCATCCATTTGGAATTTTTTTCTGATGTGAGGTATAGTTCCAACTTAATTTCCTCCCCAGCTAATTAGCCAATTGTGTCAACATCATTTGTTTAACAACCCATATTTTACCCCACTAGGGATAAAGCGGGATGTTACTTTTAGCATATACCAAATTCTTCGTATAAATATTTAGGTCTCTTTTTGGACTTTCTGTTCTGATTCACTAATCTGCATACCTAACAGTATGACACTATTTTGATTATTGTAGTTTTATGATATATCTAATATCTATTAGAGCTAATTTTTATAACTTGGGTTCTGGCTCTTTCTTTAATAAACTTACCAGAGGTAAATATTATAGGCCTCTGATAAAATGTGTTAGTAATGTTCCCTGGGGCAAAATCATGTTTTATATATGTGACAGAGTCCTGTTACCAGTGGCTTTTAAGTGGTTTTTAACACAACACAGATACAATATACATTTTATGTAATAACACATTTATAAATGAAAAAAATTTATACATAAAAAAATTATGTACTCTTGCTATATTTGTTGCACTCTATTTTAGTTCTGTTTATTTCTCCCTGAAATGCTGGTTGCAACTGTATTAAATTGATCTCATGACCTAATAAGGTGTTGTGACCTGCAGTTAAAAAAACACCTTATTATTTGATGTGTTAATCATAGCCATTCTAACTGGTTTGAGATGGCATCTCATTGTACTTTTAATTTGCATTTCTCTGATGATTAGTGATATTGAACATTTTTTCATATGTTTATTAGCCATTTGTATGCCTTCTTTTGAGAAGTGTCTGTTCATGTCTTTTGCCTGGTTTTTAATGGGGTTGTTTGTTTTTTGCTTGTTGAATTAAGTTCCTTATAGATTCTGGATATTAGACCATTGTTGGGTGCAGTTTGTAAATATTTTCTCGTATTTCGTAAGTTGTCTGTTTAATAGTTTCTTTTGCTATACAGAGGCTCTTTAGTTTAATTAGTTAATTAATTAGGTCCCACTTGTCAATTTTTGTTTTTGTTGCAGTTGCTCTTGGGGACTTAACCAAAAATTCTTTGCCAAGGCTGATGTCAAGAAGGGTATTTCTTAGGTTTTCTTCTAGGATTTTTATAGTTTGAGGGTTTACATTTAAATCTTTAATCCATCTTGAGTTAATTTTGATATGTGGTGAAATGTAAGGGTCCAGTTTCATTCTGCTACGTATAACTAGCCAGTTATCTGAGCACCATTTATTGAATAGGAATTCCTTTCCCTATTGCTTGTTTTTGTTGGCCTTGTCGAAAATCAGGTGTATGTGAGTGTGCAGCTTTATTTCTGAGTTTTCCATTCTGTTCCATTGGTCTATATGTCTGTTTTTGTACCAGTATGAGGCTGCAGAGAAAAGGGAATGCTTATACACTGTTGATGGGATGTAAATTAGTTCAGCCACTGTGGAAAGCAGCTTGGAGATTTCTCAAATAACTTAAAACAGAGCAACCATTTAACTCAGGAATCCACTGCTGGGTGTATACCCAAAGGGAAATGGATCGTTATACCAAAAAGACACATCCACTCATATGTGCATTGCTGCGCTACTCACAATAGCAAAGACGTGGAATCAACCTAGTGCCAATCAGTGGTGGACTGGATAAAGAAAATGTGGTACTATACACCATGGAATGCTATGCAACCATAAAAAAGAACAAAGTCATGTCCTTCGCAGCAACATGGATGGAGCTGGACGCCATAATCCTAAGCAAATTAATTCAGTAAGAGAAAAGCAGATACTGCAAGTTCTTACTTATAAATGGGAGCTAAACATTGAGCATACATGGACATAAACATGGGAACAACAGACACTGCAGACTGCTAGAAGGGGTGGCGTATGAGTTGAAAAGCTACCTACTGGGTACTATGTTCACTACCTGGGTACAGTATACCCATGTAACGAACCTCCACATGGATCCCCTGTATCTGAAATAAAAGTTGAAATACTAAAATCAATAAAAATAAGGAAAAAAGAAAAATCCTTCATTAGACATATCCAGGTGAAATTCCATTAGTCCTTATTAGTCTCTTTTGGGGAGGGAGTAGGGGAGTAGGAGTGATGTATCTCCTTAAATAAAATAGGGAGACCACATCAAAGAAAGTAGGATTTCCCAGCCAAAAAACTCGTGAAGGACGTTTGCAAAGTTTCTCTCCCATTGTTTGCAGGTACCTTGCAGGGAAGGGCAGCAGTCTTGATTGGCACGCCTTGCTTAAGAATACAGGCCACACTATTAAAATGTACTGTATAGGAAGAAGGAAATACTGTTACAGTGCATGTGCCAAGAGGTTTAGGCCCCATGTGTAAACTACTCCATGATCCTTAAACATAGTTGTTTTGATGTCTTCTGGCTTTTGGGATTTCTAGCTTGAATTTCTTTGTTTTGAGATGGGGTCTTACTATGTTGCCCAGACTGACCTGGAACTCCTGGGCTCCGGCAATCTTCCTACCTCAGCCTCCTGAGTAGCTGGGGTCCAGCTTGATTTTTGTTGCTCTGAGGGATAATACAAGAGAATGAACTTCTGGGTTTTGAACCCCAAGTTCACCATTTACTAGTTAGGTGATCTGCTTAACTTCTCTATGCTTTATTCTCCTAATCTGTTAAGTGGGGAAAATGATAATATCTACCTCATACCATTGTTACAGCAATAAGAAAGTTAGTAAATGTAAAGCGCTTAGAATTTTTGTTTCTTAATAGCATTGTGATCTACATGGCACATGGAAAGCGCTGTGTGAGTTTATGGTATTATCTATTTGACTTGGAAGTGTGTAGGATTTTTTTCTTTAACCTCACAATTAAACATTTTGTGAGGAGATGATTAGGTGATTTTTTTCATTGTTTCCTGGAATCTCATGTCATGTGTCCTTTAAAATGTAAGGTTTTTTTTGGAGACAGAGTCTTGCTCTGTTTCCCAGACTGGAGTGCAGTGGCATGATCTTGGTTCACTGCAACCTCTGCCTCCTGGGTTCAAGCAATTCTCCTCAGCCTCCTGAATAGTTGGGATTACAGGCACCTGCCACTACACCCAGCTAATTTTTGTATTTTTTGTAGAGACAAGATTTCACCATGTTGGCCAGGCTGGTCTTGAACTCCTGGCCTCAGTGGATCCACCCACCTCAGCCTCCCAAAGTGCTGGGATTACAGGCATGAGCCAGTGTACCCAGCCAAAAAGTAGGTATTTTTTAATCTTGGGGAAGTTTTATTTAAAAAAAAAAAAAAGATTCTTCTTCTTTTTGTTTTGGTTTATTCCTTGAGAGCACCCTTCTGAGGCTTAAAAGTTGGATCTGTGTTCTCTGTCCCTCATATCTATAATGTTCTTTCTCTTAACATTCTTTTTCTTCTTTTCTTCTGCACTGAAGTAGAATTTCTCAAAATTTGTGCTGCATTTCATGAAATACATGTTCTAGTATATTAGTTCTAATCTTTACTGCTTTCAAAGCATATTTAAATTCTGCTGTTGCATTTTTTTCATTTCTATTTCATTTTTGGATCTCTTTGCATCTCTTGCTATTCTCTCCTTAAAGCTTATTGCTCTTTCTTCATAGATGCAACCGAATTTGTCCTCTTCTTTGAGGGATCCAGGCAGAGGTCTTCTAAATTGTAGTTGAGTTTCAGAACATGCTTTTATCTGAATCTTTTTTTTTTTTTTTTTGAGATGGAGTCTCGCTCTGTCGCCAGGCTGGAGAGCAGTGGTGCAATCTCGGCTCACTGCAACCTCTGCCTCCTGGATTCAAGTGATTCTCCTGCCTCAGCCTCCCAAGTAGTTGGGACTACAGGCACGTGCCACCACGCCCAGCTAATTTTTTTGGTATTTTTGGTAGAGACAGGGTTTCACCATGTTGAGCAGGATGGTCTCGATCTCTTGACCTTGTGATCTGCCGGCCTCGGCCTCCCAAAGTGCTAGGATTATAGGTGTGAGCCACTGTGCCCGGCCTATCAGAATCTTTAAGGCAAAGCTCCTAACGTATCTTTCATTGGCCTGTGATGGACTTTTTCACCGTATTGAATTATCCTTGAGAAAAGAGATCCATTAATGCTCAGCATATGCCATTAGGTAGATGGGCAGAGTGTACTTACCCCTTCATTGTCCCTTCGGATGCTGGCAGTTTCCACCTTTTGGATCTAGACTCATCTGGATATTAATCCAGTTTATCTGGTAAGCTACATGAAGATGGGGCATTTTTCCACTGTGGCTTATCAAGTCAGATGCCATTTATAATTCTTCTCTGAACAGCTTATGAAAGATTATTCCTTGGTGTCATGTACTTGTCTTATCTTACTTTCAGTCCCGTTACCTGCTTATACCACTTCTCTTTAGATGATAAAGTGTCCAAAGATGCTGTATTCGCCTAACTCTCCTGCCTTGAAGGTTAATTATTTTATTAGGATAGAAGAAAACAGCTAATGGACCACCTGGATTGAGTGGTAAAGTAAACTTGCTTGAGAGATGTTTGACATGTGGTAAGGAGACCATCACTGTTTTTTCTGTTTAATGCAGCCCTTTTTCCTAAAATTGAGTTAAAGTATTTTTTCTGCTTTACTTTGAGTCACCTCTACTCTTTATTGTCTCTAGAGCTGGAGAAATGCGCTAAGATAGTTTGTCTCAATAAATTACCATTGATTACCATTGGTCATTTGGTTTGGAGAACTCTCCCAAACTTCTCTTCTCTTTAGTTTACAGTACTGTTGCCGGTTTAAAATTTCTCTAGCCTCCATGTTAGTTGTTAGGTTACAATGATACTTTTTAGCCATGTGGCTTCATTTTCCCCTAGCTACATTAAGGCAGTCATGTTAATGTTCTTATTTAGGATCTATTTGGCTTCCATGGTTTAAAGAATGCACAGGAAGTAATTAGATACAGAGATGGATTTTTTATTGTTGTTCCCATGTTAAGAGCACTGCTTCCAACCAAAAGAGCTGGTATTCCCCTGTTTTTCCACATCTGCTATGACTAAAGCCAGTTGCTTTAATACTGAATTCACAAAGACCTTTCTCACTTAATGTCCTACTCTAGCAAATAAGAAGAAATAAGTGGAAAACAATAATGCATACTCAGAACTTTGCATAACAAGTAGTGATCGTCACATGTTAACTGTATCCATGTGCTGCAGACACCAGATAATATTTTCTAAGGATTAGAAGAAAGGGAGTATTAAAGCAACTGGCTTTAACACATTTTTCCCCCATTCATTCATTAGTTAATAGACACTTGAATTGTTTTCAGTTTTTGGCAATTAGGAATGAAGCCACTGTTAACATTCACATATAAGTCTTTGCGTGGGTGTGTATTTTCTTATTTCTTCTGTGAATACTCATAAATGGGACTGCTCAGTTATATGATAAATATATGTTTAACTTTGTAAGAAACTGCTGAATTATTTTCCAAAGTGGTCGTACCATCCTGCATTCCCACCAGCAATGTTTGGAAATTCCAGTTGCTCCACATACTTGTTATGGGTCAGTCTTTTTAATTTCGCCCATTCTAGTGGGTATATAATGATATCTTGCTATGGTTTTAAATTTGCATTTTCCTAAAGACTAATGATGTTGAGTATTTTATAATAGTTATTGGACCAAAGGGAGTTCTTCATCTTTGTAACATTGATATAATAAGATTATCTAATCGCGAGTTGATACTCAGGTTTTGTCACTTGTCCCAATAATGTCCGTAACAAGCTTTTCCTTCCTCTAGATCCAAACTATGACCACACATTGGGTTTAGTTGTCATGTTTCTTTGGTTTCTTTTAATCTCAGTTTTCTTTGTCTTTCTTAGACCTCAGCTTAAAAATAATAATAATAAAAAAGCATAGGCCTATTATTTTGTAACATGTTCAATTTGGGTTTATCTGATATTTCCTTATGATAAGATTCAGGTTGGTATTTTTGGCAAGAATGTTACAAAAATTATCTTGTAACCTTTTCAAGGGTATTGTATCAAGGACCCCCGTATGTGACTATTAGTGATGACTTTATATGTTGCCCAAGAAATTTATGCCTATTCTGATGTTGCTGAGAATTTTCCTGTTTTCTTCTAGAATTTTCATAGTTTTGGCTTTTAGGTTTATGAACTATTTAGAAATATTTTGTGTGTGTGATGTGAAATAGGGATTGAGGTTCATTCATTTTTTTTTTCAACTTTTTGCCTTATTAGCTTTTCCTATTTCTTTGATTTCTGCTTATTATTATTCTACTTTCTTTGAAATTTAATTTGCTCTTCTTTTTCTACCTTTTTAGGTTGAAAACTTAGGTCAATGTTTTATGACCTTTCTTTTTTTTATATATATAAGTATTTAAAGCTATGTATTTCCTGCTAAGTACTAGTATACTGCATCCCATGAATTTTGATACGTAATTTTTATTATCACTTAGTTCAAAATATTTCCTAATTCCCTTTGTAATTTTTTTGACCTTGGGTTATTGAGAAGTGTATTTAGGAATACTTGGGGCTTTTATAGATATTTTACTGCTAGTGGTTTTTTGTTTAAGTGTGTGTGTGTGTGTATGTGTGTATCAGCAACTATACTCTTTAAGATCTCAGTATTTTGAAATGTATTGAAACTTATTTTATGGTTAGTCTATTCTCACACTGCTATAAAGAACTGCCTGAGCCTGGGTAAATTTACAAAGAAAAGTGGTTTAATTGACTCAAGGTTCTGCATGGCTGGGGAGGCCTTAGGAAACTTACAACGATGGCAGAAGGGGAAGCAGGCATGTCTTACACGGCAGCAGGCAAGAGAGTATGTGAGAGCACAGGAAAAACTACCGTTTATAAAACCTTCAGATCTCGTGAGAATTCACTCACTATCACGAGAACTGCATGGAAGAAACCACCCCCATAAACTAATCACTTTTTACTAGGTCTTCCCTTCAACACCTGGGGATTACAATTCAAGGTGAGATTTGGGTGGGGACACAAAGCCAAACCATATCAATGGCCTAGCTTGTGGTCTGTCTTGGTAGATGTTCCATGTGCACTTGAAAAGGAATACATAGTCTGCTATTGTTGGGCATAGTGTCCTACAGATATAGATTTGTCTTCTAAGTCCTTACTGATTTTTATCTACTTGTTCAATCAATTATGCAGAGAAGAGTGTTGAAATCTCCATCTGTAATTATAGATTTAACTATTCCTTCTTTGTTCCGTCAGCTTTTCCTTTATCCACATCTTGAAGCTCTATTCTTATTTATGATATGACTTTGATGTATTGATCCTGTCATCATTATGAAATGTCCCTTCTTTTTGTAGTATTCCTTTTCTTCAAGTCTATTTTGTCTAACATTAGTGTCACCATTCCAAGTTTCTTAAGCTTATTGATGCATGATACATCTTTTTCCCTACTTTTCACTTTCCCTTTATTCTGTATTAAAGATAAGTACATCTATTATAGATAGCATTTTTTATAAGGTTGGATTTAAACATTTTATTTTGCTATTTGTCTTCTATTTATCCCATCTGCTTTTTGTTCTTCTGTTTCTCCTTTTGGGTTAATCGAATTTCTTTTAATTTGTCATTTAATTCATCTATTGGCTTTTATCTCTACCTTTTTACTTTTTTTTAAACTTTTAAAAAATTTTATCAACTCTGGCCTACAGATCTACATTATTTTTTAAATGTATGGTTTGGACTTTACAATCTGAATCCTTAATTCAGTCTACTTAGAGTTTATATTGAACCATTTCACATGAAATATAAGAACATTATAGCAATAGAATTCCATATACCACTTCCTGGTCTTTGTGCTATTGTTTTATTGTAGCTTAAAACATATATTACATGTGTATATGTTTTAAGCCCCATAATGTAGTGCTATGATAATTTTTGCTTTAAGTAGTCATATGTCTTTTAAAGAAATTAAAAGAATAAAAAAGTATATTCTTTTTTATAAATACCCACATCTTTACCATTTTATTTTTGGTGTTTTTTCATTTCTTCCAAGTCTAGGTTTTCATCTGATATTATTTCCCTTCAGCCTGAAGAAATTGCTTTAGCATTTCTTTCTTTCTTTTCTTTTTCTTTTTTCTTTTTTTTTTTGTGGCAGAGTTTCACTCTTGTTGCCCAGGCTGGAGTGTAATGGCACAATCTTGGCAACCTCTGCCTCTCGGGTTCAAGCAATTCTCCTGCCTCAGACTCCCAAGTAGCTGGGATTACAGGCATGTGCCACCACACCCAGCTAATTTTGTATTTTTAGTAGAGACGGGGTTTCTCCATGTTGGTCAGGCTGGTCTTGAACTCCCGACCTCAGGTGATCCACCTACCTCGGCCTCCCAAAGTGCTGGGATTACAAGCATGAGCCACCGCACCCAGCCTTCTTTCTTTTTTGTAGAGACAGTATCTTGCTGTGTTGCCCAGGCTGGTCTTGAATTCCTGACCTCAAGTGATCCTCCTACCTGGGCCTCTCAAAATGCTGGGATTACAGGCATGAGCCATGGCACTGGCCAGCTTTAGCATTCCTTATGTTGCAGGCTTGCTGGTGATGAATTATCTGTTTTCATTTACCTGAATATATCTTTATTTCACCTTAATTTTTTTTGGCAATTTTTGAAGGATATTTTTACTAGATACAGAATTGTGGATTGAAAGCAGTTTTTTGTTGTTGTTATTTTATTTGTTGTCTGTCATCCTTCTAAAGATGTTCTCTGGCTCCATTGTGTCTGATGAGAACTAAACTGTCATTTGTATCATTATTCCTTTTTATGTTATGTATCCTTTTTTTCTGACTGCTTTTAAGATTTTTCTATTTTTGATTTTCATCAGTTTTACTATGATGTGCCTAGTTATAGTTTTACTTATGGTTTTCTTTGTGTTTATTCTGCTTTGAGTTTGCTCTGCTTCTTGGGTAACTTATGTATTTCACCAAATTTGGGGATGTTTTGGCTATTCAAATACTTTTTATTACTCTGTCCTTTCTATCCTCTCCTTCTAGACCGTAATTATACATGTTAATCTGTTTGATATTGTACCACAGGTTACTGATAACCCAATTCATCTTTTTGCTTTCATTAAATTGTGTAATTTTTTGTTGCCCTGTCTTTCATGTTAACTGACTCTTTCTTCTACCATCTCCAATCTGCTGTTAAATCCACCCTAGGAATATTTTATTTCACATTTGTGCTTTTTGGTTCTATAATGTTCATTTTGTTAATTTTTCTAGTTTACAGTCTCTGTGGAGATTTTCTTTCTTTGCATTAATTATGACTATATTTACTTCTTATTTATTTTTTTTTTTTTTTGAGATGGAGTATCACTCTGTTGCCCAGGCTGGAGTACAGTGGTATAATCTTGGCTCACTGCAACCTTTGCCTCCCAGGTTCAAGTGATTCTCCTGCCTCAGCCTCCCAAGTAGCTGGGATTACAGGTGCGCGCCATGCTGGTGCGCTGCACCCACCAACTTGTCATCTAGCATTAGGTATATCTCCCAATGCTATCCCTCCCCCCTCCCCCCACCCCACAACAGTCCCCAGAGTGTGATGTTCCCCTTCCTGTGTCCATGTGTTCTCATTGTTCAATTCCCACCTATGAGTGAGAATATGCGGTGTTTGGTTTTTTGTTCTTGCGATAGTTTACTGAGAATGATGATTTCCAATTTCATCCATGTCCCTACAAAGGACGTGAACTCATCATTTTTTATGGCTGCATAGTATTCCATGGTGTATATGTGCCACATTTTCTTAATCCAGTCTATCATTGTTGGACATTTGGGTTGGTTCCAAGTCTTTGCTATTGTGAATAATGCCGCAATAAACATACGTGTGCATGTGTCTTTATAGCAGCATGATTTATAGTCCTTTGGGTATATACCCAGTAACGGGATGGCTGGGTCAAATGGAATTTCTAGTTCTAGATCCCTGAGGAATCGCCACACTGATTTCCAGAAGGGTTGAACTAGTTTACAGTCCCATCAACAGTGTAAAAGTGTTCCTATTTCTCCACATCCTCTCCAGCACCTGTTGTTTCCTGACTTTTTAATGATTGCCATTCTAACTGGTGTGAGATGGCATCTCATTGTGGTTTTGATTTGCATTTCTCTGATGGCCAGTGATGGTGAGCATTTTTTCATGTGTTTTTTGGCTGCATAAATGTCTTCTTTTGAGAAGTGTCTGTTCATGTCCTTCGCCCACTTTTTGATGGGGTTGTTTGTTTTTTTCTTGTAAATTTGTTTGAGTTCATTGTAGATTCTGGATATTAGCCCTTTGTCAGATGAGTAGGTTGCGAAAATTTTCTCCCATTTTGTAGGTTGCCTGTTCACTCTGATGGTAATTTCTTTTGCTGTGCAGAAGCTCTTGAGTTTAATTAGATCCCATTTGTCAATTTTGGCTTTTGTTGCCATTGCTTTTGGTGTTTTAGACATGAAGTCCTTGCCCATGCCTATGTCCTGAATGGTAATGCCTAGGTTTTCTTCTAGGGTTTTTATGGTTTTAGGTCTAACATTTAAGTCTTTAATCCATCTTGAATTGATTTTTGTATAAGGTGTAAGGAAGGGATCCAGTTTCAGCTTTCTACATATGGCTAGCCAGTTTTCCCAGCACCATTTATTAAATAGGGAATCCTTTCCCCATTTCTTGTTTTTGTCAGGTTTGTCAAAGATCAGATACTTGTAGATATGTGGCATTATTTCTCACGGCTCTGTTCTGTTCCATTGATCTATATCTCTGTTTTGGTACCAGTACCATGCTGTTTTGGTTACTGTAGCCTTGTAGTATAGTTTGAAGTCAGGTAGCTTGATGCCTCCAGCTTTGTTCTTTTGGCTTAGGATTGACTTGGCGATGCGGGCTCTTTTTTGGTTCCATATGAACTTTAAAGTAGTTTTTTCCAATTCTGTGAAGAAAGTCATTGGTAGCTTGATGGGGATGGCATTGAATCTGTAAATTACCTTGGGAAGGATGGCCATTTTCATGATATTGATTCTTCCTACCCATGAGCATGGAATGTTCTTCCATTTGTTTGTATCCTCTTTTATTTCCTTGAGCAGTGGTTTGTAGTTCTCCTTGAAGAGGTCTTTCACATCCCTTGTAAGTTGGATTCCTAGGTATTTGATTCTCTTTGAAGCAATTGTGAATGGGAGTTCACTCATGATTTGGCTCTCTGTTTGTCTGTTATTGATGTATAAGAATGCTTGTGATTTTTGCACATTGATTTTGTATCCTGAGACTTTGCTGAAGTTGCTTATCAGCTTAAGGAGATTTTGGGCTGAGACAATGGGGTTTTCTAGATATACTATCATGTCATCTGCAAACAGGGACAATTTGACTTCTTCTTTTCCTAATTGAATACCCTTTATTTCTTTCTCCTGCCTAATTGCCCTGGCCAGAACTTCCAACACTATGTTGAATAGGAGTGGTGAGAGAGGTCATCCCTGTCTTGTGCCAGTTTTCAAAGGGAATGCTTCCAGTTTTTGCCCATTCAGTATGACATTGGCTGTGGGTTTGTCATAAATAGCTCTTATTATTTTGAGATACGTCCCATCAATACCGAATTTATTGAGAGTTTTTAGGATGAAGGGCTGTTGAATTTTGTCAAAGGCCTTTTCTGCATCTATTGAGATAATCATGTGGTTTTTGTCTTTGGTTCTGTTTATATGCTAGAATACATTTATTGATATGCGTATGTTGAACCAGCCTTGCATCCCAGGGATGAAGCCCACTTGATCGTGGTGGATAAGCTTTTTGATGTGCTGCTGGATTCAGTTTGCCAGTATTTTATTGAGGATTTTTCCATCGATGTTCATCAGGGATATTGGTCTAAAATTCTCTTTTTTTGTTGTGTCTCTGCCAGACTTTGGTATCAGGATGATGTTGGCCTCATAAAATGAGTTAGGGAGGATTCCCTCTTTTTCTATTGATTGGAATAGTTTCAGAAGGAATGGTACCAGCTCCTCCTTGTACCTCTGATAGAATTCGGCTGTGAATCCGTCTGGTTCTGGACTTTTTTTGATTTGTAGGCTATTAATTATTGCCTCAATTTCAGAGCCTGTTATTGGTCTATTCAGAGAGTCAACTTCTTCCTGGTTTAGTCTTGGGAGGGTGTATGTGTCCAGGAATTTATCCATTTCTTCTAGATTTTCTAGTTTATTTGCGTAGAGGTGTTTATAGTATTCTCTGATGGTAGTTTGTGTTTCTGTGGGATCGGTGGTGATATCCCCTGTATCATTTTTTATTGCATCTATTTGATTCTTCTCTCTTTTCTTCTTTATTAGTCTTTCTAGCAGTCTATCAATTTTGTTGATCTTTCAAAAAACCAGCTCCTAGATTCATTGATTTTTTTGAAGGGTTTTTTGTGTCTATCTCTTTCAGTTCTGTTCTGATCTTAGTTATTTCTTGCCTTCTGCTAGCTTTTGAATGTGTTTGCTCTTGCTTCTCTAGTTCTTTTAATTGTGATGTTAGGGTGTCAATTTTAGATCTTTCCTGCTTTCTCTTGTGGGCATTTAGTGCTATAAATTTCCCTCTACACACTGCTTTGAATGTGTCCCAGAGATTCTGGTATGTTGTGTCTTTGTTCTCATTGGTTTCAAGGAACATCTTTATTTCTGCCTTCATTTCGTTATGTACCCAGTAGTCATTCAGGAGCAGGTTGTTCAGTTTCCATGTAGTTGAGCAGTTTTGAGTGAGTTTCTTAATCCTGAGTTCTAGTTTGATTGCACTGTGGTCTGAGAGACAGTTTGTTATAATTTCTGTTCTTTTACATTTGCTGAGGAGTGCTTTACTTCCAACGATGTGGTCAATTTTGGAATAAGTGCGATGTGGTGCTGAGAAGAATGTAAATTCTGTTGATTTGGGGTGGAGAGTTCCGTAGATGTCTATTAGGTCCGCTTGGTGCAGAGCTGAGTTCAATTCCTGGATATCCTTGTTAACTTTCTGTCTCGTTGATCTGTCTAATGTTGACAGTGGGGTGTTAAAGTCTCCCATTATTATTGTTTGGGAGTCTAAGTCTCTTTGTAAGTCTCTAAGGACTTGCTTTATGAATCTGGGTGCTCCTGTATTGGGTGCATATATATTTAGGATAGTTAGCTCTTCTTGTTGAATTGATCCCTTTACTTACCATTATGTAATGGCCTTCTTTGTCTCTTTTGATCTTTGTTGGTTTAACATCTGTTTTATCAGAGGCTAGGATTGCAGCCTCTGCCTTTTTTTGTTTTCCATTTGCTTGGTAGATCTTCTTCCATCCCTTTATTTTGAGCCTATGTGTGTCTCTGCATGTGAGATGGGTCTCCTGAATACAGCAACACTGATGGGTCTTGACTCTTTATCCAGTTTGCCAGACTGTGTCTTTTAATTGGAGCATTTAGCCCATTTACATTTAAGGTTAATATTGTTATGTGTGAATTTGATCATGTCATTGTGATGTTAGCTGGTTATTTTGCTCATTAGTTGATGCAGTTTCTTCCTAGCATCGATGGTCTTTACGTTTTGGCATGTTTTTGCAGTGGCTGGTACCGGTTGTTCCTTGCCATGTTTAGTGCTTCCTTCAGAAGCTCTTTTAGGGCAGGCCTGGTGGTGACAAAATCTCTCAGCATTTGCTTGTCTGTAAAGGATTTTATTTCTCCTTCACTTATGAAGCTTAGTTTGGCTGGATAGGAAATTCTGGGTTGAGAATTCTTTTCTTTAAGAATGTTGAGTATTGGTCCCCACTCTCTTCTGGCTTGTAGAGTTTCTGCCAAGAGATCAGCTTTAGTCTGATGGGCTTCCCTTTGTGGGTAACCCAACCTTTCTCTCTAGCTGCCCTTAACATTTTTTCCTTCATTTCAACTTTAGTGAATCTGACAATTATGTGTCTTGGAGTTGCTCTTCTTGAGGAGTATCTTTGTGGCATTCTCTGTATTTTCTGAATTTGAATGGTGGCCTGCCTTGCTAGGTTGGGGAAGTTCTCCTGGATAATATCCTGCAGTGTTTTCCAACTTGGTTCCATTCTCCCCCTCACTTTCAGGTGCACCAATCAGACGTAGATTTGGTCTTTTCACATAGTCCCATATTTCTTGGAGGCTTTGTTCGTTTCTTTTTCCTCTTTTTTCTCTAAACTTCTCATCTCGCTTCATTTCATTCATTTCATCTTCCATCACTGATACTCTTTCTTCCAGTTGATTGAATCGGCTACTGAAGCTTGTGCATTCGTCACGTAGTTCTTGTGCCATGGTTTTCAGCTCCATCAGGTCATTTAAGGACTTCTCTACACTGGTTATTCTAGTTAGCCATTCGTCTAATCTTTTTTCAAGGTTTTTAGCTTCTTTGCAGTGGGTTCGAACTTCCTTCTTTAGCTTGGAGAAGTTTGATCGTCTGAAGCCTTCTTCTCTCAACTCGTCAAAGTCATCGTCAAAGCTTTGTTCCGTTGCTGGCAAGGAGCTGCATCCCTTGGATGGGGAGAGGTGCTCTGATTTTTAGAATTTTCAGCTTCTCTGCTCTGTTTTTTCCCCATCTTTGTGGTTTTATCTACCTTTGGTCTTTGATGATTTTGACATACAGATGAGGTTTTGGTGTGGATGTCCTTTCTGTTTGTTAATTTTCCTTCTAACAGTCAGGACCCTCAGCTGCAGGTCTGCTGGAGTTTGCTGGAGGTCCACTCCAGACCCTGTTTGCCTGGGTATCAGCAGCGGAGGCTGCAGAACAGCAAATATTGCTGAACAGCAAATGTTGCTGCCTGATCATTCCTCTGGAAGCTTCGTCTCAGAGGGGTACCCGGCCGTGTGAGGTGTCAGTCTGCCCCTACTGAGGGGTGCCTCCCAGTTAGGCTACTCGGGGGTAAGGGACCCACTTGAGGAGGCAGTCTGTCCATTCTCAGATCTCAAACTCCGTGCTGGGAGAACCACTACTCTCTTCAAAGCTCAGTTGGAACTGCAGAAATCACCCGTCTTCTGCATCGCTCACGCTGGGAGCTGTGGACTGGAGCTGTTCCTATTCGGCCATCTTGGAACCGCCAGTTCATTCTTATCATAACTATCATGTGGGTTAATTTAGAAGTCTAGATAGGCCAGCTGCAGATCAAATGAAATTACATATGAAAGTGCTTTGTGAAGTATAAAGCACTATGAGATTATAAAGTGTATTAGATAATTGTATGCAGTTGCATCCATTAGACTGGCTTTTTCAGATTTCATTTTTAGAGTATCTGTGTGTGTGTGTGTGTGTGTGTGTGTGTGTGTGCGTGCGTGCGTGTATATTTTTAAGGGATGAATATTTTGAATTGTCAAAACAATAATAAAGGTCACTGCAGTGTGTTTATAATAAAGTCCTTACTAAGTTCTTATTAATGTTTTGTCTGACATTTCTTTATTAGGAACTTAAGAGATTTAAGAACTTCATAAAATCTTGTCCTCCTTTTGATGTTGTCATTGATGGTCTCAATGTTGCCAAAATGTTTCCTAAAGTTCGTGAATCTCAATTTGTAAGTATAAGTTTTACTTTGTTATTCCACATCTCTAGAAATATTTATTGTACCCATTTATGACCTTCTTGGGGCTCTTAGCTCCTCAGTTTTTCTTCCTCTAAAACTAAGGTCTTCAGGGTGCCACAGTGACCAACTGCATGCTCCCCTAAGATTTACTATTTTCATCACTAACAAGTCGCTCTTCAAGGCTGGGAGAAAACGATTAAAAGTGAGGAATTAAAAGAAAGATTGCAATACAGGGCCAGATTTTCCCGTTTTGTGTAACCTTTAGCTAACCTTCTCCTGGGTCTCTGCTTTCTCTTTGGGGTCACTCTGTCATTTCCCTGTGGGTCATATCCTTATATTTGAAAATTATCAATATACAATATCAAGAGATATTAATCACTCATTACTCACATTTGTTTTTTCCAAACGTAGTATGTTCATAAATTAACCTAAGCAGTTTTTTTTTCTATATGGTAGCCATTTGTCAATTTATAAATGCCCTACTAGTTTCTAATAAGACTATCATTTCTCACAGCTGCAATTAGCAGTTACTTTAATCTCTATTTTGTAGATTAAAAAATTGAGGCTAATTTTGTATAGTAAATCTATAGAAAACAGTCATAACATCAAAATTAGATTGTAGAGAGCTCCTGGGTTTCAGACTTGTGGCTCTTATCATTGGCAATCTATAGCCATTCATCTGTAATTAAACTATGTCTTAAAAATTGTTGCCGCTGGCTGGGCACAGTGGCTCATGTCTGTAATCCCAGCACTTTGGGAGGCCAAGGTGGGTGGATCATCTGAGGTCAGGTGTTCAAGAGCAGCCTGGCTAACATGGTGAAACCCTGTCTCTACTAAAAATACAAAAATTAGTTGGGCGTGGTGGCATGTGCCTGTAATCCCAGCTACTCGAGAGGCTGAGGCAGGAGAATTGCTTGAACCTGGAAGGCGGAGGTTGCAGTGAGCCGAGATCGTGCCATTGCACTCCAGCCTGGGCAACAAGAGCAAAACTCTGTCTCAAAAAAAAAAAAAAAAAAAAGATAAAAAGAGTAGTAAAATACATATGTATTATTTTTATATTTGAAATTGAAGCATATATAAAATTGAGGAACCCTAATGGGAAGAATAGAAAAATTTGCTAGACAGTAAAAAACAAAACAAAACTAAACTAAAAAACATAAACACTGTTAAAAGACAACAAACTGCAAAATGTAGGCCAGGCATGGTGGGTCACGTCTGTAATCCCAGCACTTTGGGAGGCTGAGGCGGGCAGATTGCCTGAGGTCAGGAGTTCGAGACCAGCCTGGCTAACATGGTGAAACCCCATCTCTACTAAAAATACAAAAAAATTAGCCAGGCGTGATGGTGCACACCTGTAGTCCCAGCTACTTGGGAGGCTGAGGCGGGAGAATCACTTAAACCTGGAAGGCGGTGGTTTTAGTGAGCTGAGATCATGTCACTGCACTCCAGCCTGGGCAACAAAACAAGACTCCATCTCAAAAAATAAAAAGTAAATAAAATGTTTACAATATGTGACAAAGAGCAAATTTCCTCACTGTATCAGGACTCTTATAAGCCTATAAGAAAGAGATGAACTGACCGGGCACGGTGGCTCACGCCTGTAATCCCAGCACTTTGGGAGGCCAAGGCGGGTGGATCACCTGAGGTCAGGAGTTGAAGACCAGCCTGGCTAACACGGTGAAACCCCATCTCTACTAAAAATGCAAAAATTAGCCGGGTGTGGTGGCAGGTGCCTGTAATCCCAGCTACTTGGGAGGCTGAGTCAAGAGAATTGCTTGAACCCGGGAGGTGGAGGTTGCAGTGAGCTGAGATCTTGCCATTGCACTCCAGCCTGGGCGACAGAGTGAGACTCCGTCTCGAAAACAAAAAAGAAAAAGATGAACCATGCAGTGGAATAGTGGTTTAATTTTACTCATATTTATAGATACACAGATTAAAATATTTATCTTCCAGATTGGTAAATCTTTAAAAGTTGGTAATATTCAGTGTTTAGAATAGTTTGAAGAGGTAGGAAGGATGATATCAGTGTGATATTTTTGGTGGATGATTTGTCTGTAACTTTCATTATCTAAAATACTGAAATTCTGCTTTTAGGAACTGACATAGTAACACTAGTACATAAAGAAATGTATTCAAATGTGTTCATTATTGCATTATTGGTAAGCAGAAAAATCTAAACAACCTAAATATCTGTCAATCTAAAGCCCAATACATATTTAAATATTAATTTTTGTGAATAAGGTAAACCAATATGTGCTGCTGTAGAACAGTTGTCAGAATATAAGTGTAAGAAGCAAAATGAAAAACAACATGCTTAGAATTGCTCTACTTATATTAAAAACAAAGCAAAAAATTACCCATCTATAGATAAATGTTTGTTAGATAAGTTTGTATGTGTATGCCCAAAAAATTTCTAGAAGTTTAACACATACATACATACACACACACACACACACACACACATGCACACACACAATTTAACAGTGTAGTTACCTTTGGGAATTGGGGATAGAATACTGTATAAGAGAATTGAGAGGATTTCTGGTTTTTGTTTATTTTTTTGAATTTTCTTTTACCATGAGTATATATTACTTTAAAATTTTAAAAATATCAGGAAAGGAAAAAGGTTAAAAAGCATTCTTGGTAAATATTTTAAAATAATTTTATAACACTCTGTGTCTTGTGGATGTACAATAATTTTTAAATCATTTACCTGTTGTTAGACAAATGAGGCTTTCCATTTTTCACTACAATAAGTAATACTTGGAAGACAGCCTCTGTGCGTGTTTCATAGGATGTCTTTGGAATAGATTTTGAGAAACCGTACTCTAGTCAAAGGGTATATATATTTTTAAAGATCTCACTATATATTGCCAAATTGCTTTCCAAAATGATTGTAGTAATTTATACTACCACCAAAAGTGTATAATGGTGCCTAAATATAACACATTTCTTTAAGGTTACTTATTACATGATTGTTTCAGCCACTCACCTATGCCATGAGTCCGCTAAGTGAAAAGGCTGGATGGTTTCTTCCCCATTTTTTAGGTCAAACAGATTTTTTTAAATTGTGGGACAAACTTTAATGAAATAGTTCCAGAAAGGGAATATTCTTCATTGTCTTTTCTGTCTTCCTTATCTTTCTCTTAATGCAATTACCTATAAGTGTACATAAAGGAAAAATTAGGAATTCGAAGTTCTATAAGTTTTAAGTCTTTTCCATCTTTGAAGAGATTTCCAGATTTTTTGTCTGTGGAGTGATGTACATGTTATTTATGCTCTTCCTATGAACTCTCTGCATTATACATTACACATTTTTCTCAGTCCTTTTACATTAATGGTTGATTATATATCTAGTATTCTCTGTAAGTTCATTAATGAGAAAATAACTTTTTTACATTCATTGTTTATGGAGTAGCACCATTATCACATATCTTGATCTCAGAGCCTATAGCTTAAGGGTGATAGAGATTAAGGAACTAAAAAAAGAAAGTTCTAGTTGTAAATATATTTTATTTTCTCAATTTTCAGATGAATCTTTTTTATATTTTAATTTTTCTGAAGTCTGTGTTATAACTGATGTCAGTAGAAACTTGCCAGCCACCATGTAGAGATTTATTGGTGACTATCATTGCCTGGGTGTGTACAAAATTAGCTATACATTGCCACCTCAGTTTAATTAGTTATATTCGTAGCTCCACACACTGTTACACTGTTTAATTTTAACCTAAATCTTTTTTAAAAAACTTTTATTTTAAGCTTGGGGGTACATGGGAAGGTTTGTTACATACATAAACATTTGTCAAGGGGGTTTGTTATACATATTATTTCATCACGCAGGTATTAAGCCCAGTACTCAATAGTTAATCTTTTCTGCTCCTCTCCCTTCTCCCACACTCCCCCCTCAAGTAGACCCCAGTGTCTGTTGTTTCTTTATTTGTGTTCATAAGCTTTTATAATTTAGTTCCCACTTATAAGTGAGAACATGTAGTATTTGGATTTCTGTTTCTGCAATAGTTTGCTAAAGATAATAGCCTCCATCTCCATCCATGTTCCTACAAAAGACATGATCTCGTTCTTTTTTTGGCTGCATAGTACTCCATGTTGTATATGTGCCACATTTTCTTTATCCAATCTGTCATTGATGGGCATTTAGGTTGATTCCATGTCTTTGCTATTGTTAATAGTACTGCAGTGAACATTCATTTGCATGTGTTTTTATGGTAGAATGATTTCTACTTGTCTGGGTATATACTCAGTAATGGGATTGCTGGGTTGAATGGTAGTTCTGCTTTTAGCACTTTGAGAAATTTCCATACTGCTTTCCACAATGGTTAAACTCATTTACACTCCCACCAACAGTGTATAAGTGTTCCCTTTTCTCTGCAACCTCACCAGCATGTATTATTTTTTGACTTTTCAGTAATAGCCATTCTGACTGGTGTGAAATGGTATCTCATTGTGGTTTTGATTTGCGTTTCTCTAATGATCAGTGATATTGAGCTTTTTTTCATATGCTTTTTGTCCACATATTTGTCTTCTTTTGTGAAGTTTCTGTTCATGTCCTTTGCCCACTTTTTAATGGGGTTGTTTTTCTCTTGTAAATTTGTAGTTTTAACCTAAATCTTAACTTTAAATATTTGCCAAAGGTTTCCTGACAGTGTAATAAAAGACAGTGGAAGTTGCTTTTCTAAGACTAAGATACAGAATTTTAAAGCAATAAGAGGTTGTTATGACTGATTTTTGCATTTTGAAAAGTTGCCACTGAGCCTGCAAACTTCCACCTGCCAGTACCTTCCCATAGACATTCAAGCAAAGTTGACTAACTTCCAGAATGGCATAATTCAAAGAAAGAAAAAGCAATAATCAGATGTGAAATACAGGTAAACCCCAGTATTTTTCAACCTTAGTGTCATGCTGTTGGTCCTAAAAGTGTTATAAAAGTGAAGATGAATAGCACAGGCTCTAAGGAGAGTGGTGTGTAATATGTCACCATGAGGATGTACAGAACTGTTATGGCCAAAAGTGATTTAGAACAGAACAGCCTTCAACTCAGATATGAAAGTGTATACTTACATGTTAATTGTGATTCCAAAACAAGATTATGGTATGGAACTATATGGATTAATGTACGATTTTGTTGGTTACTGAAATAGTATACTTTTTTATTTGTTTTTTTGCTTAAAAGTTATTTATTCCTAAACCAGTGTTTCATCTTACAGTTTCTGGCATCTTAATAATGAGGAAGTATGATTACAAGATGTGCTAAGTGGAACTGGGGACTATAAAGTCCCTGGGCTCAAGACACCCCCCAACCTCAGCCTTCTGAGTAGCTGGGACTACAGACACATGCCACCAAGTCCAGCTAATTTTTTTTTTTTTTTTTTTTTTTTTTGTGTGTGGAGACGAGGTTTTGTCATGTTGCCCCGGCTGGTCTTGAACTCCTGGGCTTAAGTGATCTGCCTGCTGTGGCCTCCCAAAATGTTGGGATTACAGGTATAAACCACCATGCCGCCTAGATTTTGCTTTTGGCACAATTGGAGACTTGGCCAAGTCATGTCTCAATTCTTTAATGGTTATATATTTTTTCTTTTTTATTGAGAAATATAATATTTATATACCGTAATATTCACCCTTTTAAAGTGTACAATTCACTGGTTTTTACTGTATACACAAAGTTTTGCAATCATCACCACTATCCTATTCCAGGACATTTTCATTTTTCTTGAAGAAACCTCATACCCATTAGCACTAACTCCCAGTTTCTTCCTGCCGTTGGTCCCTGGCAACCACTAGTCTTCATTCTGTCTTTTCCTTTTTTCTTTCATTTTCTTTTTTTTTTTTTTTTGAGACAGGTACTTGTGTTGCCCAAGCTGGAGGGTAAGGATGCAGTCATATCTCACTGCAGGCTTGACCTCCTGGGCTCAAGTGGTCCTCTGCCTCAGCCTTCCAAGTAGCTAGAACTGCAGGCACATACCACCAGGCCCAGCTAATTTTATTATTATTATTATTATTTTTTCAATAGAAACAGGTTCTCACTGTGTTGCTCAGGCTGGTCTTGAACTCCTGGCCTCAGGCAGTCCTCCCAAAGTGCTGGGATTACAGGTGTGAGCCACCATGTCTGGCCTTCTTTCTATCTTTATGAATTTACCTATTCCAGACATTTCGTATTTTCACTTAGCATAGTGTTTCAAAGTTCATCCATTTTGTAGCAAGAATCAGTATTTCATTCCCTTTTATTGCCAAATCGTGTTCCATTGTATGGATATGCAACATTTTATTTATTTGTTCTGTAGTTGATGGACCTTTGGGTTGTTACCACTTCTTGGCTATTATGAGTAATGCTACTATGAACATTTGGGCACAAGTTTTTGTGTGGACATATGTTTTAATTTCTTTTGGCTATATACCTAAGAGTAGAATTGGTGAGTCATATGGTAACTCTGTGTTTAATCTTTTGAACTTCCCAACTGTTTTCTAAAGCAGCTGCACCATTTTGCATTCTCATCAGCTGTGTATAAAGGTTCCAATGTCTCCACATCCTCATGAATACTTGTTATTTGTCTTTTTGATTATAGTCATCCTAGCAGGTGTGAAGTGGTATCTTTTTTTGTTTGTTTTGGTCATGTAAGAAATGCAGGACGTGGTATCTTGTAGTTTCTTTGTTTTTTTTTTTTTTTTTTTAGGTGGAGTCTCACTGTCACCGAGGCTGGAGTGCAGTGGCATGATCTCAGCTCACTGCAACCTCTGCCTCCCGGGTTCAAGCAATTCTCGTGGCTCAGACTCCTGAGTAGCTGGGACTGCAGGTGCGCACCACCATGCCTTGCTAATTTTTTTTCTTTTTCGTATTTTTACTAGAGACGAGTTTTCGCCATGTTGGCCAGGCGGGTCTCAAACTCCTGACCTCAGGTGATCTGCCTGCCTTGGCCTCCCAAAGTGCTGAGATTACAGGCCTGAGCCACTGCACCTGGCCCAGTATCTTGTAGTTTTGATTTGCATTTGTTAATGATGCATGATGTTGAATATCCTTTAATATATTTATTGGCCATTTGTATATCTTCTTTGAAGAAATGTCTATTTCTTTTCTTTTCTTTTTTTTTTTATTTTTTGAGATGGAGTCTCGCTTTGTTGCCCAGGCTGGAGTGGTGCAGTGGCGTGATCTCAGTTCACTGCAACGTCCACCTCCCAGGTTCAAGCGATTCTCCTGCCTCAGCCTCCTGAGTAGCTGGGATTACAGGCACGTGCCACCACGCCCGGCTAACTTTTGTGTTTTTACTAGAGACAGGGTTTCACCATGTTGTTCAGGCTGGTCTTGAACGCCTGACCTCAGCCTCCCAAAGTGCCCATTTTTAATTATTTTTTATTATTATTGTTGAGTTGTTATTTTATTTATTTTTTTTTGAGACAGAGTCTCGCCCTGTTGCCCAGGCTGGAGTGCAGTGGCATGATCTTGGCTCACTGCAACCTCCACCTCCTGGGTTCAAGCGATTCTCCTGCCTCAGCCTCCTGAGTAGCTGGGATTACGGGCGTGCACCACCATGCCTGGCTCATTTTTGTATTTCTGGTAGAGACGGGGTTTCACCATATTAGTCAGGCTGGTCTCGAACTCCTGACCTCGTGATCTGCCCGCCTCGGCCTCCCAAAGTGCTGGGATTACAGGTGTGAGCCATCACACCCAGCTGAATTATAATTTTTAACTATATACCAAATACTAGATCTTTATCAGATCTAGTAAAGTGTAATCTGTAAGTATTTTCTCCCAGGCTTTGGATTCTCTTTTCAGTGTTTTGATGATATCCTTTGAGGCATGGAAGTTTTAGTTTTGATGAAGTCCAATTTATTTTTTCTTTTGTTGCCTGTGCTTTTGGTGTCTAATCTAAGAAATCATTGCCTAGGGGCCGGGTGTGGTGGCTCACGCCTATAATCCCAGAACTTTGGGAGGCCAAGGTGGGCAGATCACAAGGTCAAGAGATCGAGACCATCCTGGCCAACATGGTGAAACTCTGTCTCTACTAAAAATACAAAAATTAGCTGGGTGTGGTGGTGGGTGCCTGTCGTACCAGCTACTCGGGAGGCGGAGGTTGCAGTAAGCTGAGATCGTGCCACTGCACTCCAGCCTGGCGACAGAGCAAGACTCTGTCTCAAAAAAAAAAAGAAAGAAAGTATTGCCTAATCCAAGGTCATGAAGATTAATGCCTATGTTTCTTCTAAGAGTTTTATAGTTTTAGTTCTTGCAGTTACAGTGTTTGCATTGTTAGGGAAGCAGTTCAATCTTGAGTACATGATAAACCAACATAATTTAGAATATAGTGAGATTAAAGGGGACTAACCTTCACCCTGTTTATTTGTTTAACCTGTAAATCTAGGCAGACTAAATCTTGCTACTTTTCTTGTAGATGTTTTTCAACTGTAAATTGTATTTTGCTTAAAGTATTTCTGTTGTTGTTGTTTTTAGAGTTGGGGTCTTGCCATGTTGTCCAGGCTAGTCTCAAACCCCTGGGCTCAAGTGATCTGCCTGCTTCAGCCTCCCAAAGTGCTGGGATTATGGGTGTGAGCCACGGTGCCCAGCCTGCATAAAGTAATATATTTCCCTGGTTTCAAATTTTCAGAAAAAGAAAAATTCTGAGCTTTTTTTTTTTTTTTTTTTAAAGAAGAGGGAAGGATTCTGAGTGACTAGCAGATTGATTATATAGCCTGCATTTTAAGAACAGTTATAGAAACTTGGCAGGGAATTATTAGGTTGATTCAATTACTGTTTCTTGAGCACCTGTTCCAAGCCAGATACTGTTTTAAGCTGTGAGGATATGACCATAGATCAATAACAGGAATGCTAGCCACAAGGTTAGGCTAATGGTTGTGTTATCTAAACAAGAAATGCATATTGTGTATCCTGTTGTCTGTTAACAATGATTCTTGTGTTCGTGCATGACTCTTTTCCTTAAAGATTTACTTGAATTGTCAGAATAGAAAATAATATTTACCCAAAATACATGAGATAAGATTTTTTTTAAAAAAAATAAGCATTGCAGGCTGGGCACGGTGTCTTATGCCTGTAATTCCAGCACTTTGGGAGGCTTTGGCTGGTGGATCGAGAGGTGAGAAGTTCAAGACCAGCCTGGCCAAGATGCTGAAACCCTGTCTCTACTAAAAATACAAAAATTAGCTGGGTGTGGTGGCACTTGCCTGTAATCTCAGCTACTCGGGAGGCTGAGGCAGGAGAATCGCTTGAACCCGGCAGCAGAGGTTGCAGTGAGCTGAGATTGCGCCACTGCACTCCAGCCTGGGTGATAGAGTGAGACACCGTCTTAAAAAAAAAAAAAAAAAAAAAAAAAAAAAAAGGCCGGTTGCAGTGTCTCATGCCTGTAATCCCAGCACTTTGGGAGGCCGAGGTGAGTGGATCATCTGAGGTCAGGAGTTCAAGACCAGCCTGGCCAACATGGCGAAACCCCATCTCTATTAAAAATACAAAATTAGCTGGGCGTGGTGCATGCCTGTAATCCCAGCTACTCGGGAGGCTGAGGCAGGAGAATCGCTTGAACCCAGGAGGCAGAGGTTGCAGTGAGTCGAGATCGAGCCATTGCACTCCAGCCTGGGCAACAAGAGTGAAACTCTGTCTCAAAAAGAAAAAAAATATATATATATATTGCAAAATGGTTTAGTAACATTTAAATCTCTAGAATATGTTGTAATTTTGAAGAAACTATGACTAAATTTATTTTATTTATTTTTATTTATTTATTTTTTTTGAGATGGAGTCTTGCTCTGTCACCCAGGCTGGAGTGCAGTGGCATGATCTTGGCTTACTGCAACCTCCACCTCCGGAGTTCAAGCAATTCTCTTGCCTCAGCCTTCTGAGTAGCTGGGATTACAGGCACGTGCCACCACGTCCGGCTAATTTTTGTATTTTTAGTAGAGGCGGGATTTTACCATGTTGGCCAAGATGGTCTCGATCTCCTGACCTCCTGATCCACCCACTTGGCCTCCCTAAGTGCTGGGATTACAGGCGTGAGCCACCGCACCCAGCTGACTGTATTTAAAAGTATTAGTTATGGACCCTTACATACTACTTGAGTCAACTTTTATATAGCACTTGAACCAACATCTCTTCATCATAATCTGTTGCAAGATATTTTAGATTTTCTTGGATTGGATTTCTTTCTTTCTTTTTTAATTTAATAAACTTAATTTTCCCAGAACAGTTTTAGGTTCATGGATTTCTTTTTTATGAACAGCCATTTCCCAACATGTTATTTGGACTCTTACAAATACTTCTGAACAAAGCCAGGCATGGTAGCATGCACCTGTTATATGATTTGGCTATGTCCCCACCCAAATATCATCTTGAATTGTAGCTCCCATAATTCCCACATGTTGTAGGAGGAACTTGGTGGGAGATAATTGAATCATGGGGGCGGTTTCCCTCATACTGGTCTTGTGGTAGTGAATAAGTCTTAGGAGATCTGATGGTTTTATAAGAGGTTTCCCCTTTCGCTTCTCTCATTCTCTCTTGCCTACTGCCATGTAAGACGTGCCTTTTATCTTCTGCCATGATTGTGAGGCCTCCCAAGCCATGGGGAACTGTGAGTCCATTAAACCTCTTTTTCATTATAAATTACCCAGTTTTGGGTATGTCTTTATCAGCAGCATGAAAACAGACTAATACAACCTGTAATCCCAGCACTTTCAGAGGCTGAGGCGGGAGAATCACTTGATCCCAGGAGTACGAGACCAGCCTAGGCAACATAGTGAGACCCTATCTCTACAGAAGATCAGAAAAATTAGCTGGATGTGATGGCATGCACCTGTGGTTCCAGCTTCTCAGAAGGCTGAGGCAGGAGGATTGCTTGAGCCCAGGAATTCGAGGCTGCAGTGAGCTGTGATCATGCCACTGCACTCCAGCCTGGATAACAGTCTCAAAAACCAAAACCAAAACCAAAACCAAACCAAAACAAACAAACAAAAAAAAAACGAAGCAAAAACTGAGGTGGGTAATTGGCACTACTATCCACCAAATTGCTGAAGCCAAAAACCAAGGATTCCAGCCAGCAGCATTTACTCTTTCTCACTACCCCTATATCCAGTAGACTGACAAGTTTTCTTGGTTTTAACCCCCAGTAGACTGACAAGTTTTCTTGGTTTTAACCCCCCAAAATATCCCATAGTCTAGTCACTTCTTTCCATCTCCATTAACATCATCTCTCACCAAAACTCCTAAGTGGTCTCCTTGCTTTTTTCATACTTGCCTCAGTAACTTCCCTTTACACTTAGAATAAAATCCAAGTTCCTTGTCATGGATTATAATAACTCTCATTATCTGGTCTTTGCCTCTCTTTTCAACCTCATCTGGTTTTTTCTCGTTGTCTTTCACTGAATTATAGGTACACTAGGATTTTTCCTGCCCCTCAAACATGCTGAATTTGTTCCTGCCCCCAAATCTTCGTACTTGCTATTTCTTTAATATTCTTCCATCTTCAAATGGCTGGATTATTACCGGCACCTCAGAGGTCTTTCTTGATTCTTCCAAAGTAACCTCATTCTGCCTAGTGACTTCTGTCCGTATTTTCAGTTACATCAGGATTGCCAAGTCTAGCCCAGGAACTAAAGATGAGTTTCAACATGGCAATGCAAAACTGTCTTTGCCTGGATTCTCTTTTTCAGTATCAGGTTCCTTCATAGTAGTTTTATGTGAAAAGAGATCATACTTTTGTTGACCATTTATCCTAGAATGATCAGGGAGGGAATTTTAAAAGTCTCCATGACTCATACTTTACACATACCTTCGTAACTTTCATTTCAATAAATTAGGTTTTCTTTTCAGTTATTACTAATAATTGGTGCTGTGAGACCCCCTTGAGGAGGCAGGGACAACATAGTATAATAACTTTCCATTAAGAAAACAAAAGGAGGGGCTGGGCGCGGTGGCTCACACCTGTACTGTAATCCCAGCACTTTGGGAGACCAAGGAGGGTGGATCACCTGAGGTCAGGAGTTCAAGACCAGCCTGACCAACACGGCGAAACCCTGTCTCTACTAAAAATACAAAAATTAGCCAGGCATGGTGGCGCGTGCATGTAATCCCAGCTACTAGGGAGACTGAGGCAGGAGAATCGCTTGAACCTGGGAGCCAGAGGTTGAGTGAGCCGAGATTGTGCCACTGTAGTCCAGCCTGGGTGACAGAGTGGAAAAAAAAAAAAAAACAACAAAAGGATATGAAGTGGAAAGCTTCTAATGCTCCATTTTCTCTCTCATTCTTTTTTCCCCCACATACCTACCCATAATTCAGTCCTAATGCTTTTGTTCTTTGTTCCTTTTGCAGCTTGCATTTTGGATTTTCGGTGTTCATAAGCTCCTCTAATAGGATGTATAGGGGGGAAAAGCACATCATTTTAGTTAATCATGCTAGCTGTTCAAAATTCTGCTCCCTATTTCTGTGGATAACTGAGAATTGGTTAAAATGGCTTCAGCAGAATGAAAATTTATAATTAATTTAAAAGAATTATGGCTGACACCAGCACTGAATGCTTTCATTCTTATAGCATGCTTGGGGCATTGAATAGAAAGTAGTTTGGTGAAAAAACACTGTAGAATTTGTTTTGATTGCCATCTGTTAGTTGGTTTTACTACAGTGAGAGAAAAATGGAGGCACAAGTATTAGTCATTAAAGGTCATTTGGTAAAGTGTTTACTTGGCAGTAAGTTCTTATTTTTTCTGCCACTCAAGTTATTTTATTTCTTTCTGTTGATTTACATAACCTCTTGTAAAAGTTTCAGTACCATAAAGCACCTAAGATACAATAAACTATGCTCCAGTATTTTTGTGTGTATATAATCCCGGGCATTTTTTTTTTTTTTTTTTTTTTTTGCCCCAACTGTAGAAATGTTGAGTTTCTCGATCCCCATGTTTGAAATTATGTTTCAATAATGTTAAAGTGGGAAGGAAACTTAGAAATACCCTATTATGTTTACAATAGGAAATGTTAAATATTTAAGTAGAATTTTTATCATACCTCCTTGACTTTTAAATACTCTTTTCCATATAATTGTTTCTCCTGCTTAAAGACTCTCTCTTAACATCTGGCTTTAGAGGTAGAATGTCTTGTTCCTTCTGTCCCAAAACTTGGGTGTCTTATTCACACTTGGGTGTCCTTCTTTGAAGAACATACTGTCCTTCATACTGTTTGAGGAATTTTTTTTTTCTTTTTCAAATATATATATGAGGAGCAGCATATTAGAGTTTGTATGCATGGATTGAAAGTGGAGGGATGGGATTACTACTAGAGGCAGGTATGCTTACATTAGGGAGAAGAGAGAGACTGCTGTCCAGGTTGAAAGAGAAATGCTGCCATAAGAAGTCAAAAAGTCCTTCACATCCCTTGTAAGTTGTATTCCTAGGTATTTTACTCTCTTTGTAGCAATTACGCATGGGAGTTCACTCATGATTTGGCTCTCTGTTTGTCTGTTATTGGTGTATAGGAATGCAACCCAAATGCCCATCAGTGATAGACTGGATAAAGAAAATGTGGCATATATACACCATGGAATACTATGCAGTCATAAAAAAGGATGAGTTCATGTCCTTTGCAGGGACATGGAGAAAGCTGGAAACCATCATTCTCAGCAAACTAACACAGGAACAGAAAACCAAACACCTCATGTCCTCACTCATAAGTGGAAGTTGAACAATGAGAACACATGGACACAGGGAGGGGAGCATCACACACCGGGGCCTATAGGGGGATGAGGGGCTTAGGGGACGGATAGCATTAGGAGAAATACCTAATGTAGGTGACGGGTTGGTGGGTGCAGCAAACCACCATGGCACGTGTATACCTATGTAACAAACCTGCACGTTCGGCACATGTACCCCAGAACTTAAAGTATAATTTTAATTAATTAATTTTTTTTTAAAAAAAGTCAAAAAGTACAACCTTCTGGATCTAGCTTAGCCTTTCAGCAAACAGCTCAGTAGCCTCAACAGCCATTACTGTATTAAAGAAAGTAGCATCCAATATATAATCTTCAAAATTATAAAGAAAATCTTAAACTATGACTAGTATATCCTATTTCAGAAGATAGGCAAATTGTGATTTCTTTTTTGAAAATTTATAATTGTAAAGAAAATCCTAAATTGTAACTATTCTGCATAATTAAGAAGGCAAGAAAATCATAATGCTTTTCAGAAAGTTCCTCTCACACATGATTTTAGTTTTGTTTATCTTGAAATTCATTTATATGAAACATATTTGAACAGTGTTCAGATAAATGTGGTATTAGCATACGCAGTGTTTTATTATATAAAATATTTTAATTATAGATATTAGAAAACATTAACTAGGCATACTCTTTTATACCATACGTAGGAATGTTAGTTAATTCAGCTTTATGGAGTCAGTTTGGTACTGTATCTGTTCAAAATATACAGTGATGTATCAGTTCCACTTTCAGAAATCTGTTCTGCAGAAATATTTGCACAGGTACATAAAGATACATAATTTTCGTTGTATCTCTGTAATAGCAAAAAAATTGGAAATTATACAGAAGCCAACTGAGTACTGGAGGTGAGTTTACTGTCATAGAAAGGTACCCACGATACATGAAAAAGACAAGTTGAAAACAAAATGTACAGGATGATCCCACTTTTTGAAAATAAAAAAAAAAATTACTGTGCATGTGTTTATGTATATTCAGGGAAAAAAGCCTGGAAGTAGAAATTCTCCACTGACCGTCACTTCTTCCTTTATATAGTTATGTATTTTTACAAATACTTATTCTGGTTCTTTTTAGAAACTCACACATATTTTAAAGATAAGAAACAAATAAATCTTTAATGGTATAAACTTAAACACTCATGTTTCTGCTATTCTGCAGAATGTTAATTTTCAAACTTGAGTTTGAGAAACTCAAAAACAAGCAATTTTAGAAGTCAGATAGGTCTTTTAATGATTCTTAGGGTAGAAATCTATTTTTTTAACTATATATGTGAAACTTAGGAAACTGGAACTTAGTTCTAAGAGTGATATACTTCTTTCATTTTCAAAAAAGAAGTTTGTCATGTTTTCATAACCAACAGTTATGTTATCAAGGAGTTACTTTAGTATTATTATAGTTTAAATTACCTAGATTATGACTTTAAGAAACATATGTTTAGGAGTCCAAGGAGAATGTATAAATTGGGAAAAACCTCAGACTTAAAGTAATTATATGTAATATCAAAGCAACGTAATTGTTAAGTTTCTCCCTAGGGAATCTGAAATATCCCCCAACAAATATCATCCAAACAAGTCACTGTTAGTGTGTATTCATGGAAGAAGATTTAAAAATAAATAAATAAATAGAAATTATAAACTTGGGCTGTGAATCTTAACTAATCAGGTAGCAGCATTTAAATGCTATTTCAGGCCAGGCATGGTGGCTCATACCTGTAATCCCAACACTTTGGGAGGCCGAGGTGGGAGGACCACTTGAGCCCAGGAGTTAGA
Organism: Pongo pygmaeus; assembly: GCF_028885625.2. NCBI lineage: Eukaryota > Metazoa > Chordata > Mammalia > Primates > Hominidae > Pongo > Pongo pygmaeus. Next base: position 33,515,663 of record NC_072388.2, read on the forward strand.
GACCGGCCTGGGCAACATAGTGAGACCCCCCTGCCCCCCGCCATCTCTACAAAAAATAAATTTTTAAAAATAAGCTGGGTATGGTAGCACACACCTGTAGTCCCACCAACTCAGGAGGCTGAGGCAGGGGGAGTATCACTTGAGCCCTGGAGATCTAGGCTGCAGTGAGCCATGATTGCACTGATGCACTCCATCCTGGGTAACAGAGTGAGACCCTGTCTCAAAAAATAAATATTTTCATCACATGGGGAAAAGTAAATCTAATCATGACTCCTTAGTTTTAAGGAGTTACTGCTGGGTAGTCAAGGGTGATATAAGTGACTTGAGGAAATAAATTTGCATTAGTGGATGCCAATCCAGAATTCAGTAAAGAACACAAAATAATGGTTCTTGGTTTTTTTCTTACTATTCATTTTTCGTGACATGGCAACTCAGGGAAGTCACATTGCCCTAGGTCAAACAGTGCCAGGCTGACTACTTCCTTTTGTCATGTATCACTTCACCCACTCCTGCCTTGACATGTGTTAAGAGTTATGTTTTGTCATGTGACTGCTGGGATAGTCTGCATCACTCAGAATTACTCTTACCAACTGCTAATGAAGTTAATGATCAACTGTCAGGTGGGTTTTTAGTGAAGTGATCAAGGGCATAACTAGCAAGATGAATGGAGCCAGGCAAAATTTCTATAGTGATTTGGCTTCATAGTCCTTTCTTTTCAAATGTCCCAGAAAGGAACATTCTGCATAGTGTTCGAAACAAGATTTCCCCAATTGTTGTAGAAGTCAAGTGATCCAGTGTCTTCGAACAGTGTTAAAAACACTGTGTTGCCAAGCTCCCATATCTGTTCTGTCTCTGGCAAAATCCTAATAGCAAGTTGATTTCCCATCACTGATGTGTCATTGATAATGTCTGTGTGATAACCATTTAGAGTGTGGTGAGATTGTCTCTGTGAGTCATTATTGTGTATATCTTGCTTCCATGACAGTGTTTTAAAACACTCTCCTTGGGAGTGTGGTAGGAAGAGGCCACTTATGAAAATATAATATCCATTTTAACAAAAAAAGTTTAAATATTTGTTGTCAGTAAGGTAAACAGCAATTGCAGAGTGAGTAGTAAATTTACCTAAACTGTTTATAAAGCTATATAAATTATTCTTACCTGGTTATTACAGTGGTAACACTTTAATCATAATTTTCTGGTAATGTTTATTTTAAAACAGCATTTTTTTCCTTTTAAAATTGTTTCTATTTCACAATTTTCACTAATATAAAGGCTGATTTTTATCCCGGTCAAATACAATTAAGATCAGTTGATTAAGATCAGTTCAGATCTTACATTTCTTTTGCAGTGATTTAGACATGGCTTTTTATCTAGATAGTATTAGGAAGGGTATATTGTTCCTCAGAGTATTCACTCTGCCATCTCAAGTGGATACTCCTTATTGGTATATTATTTCTACCCCATTTTGTCTTATGAAAGGTGTAAGATGGTTATAATGTATGCGATACAGAAAATAAAATAAATTTAAAATAAGTTAAAATAAAGTTAATGTAAAAAAGGTACAAAGGGAAAATAAGCTTAGGGAAATAAAAGGTTTAAGGTTGGTGCACAAAATGCATATGGTGAAGTGCTCTATTAATTTGGCTGTAAATTCTGTCAACAAACCTGAAGATGATAACATGATCACTTAAGAGCAGGGGCTCATGCTTTTATCTGCTTGCACATCATTTGTAAGTACCTCACATTCTCATCATAAACATTTCTGTTTCCTAAAGAGATTCTCAAAGGAGGTAGGCTAAGAGCAGTAGCAGAAGAGAGAAATCAGAGCTTTGGAGAATGGGGAAGTTTGAAGGAACACCCAATTCTGATATATCTTCCAAAGGAGCTATTTCCACTGTAAGACTCATTCATTTATAGGCTTCACATAATTCATCAGATTAAATAGAAACAAATTGTTCAGAGAATGTTCCATTATTCCTAATATTGAAACCAAAGGGATTTTTCCTGTGAACCCTCAGAGGGCAGGGCCATGTGGGCACTCTGAGTACTATTCACAACATTCTTGTTACGAACCGGTGAATGGATTGTGTAAGCAACAGCAGTAAAGGAGTCAGGAGAACAGTGGGTGAGCTTGAGGGAGGCTTCTGAAAGTACTAAACAGGCCTCAATACCTCAGCAATAACTAATGCTAGGAAGTTGGTCAGAAGACTAAATAGGAGGACTCCTGCCCTTTGACTCTTTTGGAAAATAAATTTTTAAGCTGATTTTTCACTTCAGATCCACGGTAATCCACAGCAGGGCTAGACCTTGTTTTAAAATTTTATAATTATAATTTCATTTCAGTTTTTTAAAAGTTTGGTTACAAAAAGAAGCATATGTCCCTAATAAGCTGTGTAGTAAGCACTCAGAAGAGGTACTTATGTAAGTTCTAGTATCAGAATTGCTTTCGATGTCTGTTAATTATAGTGAGGGCTGGGCACAGTGGCTCACACCTGTAATCCTAGCACTTTGGGAGGCTGAGCAGGCAGATCACGAGGTCAAGAGATTGAGACCATCCTGGCCAACATAGTGAAACCCCGTCTCTACTAAAAATACAAAAATTAGGCCAGGCGTGGTGGCTTACACCTGTAATCCCAGCGCTTTGGGAGGCCAAGGCAGGTGGATCACCTGACATCAGGAGTTCGAGACCAGCCTGACCAACATGGCGAAACCCCATTTCTACTAAAAATACAAAAAATTAGCCAGGCGTGGTGGCGGGCACCTGTAATCCCAGCTACTCCGGAGGCTGAGGCAGGAGAATTGCATGAACCCGGGAGGCGGAGGCTGCAGTGAGCCGAGATCGTGCCATTGCACTCCAGCCTGGGCAACAAGAGTGAAACTCCATTGAAAAAAAAAAAAAAACGAAAATTAGCTGGACATGGTGGTAAGTGCCTGTAGTCCCAGCTACTCGGGAGGCTGAGGCAGGAGAATCGCTTGAACCCAGAAGGCAGATGTTGCAGTAAGCCGAGATTGCACCACTGCACTCCAGCCTGGCGAGACAGTGAGACTCCATCTAAAAAAAAAAAAAAAAAAAAAATTATAGTGAGTACTTGCTATAGTTTGAATGTGTCCACTCCACATTCATGACGAAACTTAATTGTCAATTTCACAGTATTGAGAAGTGAGGCCTTTAGGAGGTGATTAGATTATGAGGGCTCTGCCCTCGTGGATGGGATTAGCACCCATATAAAAGGGCTTGAGGGAGTGAGTTCAGCTATTTTTGTCCTTCTGTTCCTTTTGCCTCACTGTATGAGGACACAGTGTTCAAGGTGCCATCTTGGAAGCAGAGACCCAAGGCCTTCACCAGATACAGAACCTGCTGGCACCTTGATCTTAGAATTCCTAGCCTCCAGAACTCTGAGGAAACAAATTTCTGTTCTTTATAAATTACCTAGTCTCAGGTGTTTTGTGTGAACGGACTGAGACCATAGTATTTCTTTAATGTGAAAAAAGAAGCTTGCAAAGTCAACCTGACATCATTTAGTTCAGTCAGTCTTACCTAGACTATAACTATCTAGAAATTGCTTATGCATGTAAAGTTACAGAATTAATTGAAATGGAAACTTTCCAATTATAATAGGTCTATCTTTCTCCATGTTATGTTATGAAAGCCTCTGTTATATCAGGAAAACCTCCTGAAAATTTTCTCATCTGTTGAGGAAAGAGATAACAGGTAATCTTATTGAGTTTAAGCTTGGAGGATAAATAGAAACAGCCATTCCTCTTCAAATGAACCAAAATAATCCTGCAAGATAAAAATACAGTATTTTAACAGTATTAATATTTTACCAAAAGAACTTGAAGGTGAAAATCCCAAAAGCCACAATTCCATGATTGTGAAAATATTAAGTATGCAAAATTTTTTGTTTGTTTGTTTTGTTTTTCTTTTGAGATAGAGTCTTACTCTGTTGCCCAGGCTAGAGTGCTGCGTTGCGATCTTGGCTCACTGCAACCTCCACCTCCCGGGTTCAAGCAGTTCTCTGCCTCAGCCTCCTGAGTAGCTGGGATTACGGGCACCCACCTCCACGCCCAGCTAATTTTTGTATTTTTAGTAGAGGCAGGGTTTTACTATCTTGGCCAGGCTGGTCTTGAACTCCTGACCTCGTGATCTGCCTACCTTGGCGTCCCACAGTGCTAGGATTACAGATGTGAGCCACCGCACCCGGCCGAAGTATGCAAAGTTCTTAATTACTCTCCAGTATTTTGTTTTAGCATCTCCATTTCTTATATCTCATTTAAACTATTTTAAAATTAGTGTTATATTATTTTTATTAATAAAATAATTCTTCAGGAATAATTGACTTTTATGATATTTACTCATCCCATCTGAGAAAATTATATATATGTTATATATATAGTAGATTTTAAAGTTTTTTTTACAATAAGACTTTTATTTTAGAAAAGTTTTAAATTTATAGAAAAGTTTCAAAGATTAGTAGAGTTCTCATATACCCCACACCCAGTTTTTTCTATCACTAAGATGTTAGTATGGTACCTTTGTCAAAATTAGTGAACCAATATTGATATATTACTATTAACTAAAGTCCATACTTTATTTAGATTTGCTTATTGTCCTTGTTCTCTTCTGGAATCCCATCCAGGATACCATATTACATTTAGTCATTTTGTTTTTTTAGGCTTCTTGTTCCTATGACAGTCACTCAGACTTTTCTTCAGTTTTGATGAAGAAATTGACAATTTTGAGAATAATGGTCAAATATTTTGTAGAATGTCCCCCTCAATTGGGATTTTAATGTTGTGTTTTTCATAATTAGACTGCAGTTGTGGGTTTTGGGTAGGAAGACCACAGAGGCAAAATGCCATTCTCATCATACCATATCAAAAGTAGATAGTATCAACATGACTTATCACTGTTGATGTTAACCTTGATCACCTGGCTAAGGAAGTTTTGTCAGCTTTCTCAACTGTAAAGTTACTCTTTTTTTCCCCTTGCCACACTGTACTCTTCAGGAGGAAGTCACTGTATGCAGCCCTCAGTTAAAGAGCTGGCAGGAGGAGTTATGTTTCACTTCCTTGAGGGCAGAGTATTTACGTAAATTATTTGGAATTCTCCCAATGAAATTGTCTGTTCTACCTTATTTACTTATTTATTTATGGTAGTATGGACTCATGGATATTTATTTTTAGTGCTTTGGATTATAATCTAATACTGCTTATTTTGTTGCTCACAGTGTTCTACCTTTGGCCATTGCAAGCTTTTTGTTGCCGTAGGTGTTTTTTGTTTATTTTTTTTTAGTACTTCCTTACTCTCTGGCACTACAAAATGCCTCATTGTATACAAAATTTTATTTATTTATTTATTTATTTATTTAGAGACTGAGTCTCACTCTTATCACCCAGGCTGGAGTGCAGTGGTGCGATCTTGGCTCACTGCAATCTCCGCCTCCCAGGTTAAGTGATTCTCATGCCTCAGCCTCCTGAATAGCTGGGATTACAGGTGTGCACCACCACATCTGGCTAATTTTTGTATTTTTAGTAGAGATGGGGTTTCACTGTGTTGGCTAGGCTGGTCTCGAACTCCTGACCTCAGGTGATCTGCCCACGTGGGCCTGCCAAGGTGCTGGGATTACAGGCGTGAGTCACCGTGCCCAGCCACAAAATTATTATTTTTTTTTTTAGACAGAGTCTCGATCTGTCACCCAGGCTGGAGTGCAGTGGCATGATCTCGGCTCACTGCAAGCTCCGCCTCCCAGGTTCACGCCATTCTCCTGCTTCAGCCTCCCGAGTAGCTGGGACTACAGGCGCCCACCACCACGCCCGGCTAATTTTTTGTATTTTTAGTAGAGATGGGGTTTCACCGTGGTCTCGATCTCCTGACCTCGTGATCCGCTCACCTCGGCCTCCCAAAGTGCTGGGATTACAGGTGTGAGCCACCGCGCCTGACCTCACAAAATTATTTTTTAAAAGCTATCTGTACCCTTCCTACTCCGCTGCTAAGGAAATACAAAAACAAAAATCAAAAATACATGCTAATCCTCCAAAAAGACAACCCACAAATAAGATTAACCCCTGAAAAAAAACCATAAGGTGACTGGGCAAAATTGTGACACCGAGTGGCAGAAACACATTTCCTTTAGTTGCCCTCAATAATAAAAAACAGGAACAGCATTTTTCTTTCAAAGATGATTGGAAGAACCTACCTAATTATCATGTTTTTTAGCTTTTAAAAACTAATTTTGTGAGGTCAGGCACGGTGGCTCACACCTGTAATCCCAGCACTTTGGGAGGCCGAGGCGAGCGGATCACGAGGTCAGGAGATCGAGACCACGGTGAAACCCCGTCTCTACTAAAAATACAAAAAATTAGCCGGGCGAGGTGGCGGGCGCCTGTAGTCCCAGCTACTCGGGAGGCTGAGGCAGGAGAATGGCGTGAACCCCAGGGGGCGGAGCCTGCAGTGAGCTGAGATCACGCCACTGCACTCCAGCCTGGGCAACAGCGAGACTCTGTCTCAAAAAAAAAAAAAAAAAAAAAGATATTCTTTTGATAGAACCAATCATTTTATTATTGCATTGAGGCAATAACAACAAAAATTCTCCTTTGAAGATAAAGCAAGGACATCCTAAGGTTATTTATTGGATTGGTTCATTCAATTCTGAACCACTAAGTATGTACATATTGTATAGTTATCTTGAGCTTTGTATTTCACATATGGTATCTGTTATCTCCTTTAATCTGGCAACCACAAAAAACTTCCTGTGGAGGAACACTTTGTATTCTTAGGTAATACTCTGCTTATTTACCTTTCTCCTTTAATTTTTTTCTTCTGCTTTAAACCGTTGTCAAAGGTGATACTCATGTCACATGGTCATGTTACTGGAAAGTAGTGTTGGGAAAAGATTTAAGAAAGAAATGAGAAAAAAAAATTTCTGCTTGAGAAAGAAAATAGGTCAATGAGACCACAAAACCTAACATTTAATTTTATGTGTCAAGACTCCTCTTGTCACAAAGTTGCCTCTCTAGTCACAAAGTTACCACTTAAGAATACTGTTCAGTTTCTTTAATGAATCACATTCTAGTTACTTTATGATTTTAATGTATACATTTTAAGATATTGCTATGCTACAAAGTTACCAAATTTATTTAGCCTGTCTTCAGTGACCACAACTACATTGATCTGAACATCCTAATCATTTTATTCATCAAATATTTTTTTGAGGGCCTCCTTGTTTTAAGGCCCTGTACTGGGTGTTTCAGAATTACAAAGGTGAAAGAAACGTAATCTTTATTCTTAAGAGTTTTATAGTCTCTTGGGGGAAATAAGAAAAAAAAAAGATAAATATCTGTAGCAGAAGACAATATCAGCAACATGTTCATTGTACCAGTAACTCTATGTACAAGAACTGCAAGTAACATTTCTTAGATTTCTCAGATTTTCTTGTAGTTCAAACTAGCCTTTCTGTCCAGTCGTTCAGAAATATTAAGCCTTTATGGTATTTCCGGTTGACTTACTCATAATGGCCCCAACATCTTTTGCTTTTTTTGTTTTTCACTAACATTTATTAAGAATTTCATGTGTACCAGCAACTGTTTTGAGTACTTTATACACATTATCTCATTTAATCCTCTCAACAGTCTAATAAGGTATTATTTTTCTTTTACAAATGTAAAAACAGGGTTAGAGAAGTCAAGATACTCGCCCATGATAAATTCAGAGCTAGTAAATGTCAGAATTGGGATTCAAACCCAGATTTTCTGTGCCAGAACCTGAGCTTAATGATACTATTATTTTCTCTCTTTATGAGCTTTGTCAACATTCTTCAACATCTGCTCTATTTTTTAAAAAAATACGCAGTTTTTGTTGTTGTTGTTTTAAGATGGAGTCTTGCTCTGTCGCCCAGGCTGGAGTGCAGTGGCACGATCTCGGCCCTCTGCAACCTCCACCTCCCTGGTTCAAGCAGTTCCCCTGCCTCAGCCTCCTTAGTAGCTGGGATTACAGGCGCATGCCACTATGCTTAGATAATTTTTTTGTATTTTATTTTTTAGTAGAGATGAGGTTTCACCATGTTGGCCAGACTGGTCTCGAACTCCTGACCTCAGGCAATCTGTCCACCTCGGCCTCCCAAAGTGCTTGGGATTACAGGCGTGAGGCACCATACCCAGTGACATCTGCTCTATTAACAGAGAAAAGCAGTTTCAGAAGTGAAAGGAAAGTTATTCATGGTTTTTGTTTGTTTTAATTAGGTGTTTATATGTTTTGAAGTAGAAAGTTTGTACTATCACCATGGTGGCTTCACACACACAGTTTTTTGTTCGTTTGTTTTTTCTCACACCTCTCAGGGATGAAAATGTGGCTAATTTCTTCTCACCCTTCAGGTCTCAACTTGGGGGGTCCTCTCCAGGAAGTCTTCCCTAATCTCCATGCTACCCCTGCCACCAAGTCCTCTTCAGTCTGTGCACTTGACCCCCTCCTGTGTTCTCTCTAAGAAGCTTATTATAATCTCTGTCATACCACCAGTCACACTACTGCAGTGATCTCAGCTCCTTGACAACAGGGTCTGTTACTTGTTTTAGAAATCACAACATCCAGCATGGTGTTTGGCATGTCATAGGTACAAAAAAAGAAAATGTTGAATGAATATTTGACTTGAAGTGCATTTTCAGACTTGCAGAATGTTTGGTGACTCCTTTTAGTCTGTGTTTTTGCACCAAACGTGACTTGTGATAGAGTGCTGCTTATGATGGACATTGTCCCTTTTGATCCTCTAGTCTTTCTGGTGAAGAAGGTGTGTTTTTCATATCCCTGAATCCTTGAGGTCATTAGCTGGGAGAGGAGTGAGGGAATGCTGTTAGGGAATTCCCTGAGTGAGGTAGAGGACACTGTTATTCTGCTTCCTTCTTGCCCTGGTGAGAATGTGGCCAGGCTTTAGAGTTTGGAGGAAGATAATCACGATAACATTAAGCCCCAGAAATTATCAGTAGTAGTTCACTGTTTACTGGTTGGGACTTCTGTTTTAAATACTGGCCAGGTCTACTCTGTTCAAACCCGTAGCTATTTCATACAGCTTTATATTCCTGCCAACCAGAGCCAGGTTTAAACTTTGTAACTCGAGATGATGGATCATTCCTAAGTGTTCACTTCTAACCTGAAATCATCTTCTTCTCTACCATAAGTCTATAGACCAGCAACATCATCATATATCAGAAGGCAGGAGAACTGCACACCATCCCACCACCACTGATTTATTGACTGGGTGACTATAGGTAAGATAGTGAGCCTCTCTGGGCCTTAATCATCTCCTTTCTAAGGTGGGAGTGCTAAGATTTAATGTTCCTGAGACCATGGGGCTAAACTGGATTTTTTGTCAAGGTCCATTCCATTTCCATATTAAGATGAATAATTTATGTGAAATATTCATCATGTTCTAATGCTCACTTAGAAGAACGATTAGAAGTTTTCTTCTCTGTAGGGACTATACATGTATCATTTCTTTGTAATTTAGCAGTGTTGAAATCTTAACAAATGAACTTATTACATTCAGGGTTGTGATTTTAACCCCTACATTTTCCTGCTTTTAAGATTATTAATATCACATGGAGGCCTCTCTTTTTAAATTTTTCTTCCCAAGGTGGCTGTGTTTCTTTTCTTTTCTTTTTTTTCTGTAAAGCTAACAGCCTAATATGCCAAACAAATGTATACTGTCAGGCCATTTACCTGGGGATGCCGGAGCCCTCTGGGCACATGCATATATTCATATCAGTACATGAGATACATGCTGAAATGTTATTGCCTACACGCTTTAACTCTTTACTCTCAAAATTCAGTTCTTGAATGTAAAATAAAAAGACCTTACAATTCTGCTTTATTAAAGGCTTACTTCCCAAAGGCAGAAATCAGACGAGGAAAGTTAAGAACTATTGTAGTCACAAAAAATTACCTTTTTCAATATTACTACAAATACATTGTTTGTTGTCCTATTCACCATCAATAAAGAAACTACAAAGTATACAACATTTTTAAAGAGGAGGGTGTCTGTAACAGGTCTTCTAACCCTCTCATTCATTCCTTTTTCTACTATTCCATGTTGCTACAGCCTTCCTGTTTCCCTTTTTATCAACATTTTATTTAAAAAATATTAAAAAATATAACAAAGTTTAAAGAATATGTTATAGTGAACGCTTAACACAGCCGCCTCCTTAGATTCCCCCATTAACATTTTATTGTACTTGCTTTCTTGGGTATCTGTCTATCCCTCAATTCATTCATTAATCCATGTGGGTTTTTAAATGCATTTCATAGCATATTGAAGATGTCTATATCTATACCTATTTCTCTTTTGATGAGTTTCATTTTTCTGCTAAAATTGACTGAGCTCAAGTATGCAGGCACAACTACCTCTTCCTACTGACTTATATAAGATGTAACTGGCCGGGCGCGGTGGCTCACGCCTGTAATCTCAGCACTTTGGGAGGCCGAGGCAGGCGGATCACGAGGTCAGGAGTTCGAGACCAGCCTGGCCAATATGGTGAAACCCCGTCTGTACTAAAAATACAAAAATTAGCTGGGCGTAGTGGTGTATGCCTATAGTCCCAGCTACTTGGGAGGCTGAGGCAGAAGAATCACTTGAACCTAGGAGGCAGAGGTTGCAGTGAGCTGAGATCGTGCCACTGCACTCCAGCCTGGGCAAAAGAGCGAGACTCCATCTCAAAAAAAAAAAAGAAGACTATAGTTAAAGATGTAACCCATATCACTGGTCTTATTAGTACTATGCTGTCAGCCTGTACAAAGTGGTTTTCATAGAGTTGACCAGCGACATTCTAGATTAGCACCAATAGAAATATAATGTGGTTTTAGCTGGGCATAGTGGTGAGCGCTTGTAGTCTCAGCTACTCCTGGGGCTGAAATGGGAGAATCCCTTGAGCCCAGGAGTTCAAGGCCTGACGGGATAGACTTATTTTAGTGAAGCCCCATCTCTAAAAATAATAATAATTTCTAAAAATTATAAAGATATATAATGTAATTTTAAGTATTCTAGTAGCCACATTTAAAAAGTTAAAATTAACAGGTCAAATAGTTTTAAATTTTACTTAACCCAGCACATCCAAAATGTTATCATTTCAACATGTAACTTAAAAAAATTATTAATGGCCGGGCATGGTGGCTCACACCTGTAATCCCTGCACTTTGGGAGGTGGAGACAGGCAGCTCACCTGAAGTCAGGAGTTCGAGACCAGCCTGGCCAACATGGTGAAAACCCATCTCTACTAAAAATACAAAAATTAGGCCGGGCATGGTGGCTGACACCTGTAATCCCAGCACTTTGGGAGGCCGAGGTGGGTGGATCACCTGAGGTCAGGAGTTCAAGACCAGCCTGGCCAACATGGTAAATGAAACCTGGTCTCTACTAAAATACAAAAATTAGCTGGGCCTGGTGGTACACGCCTATAATCCCAGCTACTCAGGAGTCTGAGGCAGGAGAATCACTTGAACTTGGGAGGCAGAGGTTGCAGTGAGCCGAGATTGCACGACTGCACTCCAGCCTGGGTGACAGAGTGAGACTTTGTCTCAAAAAATAAAAATAAAAATAAAAATACAAAAATTAGCCAGACGTGCTCACTTGAACCCAGGAGGCAGAGGTTGCAGTGAGCCGAGATCGTGCCACTGAATCCCAGCCTGGGTGACAGAGTGAGACTGCCTCAAAAAAAAAAAATTATTAATGAAATACTTTACCATCTTTTTTATAGTAACTTTTATACAAATCCAGTACACCTCAATTCTAATTAGCCACCATACTTCAAGAGCTCAATGATAGTAATATGTAGCTAGTGGCTTCCATGTTGGACAGCAGTTCTAGACCTTCAAACATAAGGAGTACCTTCCTCCTCATAAATTTCCATAGTCTGTCTATACTGACTTAGCAGACAAATTTCCTAATAAATGCAAAAGAAGTAGTGATGTTCATCACAGCAAACCCTAATTATACTGTTTCATGTTAAGGTCAGTTTTAATTTTAGTTGCCTTGTCAGAAACTTCTTAGGATTTTTTTTTTCTTTATTCATTTCTCTTGATTTCTTTTTGTTTTGTTTTGTTTTTTGAGACAGGGTCTCGCTCTGTTGCCCAGGCTGGAGTGCAGTGGCTGCAACCTCTGCCTCCCAGGTTCAAGCGATTCTCCTGCCTCAGCCTCCCGAGTAGCTGGGATTACAGGCCGTGCCACCACAACTGGCTAATTTTTGCATTTTGGGTAGAGATGGAGTTTCACCAGGTTGGCCAGGCTGGTCTTGAACTCCTGACCTCAGGTGATCCACCTCCTCGGCCTCCCAAAGTGCTGGGATTACAGGTGTGAGCCACCATGCCCAGCCTCTCTTGATTTCTTGACATACATGCTCAGTTGAGTTACATTCCCTCTAGCAATGTTAGGTTATTTTATTACTTGTCTTCTGTCCTCCTCTAGTTTCATACCCCACTAATATATCTTCTCTTATTTTCGCTAGAGCACTCTCTCTAAATGAGATAAGATCTTTAAGGTTCTCTTATAAAAATAAAAAACACATGCTAGTGTTAAAATATTAATCAGCACAGAATTGTAAAAATTAAAATTAACAGTAAAATTGTTCTGTATCCTAATTGTGGTTGTCATTAAAATCCATAAAACTGCACACATACTCACAAATGGAAAAAAAAAAACTTGGTTAAGTATTATGAATCGAAGTTTTTATTTTATTTGACTAGAATAAAGACCTTTGGCTGAGTTACTGGAAAAATATTCCTACCTATAAAGTGCAAACCCAGTCCCCAATAATTACTTGTCAAAAAACATCTATATTCTTCCTTTCTCCACTAACAAAATGGTTAATTTTGGATCATGAATATGTTTCATCTTATTCTCTGCTTTGAATTATATTTCATCCAGAAAATGAATGAGGTAAAAAGTCATATAAAATATATCTGACTTCAGATACATCTTGGTTGTTTTTGTTTTTAACTTTTAGTTTGTAGTTAGGAGTTTTATTCAGCCCATAGAAAAAGACTTACACAGGGAAGTCAGCAGGAGTGGCAAGAATAGCTAGTATTCTGACAGTGGCAGAATTTTGCAGGAAGAGGCTCACGTTGATAAGTATCAGTTATCTTGAAAACCAACACATGTGACTAGCTAGAAATACCTAAGTCACCTAATTTAGATACTAGATAAATAAATTAATTTAGATATCTGGAATACTAAGATATGCCTGCTGGGCTTCTGGAAAAGTTTTCTTTTTCTTCTTTTCTTTTGCCTTTTTTTTTTTTTTTTTTTAAGACAAAGTCCCCTTCTGTTTCCTAGGCTGGAGTGCAGTAGCATGAAATGGCTTGCTTCTGCCTTGATCTCCCAGACTCAAGCTGTCCTCCCACCTCAGCCTCCCAAGTAGCTGAGACTACAGGTGCATGCTACCACACCTGGCTAGTTTTTTAAAAATTATTTTTTTGGAGAGACACAGGGTCTTACTATGTTGCCCAGGCTGGTCTTGAACTGCTGGGCTCAAGTAATCCTTCCAGCTCAGCCTCCCAAAATGTTAAGATTATAGATGTGAGCCACCACGCCTAGTCAAAACAGTTTTCTTTAGTAAAGCAAATTACTACAGGCCTCATGCTCATATCATTACATCATAATGAACAGTGATATACATATATAGGATTGGCTCAGGTACCATAGTGGAACTGGTGAACATTTTTTAGTGGGTAACACTATAGAGATACTTTTAAAGTTTTTTCATATATTATCTGTTTTATTGTCTTCTCAGCACTTCTCAAACATTTATTTGTTTTTGTTTACTGACAGCTTCCCACCTCTAAAGCATGTAAGTTCCATGAGAACAGAGACTTGGCCTCTTTTATTTACTGCTATATTCCCAGCACCTAAAACCATGCCTTGTATATAATGGCTGCTCAGTAAATATTTGCAGAAGAATGAACGATTCTTGTTTTTACAGATTCATCAATAGACAGATAACTGTCAGCCAAGAAGAAGTATAAGTATACTGCAGAGATATTGCAAGTTTGGTTCCAAACCACTGCAATAAAAAGAGTCACACAAGTTTTTTGGTTTCCCAGTGCATATAAAAGTTACATTTATACTATACAGTAGTCTATTATGTATGCAATAACATTATGTCTAAAAATAATGCACATACCTAAATTTTAAAATACTTTATTGCTAAAAAATGCTAAAATCATCTGAGCCTTCAGGGCATCCTAATATTTTTTTCTTGGAGGGTCTTGGCCTCAGTGTTGATGGCTGCTGATCAGGGTGGTTGTTGCTGACAGTTGGGGTGGCTGTGGTGATTTCTTAAAGATAACAATGAAGTTTCCTGCATTGATTGACTCTTCCTTTCACAAAAGATTTCTCTGTAGCATGCAATGCTGTTTGATAGCATTTTACCCATAGTAGGACTTCTTTGAAAGTTAGAGTCAATCCTCTTAAACCCTGCCACTTGCTGTATCAACTAAACTTATGGAATATTCCATATCCTTTGTTATCATTTCAACAATGTTCACAGCATCTTCTTCAGGAGTAGATTTTGATTCTGTCTCAAGAAACCATTTTTTTTGTTTCTCCATAACAAGCAACTCCTCATAGGTTGAAGTTTTATTATGAGGTTACAGCAAGTCAGTCCCATCTTCAGGCTCCCCTTCTAATTCTAGTTCTCTTGCTGTTTCCACATCTGCAGCAACTTCCTCCACTGAATTTTTTAATCCCACCAAGCCATCCATGAGCATTGGAATCCACACCTTCCAAACTCCTGTTACTATTGGTATTTTGACCTCCTCCCATGAATCATGAATGTTCTTGCTGGCATGTAGAATGGTGACTCTTTTCTAGAAAGTTTTCGATTGATTTTGTTTAGATCCATCAGAGGAGTCACTATGGCAGCTATAGCCTTATGAAATGTATTTCTGAAATAATAAGATTCGAAAGTGTAAATTACTCCTTGAGCTATGGGCTTCAGAATGGATGTTGTGTTCACAGGCATGAAAACAGCATTCATCTCCTTGTATATCTCCATAAGAGCTCTTGGGTGACTAGGGGCATTGTGAATGGGCAGTAATATTTTGAAAGGAACCTCTTTCTGAGCTCGTTTTCTGGGCTTAAAGTACTCAGTAAATCATGTTGGAAACAGATGTGCCATCATCCAGGCTTTGTTGTTCCATTGATAAAGCACAGGCAGGGTAGATGTAGCATAATTCTTAAGGGCCCTAGGATTTTTGGAATGGTGAGTGAGCATTGGCTTCAACTTAAAGACAACAGCTACATTAGCCCTTACAAGAGTCAGCCTGTCCTTTGAAGCTTTGAAGCCAGGCATTGACTTCTCTTCTCTAGTTATGAAAGTCCTAGATGGCATCTTCTAATAGAAGGCTTTTTTGTCTCCATTGCCAATCTGTTGTTTAGCATAGCCACCTTTATCAATGATCTTAGCTAGGTCTTCGGAATAACTCATTGCAGCTTCTCCATCAGCACTTGCTACTTCATCTTACACTTTTATGTCATGGAGATGCCTACTTTCTTTAAACCTCATGAGCCAACCTCTGCCAACTTCCAGCTTTTCTTCTGCAGCTTTCTTGCCTCTCTCAAACTTCATAGAATTGAAGAGAGTTTAGGGCCTTACTCTAGATTACGTTTTGGTGTAAGGGCATGTTGTGGCTGGTTTTGTCTTCTACCCAGGCCACAAAAACTTCATCTCAGCAATAGGCTGTTTTGCTTTCTTTATCATTTGCGTGTTCACTGGCATAACACTTTAAATTTCCTTCAAGAACTTTTCCTGGTTGGGCACGGTGGCTCATTCCTGTAGTCCTGCTTGGAAAGCTGGTGGGAGGATCACTTCAGCCCAGGAGTTCAAAGCTGCAGTGAGCTATGATTGCACAACTGCACTCCAGTCTGCAGAGTGAGATCCTGTCTCCTTAAAAAAAAAAAAAAAAAAAAAAAAGGAAAAAAACCTTTTTCTTTGCATTCACAACTTGGGTAACTGGCACAAAAGGCCTAGCTTTTGACCTTTCTTGGCTTTCAACATGCCCTCCTCACTAATCATCTCTAGATTTTTATTTAAGGTAGGAAATGTGCAACTCTTCCTTTCCCTTTTGAACACTTAGTGGTCATCACAGGGTTAATTGGCCTAATTTTTATATTATTGTGTCTCGGGGAAAGGGAAGAGAGGGAGAGAGATGGAAGAACAGCTGATGGGTGGAGCAGTCAGAACACACACATTTATCAATTAGATTCTCCATCTTACGTGAGTGTGGTTCATGGCACCCCAAAACAATTACAGTAGTAACATCCAAGATCACAGATCACTATGACAGATATAATAATAATGAAAAATTGGAAATATTGTGAGAATTACCAAAATGTGACATAAAGACAAGAAGTGAGCACATGCTGTTGGAAAAATGGTACTAATAGACTTGCTAAACACAGGACTGCCACCAATCTTCAATTTGTAAAAAATGAATATCTGTAAAGTAATGTGCAATAAAATAATGTATGCCTGTATCATATTCCCTGTGCATCTGCTTAGTACACTTTAAAGACTGTTAATGGTGATGATGATAAAAGCCACACATTCTTTATTCATCACTTGTCAGAATGTTCATTTGTTTATTTTAGTGAGTCATCCTTCAAATAAGAGGAAAACAGCATGTTCTTTCAAAGAATACTGTCTGGGAAGCAAGGGTACTTCTCAGATCTAGGAGCAGGAGAATGAGAAAAGCTGAAATGACAAGCCCTGTATTATTTTTGAAGAAGAGTTGTGTAGTATTTTTTATGAATAGCCATTTGTAAACCAGCCTAAATAATGAAATTGTAGGAGTTTAGAATAATATCCCAGTACATTAGGTCTATTATATGGTCAGAAGCCCCAAACAAATATTGAGTGTATTCTCATTACGATTTTGTTTTCTGAAGTTAAATGGAATGATTTATATGCTTATCTTCTGTTGCATCTTAAAAAGATATATTATTAGTAGACAAATGCAGAGGTTGTGTGGTTATATAAGTTATTTGTTACTCTGACTTCTCAAGGAACAGGGCAAGAATGGACATGTTTTTCTAAAATAAGACTTTTCTCCATCTTACATGGGTGTGGTTCCTGGCACCCCAAAACAAAGCTGGGGCCGGGTGTGGTGGCTCATGCCTATAATCTCAACACTTTGTGAGGCTGAGGTGGGTGGATCATCTGAGGCCAGGAGTTCGAGACCAGCCTGGCCAACATGGTGAAACCGCATCTCTACTAAAAATACACAAATTATCTGGGTGTGGTGGTGCACACCTGTAATCCCAGCTACTTGGGTGGCTGAGGCAAGAGAATCGCTTGAACCCAGGAGGCAGAGGTTTCAGTGAGCCGAGATCGTGCCACTGCACTCCAGCCTGGGCTACAGAGCGAGACTCCCATCTCAAAACAAAACAAAGGTGGGTGTCTTGAGTGCCTTTTGAGTATAGGCCTTCAGACTTTCTGAGGATTGGGAAAGCATTTTTTTTAACCTTAAAATATTTCTTGAATAAAGAATGGCAAGATCAGAAAAATAAGCTCTGGTTAGGATTTGATGTGGGGCTTCATTCTCAGCTCTGTTGCTACCTCCTTTTATGATCTTCGGTGGTCTCTTTTCCTGTTCAAACCCCAGTTTCCTTATTTATAAGGAGATAATGAGGAGACCAGACTTAATATTCTCTAAAGATTCTTTCAGCTCTAAAAACTTAATGATTCAAGCAGGTTGCCTGTGAAGAACAATGCATTTCTTCCAAAAGAGGGTGCTGTGGTATTTCTCAGTACTTTAGCATCTTCTTGAAAGGAACTGAACGACGGTAGAATCGCAGCTTAATTTTGTGTCTTCAGACTCCCAACCTTTGAGAAATAGTGTCTAATTCCTTCCTTTATTTAGATGAGGTGATATAAACCAATTCCTGATGTTACTGACTCTTTAATTAAGTTTCAAAGAAAAAAACAATAAATACACATAATTTTACCAGGCAAATATAGACAGTTTTGTCAGATGTGGTGGCTCCCAGCACTGCAGGAGGATCACTTGAGGCTGGTAGTTTGAAACCAGCCTAAGCAACAAAGTGACCCTGACTCTAAAAAAAAAATTAAAAATTATCTAGGAATGGTGGCGTCTGCCTATAGTCCTAGCTGTTTTGTCGGCTTGGAGGCAGGAGGATTGCTTGAGCCCAGGAATTCCAGGTTTCAGCGAGCTATGATTGAGCAATTATTTCACCACTGCACTCCAGCCCGGGTGACAGAGTAAGACTCTATCTCTCTTTTTTTTTTTTTCTTGGGGGGACAGGGTCTCACCCTGTCGCCCAGACTAGAATGCACTGGCGTGATCTCGGCTCACCACAGCCTCCACCTCCTGGGTTCAAGCAATTCTCCTGCCTCAGCCTCCTGAGTAGTTTGGATTACAGGTGCCCACCACCACACCTGGCTAATTTTTGTATTTTTAGTAGAGACCGGGTTTCACCACTTTGGCCAGCCTGGTCTTGAACTCCTGACCTCAAATGATCCACCTGCCTCGGCCTCCCAAAGTGCTGGGATTATAGGCATGAGCCTGTAGGCCTCCCAAAGTGCTGGGATTATAGGCATGAGCCACCGCACGCAACCGTAAGACTCTAGCTCTAAATATAAATTATATATATGTATATATTTATATTTATATATAATATATAATATATTTATATAATACATTTATATTATATATATTATATATATGGAGAGAGAAGGAGAGGGAAAGAGAGATAGTTTTAACATTTTGATGTATTTTCACTCTTATTCAACTTCTTCCCATAAAATTGAGAAAATATATAAATTATGTGTGCGTGTGTGTCATTTTGTTTTTGTCTTTTTCTTTTCTGGGTTTTTTTTTTTTTTTTTTTTTCTGACAAGGTCTTGTTCTGTTGCCCAGGCTGGAATAGAGTGGCATGATCACAGCCCACTGCATTCTCAACCTCCTGGGCTCAAGCAGTCCTCCCGCCTCAGCCCCCAAGTAGCTGGGACCAGAGGCACGTGCCACCACACCTGGCTAATTTTTTTATTTTTAGTAGAGATGAGGTCTCACTAGGTTGTCCACACTGGTATATCACATTTTATTTATCCATTCATCAGTTGAGTTGTTCCTACTTTTTGGCTATAATGAATAATACTACTGTATGAACATTTTTGTGCCTGTTTTTGTGTTGACATGTGTTTTTATTTCTCTTTAGTATATATGTAGGAGTAGAATTGTCAGTTCATATAGTAACTCTTCTATTAGCTTTTTGAGAAACTGTCAGACTTTTTTCTCCAAAGGGCTGTACCATTCTACATTCTCACCAGCAGTATATAAAGGATCTAATTTCTCCATATTCTTGCTAGCACTGGTTGTTAACTGTCTTTTTTATTATAGTTGTACTAATAGGTGTGAAGTGGTATCGCAAGTGATTTTTGACTTGTATTTCTCTGATGGCTAATGATGTTGAGCATCTTTTAATATGCTTATTAGCCATTTGTGTATATTCTATGGAGAAATGTCCATTCAGATCCTTTGCCTATTTTTAAATTGGATTAATTTTCTTTTATTATTGAATTGTAAGAGTTCTTTATGCCTTTTGGATATTAGGTCCTTATCAGATATATATTTGCAAAATTTTCCTCCCACTCTGTTTTTGGCCTCACTTTCTTGAAGATGACTTTTAAAGCACAAAAGTTTTTAATTGTGATGATGTCCAATCTATTTTTTTTCTTTCATAACTTGTCCTTTTGGTTTTGTACCTTAAGAAACCATTGTCTAGGGTGGGCGCGGTGGCTCACACCTGTAATCCCAGCACTTTGGGAGGCCAAGGTGGGCAGATCACCTGAGGTCAGGAGTTCTAGACCAGCCTTGCCAACATGGTGAAACCCCATCTCTACTGAAAATACAAAAATTAACCTGGCGTGGTGGCAGGCACCTGTAATCCCAGCTATTTGGGAGGCTAAGGCAGGAGAATCACTTGAACCTGGGAGGCAAAGGTTGAAGTGAACCAAGATTGTGTCACTGCACTCCGGCCTGGGTGACAGAGCAAGACACTGTCTCAAAAAAAAAAAAGAGAGAAAAGAAACCATTGTCTAATCCAAAGTAACAATGATTTACATCTTTTTTTTCTAAGAGTTTTATAGTTTTACATTTAGGTTTTTTTCTCTTTGAGTTGATTTTTGTACATGGTATGAGTCCAACTTCACTTGTTAATATATGGATATCTAGTTGTCCTGGCACTATTTGTTGAAAAGACTATTTTTCCCCTACTTGAATTATCTTGGTACCCTTATTAAAAATGAATTCACCATAAATGTGAAGCTTTATTTCTGGACTCTCAATTTTATTCCATTGATCTGTTTGTCTGTCTTTATGCCAGTACCACACAGTCTTAATTAGTGTAGCTTTGTAGCAAGTTTTGAAGTCAGAAAGTGTGGGTCCTCCAATTTTGTTCCCTTTCTAAGTTGTTTTGGCTATTCTTAGTCCCTTGAATTTCCATGTGAATTTTAGAATCAGTTTGTCAATTTCTACAAAGAAGCCAGCAGAGATTTTGATAGAAGTTATATTAAATCTGGGGTATGTTGTTTTAATTTCTATTTAAAAAATAAAAAATGGGGCTAACTTTTTTCAAATGTTTGTTAACAGTTTTAGTTTCTTCTGCAAATTCATATCATTTCTGTAAGCCAGGAAATCCCGACACCCTCCTATCAAGCTAAAGAAACAAGAAACACAATAGAGCTGAGCATGGTGGCTCATGCATGTAATCTCAGTACTTTGGGAAGCTGAGGTGGGAGGATCACTTGAGCCTAGGAGTTCGAGACCAGCCTGGGCAACACAGTAAGACGCTGTCTCTACAAAAAAATTTAAAAATTGGCTGGGTGTGGTGGTGTGCACTTGTAGTCCCAGCTATTATGGATGCTGAGGTGGGAGGATCAGTTGAGCCCAGGAGGTCAAGGCTGCAGTAAGCTGTTCTTGTGCCACTGCATAGTAGCCTGGGCAACAGAGCAAGATCCTGTCTCAAAAAAAAAACCAACAACAAAACACAACAGAACACTGACTGTACTTTTTTTTTTTTTTTTTTTTTTGAGACAGAGTCTTGCTCTGTTGCCCAGGCTGGAATGCAGTGGCATGATCTCAGCTCACTGCAACTTCCGCCTCCTGAGTTTAAGCCATTCTCCTGCCTCAGCCTCCCGAGTAGTTTGGATTACAGGTGCCGCCACCACGCCCAGCTGATTTTTGTATGTTTAGTAGAGATGGGGTTTCACCATGTTGACCAGGCTGGTCTTGAACTCCTGACCTCAAGTGATCCCCCCACCTCAGCCTCCCAAAGTGCTGGGATTACAGGCATGAGCCACCACACCTGGCCGATTGTACTTTTAAGTACTAAGGAGTTTAGAGCCCCAGATATTCTATGTGGACATTATGATGCTCATGTTTGTTTGTTTTAATAAGACTCTGGTACAAAGGATCACATTTTCATAGAAGCCACACTTTTTCAGTTCCAAGAGCGAATAAAGACAGGCAGCCCTCTAATCTATAAAATTGAAAGTCGATGGCTCAGGGTTAGGGCCATTTCTTGGTAATGTTGAGATGGTTGGGCTGGTCTAGAGCAAATATATACAGGAGAACTTGGAAGTGGTGGCCACCTTCATGGCCTTGAAGACCTTAGCTCTGCACACCGTGCTGTGGCCTTACTCCTGTCCTGCGATCAGATAGGGCATGCCCAGCCAGTAAGGTTCTCCATACAGTCTGCGACCACTGGTGTTTCCCAGTCCACTGCCTGCCAGGAATGCGACTGCAGCAGAGGAAGGCAGTCAGGAACATGGTGCATGTGGCCGAACCCCTTAGGACTCTCTGCATGGCGGAAACGTGCCCACCTCAGGGTGGGGCCTTCTGCTGCCTTCCTACTCAGATTTTCTAAGCCCATTCTGTAAAATTAATAAGCTAAAGGTAGGTGAGATAGGCCTACGGAGACATTTTTTCTACAAAGGGACATGCAGCATTTATGAAAACTGTTGGCCCACATGTGACAGTGTTTAGGTCCTGAGTACTTGAAAAGTATTTGGTGGCCACTCAAAAAGCATACCTTGCCCCTTACCTGCATGATTTGGATTTGCTGTCATTCTCTAAGTCACCATGACATTTGGGGGTGCCTAATGGCACCCTACATGTTGGACACAGCTTCGTGCATTGGTTAGAGATAGGCTGGTACTGAGAAATTTATAACATTGCTAGTTAATTTATACTGGCAAATTCTCGTATGCCTACTTAATATTTGCTCGTATCAAAATACACCTCTCTGTTGCCTAGAGAGTAGAGGTGTCAGTTTCTGGAAACATTGCAGAAAAACTTTCCTGGCTTTCCATGTGGTAGCTTCCCACATGGAATCTATTTTTTGAATTGTTTGGTTTTTTTCCCCACAAGGCAGGAAATGGCTAGAAAAAAGTTTCTTAAATTTAGAAGGTCTTAAAGTCTACTTGTCTAAATTCCCTGCCGCCATCTTCACACAACTGCTTTCTCTGTGTGTTGTCTCTTTTTGTCTCAAAAGGTCATTGGATTTAATGCCCACATGGGTAGTCTAGGAGGATCTCATCTTGAGTGCTTAGCTTGATTGTATTTGAAAAGATCCTTTTCCCAAATAAGGTCACATTCACAAGTTCTGGGTGTTAGGACATAAACATATATTTTTGAAGTTCACCCTTCAACCCATTATACCACTATGTCCCCTGTCTCACTTTCCTTTCTACCAGATTCACTTTACAACACTCCAAACAAGGAGTTTCAGGTTTGTAGTTATGACACATTTGTCATTTTATGTCAACATATGCTGTTTGTGAACAACTCTAAAGGTTAAAAATTATTCCTTATATTGAGCTAATATTTGGCATAATATTTGAGAGCACATTCTACATCTCTCCTGCACAGTTAATAGGGGATAAGAAAGACTAGTCCCATGATTCTCAGGTTGAGGGAGAATAACACATTCACTGCTTCTCCACCATTCTGACACGGCATTATAGGAGGTGTAAGATCCCCTCTAACACCAGCCCCGGCAAAACCTCAGATTTAATGAATAATTCATGACATTGTGAGCCAGTTGTGATGGAAATGTAATGAATCCCCTCCAGGAGGGTTGGGAGCAAACCAAAAAGATTGAGGAACAGCAATTTCAGTCTTCCTCACGATAGCCATTCAGATGAAGACAACTACTCTATTGTCCTGAGTCTGTTCTTTTCCAAGATCAACACCTTTAATTTTAATTATTCCCCTATGACATGGCTTTTATTCTATTCATTCAGCAAATATCTATTGAGGGCCTAATATGTGCCAGGCAGTCTAGTAGGTATTAGAATGATACAGGGATGAGTATACTAGAATCCATGTCATCTAAGATTATAATCTGGGGGACGATGTAAACAAATAAATTGCAAGACACTGTGATAAGTATTTGGATAATGTTAAGTATAGGATCTAAGGGAGCACAAGCAGAGATTCCTAAGCCAGTGTTAAAGACCTGAAGATCAAGAAGAGAGGAGGGAGGCAGGACAGATTCACATTCCAGGCAGAGGGAGCAGCCAGTACAAATGCCCACAAGTTGTAGTAGATATTAGCTGGGTTTCTAGCAGCCCAGCATCCTCATCCATCCACTTCCTGTTTTAGAGCCTTGCCTCCCATAGGGGAGAATGCAAGGTGGTTCCAGGCAATTGTGCAGGACTGGGACCAGGGTGAAGAGAGTGAGCCACTTGACTCAGCCGTAACATTTAAGGGGATACCAAAAAACTTATAATTAAGATAAAGAATATTTTAATGCATTGTTTATTAAAATATAATTGATGCAGAAAAATCCATGATGAATAAAATATCAAAACTTTAAAGAAAGACATGATCAGTATAATTGGTTTTCCCTTTTGCCTCAAGCTCTAATATGGCTTGGTATGACACTGCTGTTGATTCTTTCTTTAAATTTTTCTATTGTATTTCAACATGGATTTTTTTTTGCATTAATTTTGATTTTTTGAAATATTGTTTGTCTTGACTGGGGAGTTTGTTGGTGCTCCTTTAAATTTTGTGCCAAAAACGAGTGCCTTAGTCACCTCACCCTGGCCCCAGCCCTACAACTAGGACATAAACACAAAATCTGTGCTTGGCCAGTTGTGCTGTCTCCTGGGGCTTTGACTCTGGAGCATAAATGTGGTTAGAGACATTTCACAGTGGCAGCAGCAGAGGTTAGTATCCAACTATGACCTGGCCTCCCATGGTCATGCTCCTTTTCTGAGCGGTTGTTCTGGTATTCAAGAATCATATTTTCTTCGTTTTTGAAAATCACAGTCATGTTTGTTTATCTTCAGACTTCTATTCTTCCCATTCTCCCTTCTTTACAGATAACCAGTAGTGGTTGTGTATTAATATATGCAAGCTTTCTTTTTGGTATCTGAGGATGAAATTTATCCAGGTATAGCAAAATGAATTCACCGGAAGTAACTATTTTTTCAGTCACTTCACTTGTCTTGTACTTCTTTTCCCATTTAATCTTTCTCCACCATTTCCACCTGAACATAACCTTGAAGATTTATTTTTAGTTGTCATTTCTTAATATTATATTCACCTCTCCAAACACAAAAATACTTTTTGTTTAGCTTAAGAAGAAGAAGAATAACAGTCACTGAACCTGAACACATGAACAACAGGGATTAAAGGATGCCAGATTCAGAGGTCCTCACTAAAAGCAAGCACCAGAGGCATCCATAAAGAAAACAATGTTCACCAAGAAACAACTGGAAGATTTAGAGATGTTATTCATTAAGAACCCATACCCAAACTCCAGTCTTTAGAAAGAATGGCCTCAAAAACTGGCATCTCTCCAACAGTACTACAAATTTAATTCAAGAACCTCAGAGCAAAACTCAAGAAATGAAAATACAACCATATTCAATAAAAACAACAGAAGACTCAACAATAACAATTACTTTAGGGAAGAATGGAGAGAAATATTGGCACACCACCTGGATCCACTACTGGTGTCAGCCCTGCCTCTCCAATTTCTATAAATCATCTGGCACCTTCAGTCCAAGTTAGCACGTCCCAGTTTTAAGGTCCACACAGATAACTCTGTTGGTCATAGAATACCCTATTATGGCTACTGCCAAGACCATAATATATACTACCCCTTCCCCATTTTGGACTCCCAAGTTCTTTGCCCAAGTTCTGATTCTTTGGTCTCTTCACCTAGATAGAACTTAACTGGCAGCTCTGACTTGCAAGAGAGAAAAACAATAGAGTAGACAAAAATTATTTACCTCATGCTGGGCATTACCTTGCCTGATAGTTTACTGAGTTTGTGCCACTCTTCACGTTTATCCTGTAATAAATGAATCTCTACCTGTTTTTGTTTTGTTGCTTCTCTCCATTTTTCCCCATCAGAGTCAGTTATATTATAATTTTGTTTTTGAAGGCTTACCTTCTGTCTCTCTGGGGTTACACTCCCTGTTACAGTTTCTGGCTTAGAATTACCTATCCTACCTCTGAATGCTTGGAATTTACTCTCTTAGGGTCAAGGTTCCAGGTTTCCTTTGCTATTACAACACCGAAGCTAACTTAGCATACTGTCTTCTTATAAAACACTTGTCATCCCACATCACTTACAGTTTCCTTCTTGTCAGTCATTATAGTCTTGGATAGCAGTTCTCTTTGTTGTTTTCTCCACTTTCTGAGAAATGAAATTGTCGATGTGGTATCACCTTATCAGGTGCTCTTTTTTTTTTTACCAGAATGAAACCTCTCCCCAATGCTGGGAGAGGTGACGTTTCCCGTTACTACTGTATATTGTGTCTATGTCTGTTTTGTAATCTGTATTAGGAAATCATCACTATATCAACCACAACAGTATCACTAGAATAGAACATACTTTACTAATGTTGTGAGCCATAGTGACACTTGCCTCCTTGTATTAACCTTCTAAGTATACTTTAGACTTTAACTTTCTTTTTTTTTTTTTTGAGATGGAGTCTCACTCTCTCGCCCAGGCTGGAGTGCAGTGGTGTGATCTTGGCTCACTGCAACCTCCGCCTCCTGGATTCAAGCAATTCCTCAGCCTCCCCAGTAGCTGGGATTACAGGTGTGTGCCACCACGCCTGGCTAATTTTTTGTATTTTTAGTAGAGACGGGGTTTCACTGTGTTAGCCAGGATGGTCTTGAACTCCTGACCTCGTGATCCGCCTGCCTCAGCCTCCCAAAGTGCTGGGATTACGGGCATGAGCCACTGCACCTGGCCTAGACTTTAACTTCTAAGTGTACACTGTTCAGATTCCAGAGATTGTTATTAGGAATGAGGCCAGTAGCTTATTTTCCATCTACTTGAGTTTTTGCTGATATATTATTGGGAGACTCTACTACTAAATAATAATTTTAGGTATCATACCAGCACCTCTAGTACCTCTGTATGGGAGTTCTCCTCAGTTTTAGATGATCTTATGAGATTTCAAACTCTATCGCATCACTGGCTTTAATGCTGTCATATATCTAATAAGGGAAGTGATACATTCCTTTCTTTCTCTCTCATTTCCTTAAAGACATGGCAGACCTGGAGGAGATGAACACTTAAGGAACCTGAGCAAGTGGCATACTGTTTATCTTTTAGCTAGCATTGTAAAGCCAGAGATATGAATCATAGGGGAAAGAAAGGACAGAAAAAGAGCAGTGCTTCTTCAAAAATAGAAAACTTTTTTTTTATTTCCACCTAGTGTCATCATAATACTATATATATCTAGAGATATTCTCTATCATAGGAGCCAAAATTTGTCTTAAATCAGATAAATATCTAAATTATCAAGGACAGATTTTATTTAGCAAATACTCATATAGAGCTTACTGTGGGATATATGTTCAAAGTGCTTTATGAACAGTAATTTATTGAATACTCATAGGAAGTGGAATCTCCTATTAGATAGGAACTACTACCAGTTCCCATTTTACTAATGGATGAGGAAAATGAGGCTTAGAGAGGCTAAGTAACATCCCTAAGGTCTCACAGCTAGTAAGGGGGGAGAGCTGGAATTTGAATTCAAGAAACCTGGCACCAGAGTGTGTGCCTTAAACACTACTTATGCAGCCTCTCCAATATATTTCCTTCCTAAAGTTCTAATAGAGAATAATGATACAACTCATACTAGAAAATACCTAATGAGCATAAAATACTGTTTTTGCTTAAAACAACTAATTAAGCACTTTGTCGGATGTGTAACACTTTAACCTTCTTAGTTATAACTTGGCCAAAAGCCGCTTAGTTAAAACAGTGTTCCTTCCACATTATTATTGTCTGCTTGGCCTCCCACCTGTTTCCTAAGATTCAAATCAGACGGTTGGTGTCTAGCTCTTGTTTGTGTATATTTGACAATGAACTCCTTTTTTTTTGGTCACATGTGTTCTGGGATTGTGGAAAGTTTATTGATTGTGTCCAGGGTTAGATGAATGATGTCCTTTAATCTAATTCTCTTTTACCTTAATTATAGTTCTGACCTGTTAATTATTTCTACCTATCCATGTTCATATCCAATCTTCTCTTCCTTGTAAGTGTTGCTAGTATCAGAAATTTTTTTTCCATGTTTGCATAGGTTTTATTTTATTCTTTCCTAAATGTATTAATCTTTATTGTTTCAAGAGAAACTTTATTATAGTTAATAAAATATGACTTCCACATACATGTATTTACTAGGACTTCTGAATACATTTACTGAGAACTTGAATACTTTGGTGTAGGAGATTTTTCTCCTGTAATGAAGGAAGCCCCGAGAAACTAAATCAGTAAACAAAAAGCTAAGGATTCTGTTTAATAACTGCTTTTCTACCCAACACTTGGTGTATTTTTTTTTTCTTTTTTTTGAGATGGAGTTTTGCCGTTGTCGCCCAGGGTGGAGTGCAATGGTACGAGCTCGGCTCACTACAACCTCTGCCTCCCAGGTTCAAGCGATTCTCCTGCCTCAGCCTCCTGAGTAGCTGGGATTACAGGTGTCCACCACCATGCTCAGCTAATTTTTGTATTTTTAGTAGAGATGGGGTTTCACCATGGTGACCAGGCTGGTCTCGAACTCCTGAGCGCAGGTGATCCACCCACCTTGGCCTCCCAAAGTGCTGGGATTACAGGCGTGAGCCACCGCACCCGGCCCACTTGGTGTATTTTAAAATGTGTTTATTCTTTCCTTTTTGGTAGCCATGACATCTCCCTGGCAACTGTACAACCTGTCTAATCTATAAATTATAGTGAAGAGTAGAAAACAGCTTAGGGCTGGGCACAGTGGCTCACACCTGTAAGCCCAGCACTTTGTGAGGCCAAGACAGGCAGATTGCTTGAGCTTTGGAGTTCAAGACCAGCCTGGGCAACATAACGAAACCCCATCTTTAAAAAATAAAATAAAATAAATAAACAAATGAGAAAAGAGCTTAAAAAGCATAGCTCCTAAATCACTTCCCTCTAGCCTAACCAAAGCTGTAACACTAAGTTTTCACTAGACTTCTGGTGACCTAATGATACCTGTTATTACTCTCATAAAACCACCAGCTTAAGTATGTATATTTTACTATAGTTGGTATAGATTCTAGCTTTCCTAGTCTGTGAAATATTTAACAAAGACCCTCTATTGTTAGTATTTGTGCCATGATGTTTCTCAAATTAACTGTTTGGTGTTAGCCATGTAAGCTTTCAAATACAAACATTCAATATTCATTAAATCTTTATTGACTCCTCATCATGTGCCAGACTCTGTGCTAGATACTATGACAGATGCAAAGATGAATAAAATGTAGTCCCTTCCTTTGTTTAGGGGTTTATAATCCCACAGATACCTAAATCATTAATATGTAGAATATTTACAAGGGCTGTAAGAAATGTTTAGGCAAAGAGCTAAAACATTCATAGGCTAAGGAAAACTACTTTTAGCTAAGGAGGGATCAAATAATTCTTTATGGGGAAATTGGCATTTAATCTGGATCTTGGCAGGTTAGACTTTGATAATCAGATTTGGGGAGTGGAAGAGGGGCTGATTCCACTGATCAGACAACAACGCTGTTCAGACAGCACCACATAATAAAGTAGTACTTTGGTGATAGGCAGTGATGGGTTGGGGGGAGTAATAAATATTGCCTAACTTTGTTCTATTACCAAACTTGTGGCAATTTTACTGTGACAAGAAAGATACAGTTGAATACCCAATTGAAAATAGATGGTTAAACAAACAAGCAAAAATTATTATTATAATAATTTTTTATTATTTGAGACAAGGTCTCTGTATCATCTAGGCTGGAGTGCAGTGGTGCAATCATGGCTCACTGCAGCCTCAAACTCCCAGGCTCAGGTGATCCTCCCACTTCATCCTCCCAAGTAGCTGGGCCTAGAGACATGCACTACCACACCTGGCTAATTTTTGTATATTTTGAAGAGACAGGGTTTCACTATGTTGCCCAGGCTAGTCTTGAACTCCTGAGCTCAAGCGATCCACCTGCCTCTGTCTCCCAAAGTTCTGGGATACAGGCGTGAGCCACCGTGCCTGGCCCCAACAAAAATTCTTACCGTCCTTGTGATATTGGTGGATTTTGGTTATCTCTAAAATCAGATTTCTTCCTTTTGATTATAAGAAACAGTTTTTAATGGATTCCGCTTATTTTCCTTAAAAGTTATGTTAGCCAGGCGCGGTGGCTCATGCCTGTAATCCCAGCACTTTGGGAGGCTGAGTGGGTGGATCACAAGGTCAGGAGATGAAGACCATCCTGGCCAACATGGTGAAACCCCGTCTCTACTAAAAATACAAAAAACTTAGTCGGTTATGGTGGCAGGCGCCTGTAGTCCCAGCTACTTGGGAGGCTGAGGCAGGAGAATGGCGAGAACCTGGGAGGCAGAGCTTGCAGTGAGACGAGATTGCACCACTGCACTCCAGCCTGGGTGACAGAGTGAGACTCTGTCTCAAAAAAAAAAAAAAGTTATGTTATGACAATACAACAAATTGGCATAATGTCCCCTTAGAAGCATGGAAATCATCTGTGCTTTCCTTCATTCAGGTTTCTCCAGCTTGCACCTATAAATCCGAACCAGTCCATTAGCTTTTAATGTTTTTCTTCCTCTTCCATCCTGGTCTATCCTTACATAAGAGAACTCCCACCAAAAATATCCCTCCTTCTCCCAGGGACTCTACTTCTCAGAGAGTCCCAGTTTGTATCTTATAGCAAAATGAAATAAATAGGAATTTGGGCATATTTTAAACTTTTTTTTAAATTTTAGTTTAAAATTGTAATTTTTTTCTTTATTGTTCGTAGTTAAGTAACAAGTAATTTTTTTTGCACAAGCCCGCGGAAATATGTAACAGGTAATTTAAAGACTTAAAATCAGCCGGGCGCAGTGGCTCATGCCTGTAATCCCAGCACTTTGGGAGGCCGAGGTCGGTGGATCACGAGGTCAGGAGTTTGAGACCAGCCTGGCCAATATGGTGAAATCCCATCTCTACTAAAAATACAAAAATTAGCCGGGCATGGTGGCACACAGCTGTAGTTCCAGCTACTTGGGAGGCTGAGGCAGAAGAATCGCTTGAACCCAGGAAGTGGAGGTTGCAGTGAGCCAAGATCGCGCCACTGCACTCTAGCCTGGGTGACAGAGCAAGACTCCGTCTCAAAATAAATAAATAAATGAAGACTTAAAATCATAAGTGCTAGCTTTACAATATTAATTTTTAAAAGATAATAACCAGCCATTGAGCATTATTGCCTTCCCTTGTGTGTGAAAAAGAGAAAACATAACATGTAACTCTGAATAAATATAGAGTTAAAAAAATAATTTCAACTTCTGTTTTAGATTCTGGGGCTACATGTACAGGTTCATTACATAGATATATTGCATGATGCTGAGGTTTGGATTAAGAATGATCCCCTCACCCAGGTAGTGAGCATAGTACCCAATAGTTAGTGTTTTCAACCCTTGCCTTCCTCCCTCCATCTCCCCGCTAGTAGTCCCAGTGTCCGTTGTTGCCATCTTTATATCCATGAGTACCCAATGTTTATCTCATACTTATAAGTGAGAACATGCAGTATTTAGCTTTCTGTTCCTGTGTTAATTTGCATAGGATAATCGCCTCCGGCTGCATCCATGTTGCTGCAAAGAACATGATTTTGTTCTTTTCTATGGCCACATAGCATTCCATGGTGCATATGTACCACATTTTCTTTATCCAGTCCACCACCGATGGGCATCTAGGTTGAGTCCATGTCTTTGCTATTGTGAATAGTGTTGCGATGAACATATGAGTGCATGTGTCTTTTTGGTAAAATGATTTTATTTTTAATATATACCCAGTAATGGGATTGCTGGGTTGAATGGTAGTTCTCTTTTAAGTTATTTGAAAAATCTCCAAACTTCTTTCCATGGTGACTGAACCAATCTATATTCCCACCAACAGTGTATGAGCCTTCCCTTTTCTCCACAGCCTTTCCAGCATTTGTTTTTTACTTTGTAATAATATCCATTCTGACTGGTATGAGATGAGATCTCATTATGGTTTTGATTTATAGTTCTCTGATGATTAGCGATATTGAGCATTTTTTCATGTTTGTTGTCCACTTGTATATCTTCTTTTGAGAAGTGTCTACTCATGTCTTTTGCCCACTTTGTAATGGGACTATTTGTTTTTTGCTTATTAAATTGCTTAAGCTCCTTATAGATTCCTGGATATTAGATTTTTGTTGGATGCGTAGTTTGCGATTATTTTCTCCTATTTGTAGGTTATCTGTTTCTTCTGTTAATAGTTTCTTTTGTTGTGCAGAAGCTCTTTAGTTTAATTAGGTTCCACTTGTTGATTTTTGTTTTTGTTGCAGTTGCTTTTGAGGACTTAGTCATAAATTCTTTCTGAAGGCCGATGTCCAGAATGGTGTTTACTAGGTTTTCTTTTAGGATTTCTATAGTTTGAGGTTTTATGTTTAAATCTTTAATCCATCTTGACTTAATTTTTGTATATGGTGAAAGGTAAAGGCCCAGTTTCATTCTTCTGCTATGACTGGCCAGCTATCCCAGCACCATTTATTGAATAGGGAGTCTTTTCCCCATTAATGCTGGTATTTTAAAAGGGCATGAAGATGTTAGCCTATAGTATGCCAGCCTTTTCATTTCAGTTACTCCCCGCCCCTCATAAAATACTTTGTTTACATTATGCCCTGTAGATGGCAGTACTTATATGAAAAATATAAGTTTAGAAAGAGCTTTGAGAATGATTAGCAGGTGGGGTCTTTAATGAGTAAGGTTTAATTGACATGTTCTTTGTCAGTTTTTTTCATTCACTGGATTTTTTTCAAACAATCACAAGCTTTCTTTATCACTCATGATGTTTCCATTGAGTTTTCTTTCACTATCGCCTGACCTCCCTAGACCCCACTTTTGTTTCAGAAATCACATGTTACACAATCATTTTCTCTTTAGAGGGCAGTGATTAGAAACTAGGTGTTACATATATGATAGGATCTTGTGTAAAGTTCTGGGTACATATTTTTTTCTCAAGAAGATTGAGTGCCAGCCAGATGTCATTACTGTAAATTCTTTTTTTTTTTTTTTTTTTTTTGAGACCAAGTATCACTCTGTGGCCCAGGCTGGAGTGCAGTGGTGCAATCTCTGCTCACTGCATCCTCTGCCTCCCAGGTTCAAGCAATTCTCCTGCCTCAGCCTCCCTAGTGGCTGGGATTACAGGTATGCGCCATAACTCCTGGCTCATTTTTGTATTTTTAGTAGAAACGGGTTTCTCCATGTTGCCCAGGCTGGTCTCTAACTCCTGGACTCAAGCAATCCACCCGCTTCGGCCTCCCAAAGTATTGGGATTACAGGTGTGAGCCACCACGCCCAACCCATTACTGTAAATTCTGATAGAGACGGGGAAAGCAGTATCACATAGCTTTCAAATATGATTTCATTACAAATCTACAGTTATAGGGTCAATCAAGTATATCTTTGAGCGGGAGAAAGTAACTCAATCAGGAATATGAAAAGCTGTCTTGTTCTCCCTAAACATTGGGGATTTTGATTGTGGGATTCATTTAGTAAGTATTCATCGAGTACTTATATGTTAGGCACTGTGCTGGGTAGGCATCCTGCATTACAATTATGAAAGGACATAGTCCGTACTCTCAGATATGCCTTTTCAAGTTAGTGAAATGTGGCGATTCTTGTAAAAGAGGTATGTGGAAGATACAGTAAAAGCACAGAATGGGAATAGATGGTTATGGCAGATGTTACCAATTAATTACAACACACTTTCCTTCCAAGTCTGCTGGTCTCAAACTCCTTCACAACACTTGAGAAGCTGGTATTGTTCAAGAAGACATGCAAGAAGCCTGTTGCCTAAACATGGCATGGTGGGAGTAGTGCCTAAGATACTACTGAGAAATGTTATGCAGCATGCCACCAACTGTGTAAAGACAGGAAAAGAGAACACACACACACACACACACACACACACACACACACACACACTTGTTTGTTGATGTCTAGTCTCTAGAAGGCTACCAAAGAAATGGATAATACTGGTTGCCTCTGGGGAGAACAGCTAGGTGGCTGGGGGATGGAGTGGGAGAGAAACTTTATTGAATATCATTTGGTTTCTTTTGGAGTTTGAGTCATGTGAATTTATTACCCATACAAAAATGAAGTTCAAGGTTTACTACCTTATATCACATTACCATGTCTGAGGAGAATATATACCAGTTGTCTTTTATTTGGTGGGTTTTTTAATCCACTGAACTCCTAATCATATACTAAATAGAATAAAAGTATTGCCAAGGATAATTTAAGTATCTTGTAACACTTTTTGTTTTGGTTATGGGAAATTACCAGCTTTTATTTTTCATGCCTCTCAACTAGTATATCCTGATAAGCCTTGAGTGGCTGTGAGTGGAAGTGGTTCCTCCCACAAAAGCCAACTATAGATTTTTTTTTTTATGTACAGCAAAGAGCTATATGTTTTTGTATTTGTTTGGCTTTGTTGTTTTAATGGAAATTATACATGAGGTATGCCAGATAATCCTGGCAGAAAACAGATTGTGAACAGAAAACAGATTGTGAACAGAAAACATATGGTTAGTAAGTCCATTTGCATTGCTCAGAATTTAGAGCAAATTAACATATTTCATTGTTGAGATGAATTGGAGTAGTCATAGTAGGACAGATAGAGGCGCCAACTCTCTTGAAATAAATTTTTATAGCTGAAATTTAAAAATACTGGGAATGTGAAAAGAAAGTCCTTAGAATCAGCCATACCCAGGGGTCCTTAGAAATTCGATATGTGTTTATGGATCACGTAAAGATGATGTTGAGGGTTGTAAAGTATAGGTTTATTCAGTCTGAGGAACTTTAGGTCTAGTTGAAACCTGATAAATAAGACAGAATGAAAGTCACGTATACACAAGGAATTGCATAAGTTATGAACTTTATATACATGCATACTTGCTAAAGCACAATATATAGTCAGTAGACATCAAATGGCTGGTTAATTTTTATGAACTCTGTTTCTGTTAATTGGATAATAAAAACAGCTAATACCATGGTAGCATATAACAGTTTACAGATCACTTCTGCAGTGTTTATCTCACTTAATCATAGGTTAAAGATTTTAGTAATATTTGGGGAGATGGTTTATATCATAATGAAAATCATATCTTTTATTCTGACTTCCATCTCCCTATTTGGTATGGCCATGCAGATTTTTTTTTTTTCGTTTTGGAGTTTTTTTGAGACAGGGTCTCACTTTGTCACCCAGGCTGGAGTGCAGTGACACAAACATGGCTTACTGCAGCCTCAGACTCCTGGCCTCAAGCTGTCCTCTCACCTCAGCCTCCCAAGTAGCTGGGATTATAGGCATGCGCCACCATGCCTAGCTAATGTAAAAAAAAAAAAAAAATTTGTAGAGATGGGGTCCTGTGTTGCCCAGGTTAGTTTCTAACTCCCGGCTTCAAGCAATTCTCCTGCCTCAACCCATGTAGAAGTTTTTGATAGAAAAACAGCAATTATGTAAACTTTTCTTGACATACTTAGCCTGCCAATTAAGAAGAAAATCTCCATCTCTGCTAACGTGGTGTTTCCACCCCTTTTTATTACTTAATTTTTGCTTGGCCCATAGTAAGTCCTTGCCAGAGCATGGTAAAATCTGGCAACGTCCCAAACTGTTTCTACCATTCCTTCTCCCTCCTCTTTTTCTTTTCTTTTTTTTTTTTTTTGAGACAGAATCTTTCTTCCTTGCCAGGCTGGAGTGCAGTGGCGTGATCTTGGCTCACTGCAACCTCCACCTCCCAGGTTCAAGCGATTCTCCTGCCTCAGCCTCCTGAGTAGCTGGGACTACAGATGCATGCCACCACAACTGGCTAATTTTTTTGTATTTTTAGTAGAGATGGGGTTTCACCATGTTAGCCAGGATGGTCTTGGTCTCCTGACCTCATGATCCGCCCGCCTCAGCCTACCAAAGTGCTGGGATTACAGGCATGAGCCACTGCGCCCAGCCCTCCTTCCTCTTTTATAACAGGTAGGAATTCAATTCCAAGGTTCTGGATTTTTGGACTCATTCTCTTAATCTTTTTCAGTTTTAAGAAATCCATCTGTCTTCTGTGCTCTCAAACTTCAGTTTCCCCTTTTCTTTTCATTCATCAACCCATTCGGCAAATACTTACTGATCATCTTAAGCATCAGGCCCTGTTTTTTATGCCAGGGATACACCAATGAATTAAGTAGAGAAAACTCCCTTCCGTCATGGAGCTAACATGTTTCTGTTCTGATAGATACTTACCATCGGCTACGGCATTGCATAACTCTAGAGTATTATTTTTCTACATCTCTCTTCCTAATAAATATATGAATTGTAACTTTGTCTCTAGAATTGTTGTAGAGACAATGAATATTGCCTCTAGAGTTGTTCAGTGCACAGCCAGCTTAGTTCTATACAGTAGTCTTATCTACTGTGCTTAATTAGGATGTCTGTCAAAACTAATTTCCTATAGGAAAATCAGTCAGCTTCCACATTCTAACAGTTTCCAACATGCAATCCATTCGTTTAAGAAAAGCATGCAGTCCTCTCCATGGGGTGGAAGAGGATTTTGTGGAGAAACCATCCTTTGTATTTCCTCAGATTACCTGTGTTAGGCCACCCTAAAATTTGCTTATTGCTTCTTTCTTTACCTTCAGCAGTATTGAAGGATTTTTTTCCTGTGTCTTTGAGTAGTTCTCTAATTTTTTTCATTTCCTTTTTTTTTTATTTTTTTTTTTTCTTGCACAGAAAAACTATGTTCACATTTCTTTTCCCTTACAATGATCACAGCATGTGTTTTTCCTGAGCTCTGCAGTGGTTCTTCCACCTTGATTTGTGTTCAGTAAATGTGCAATTGGTAAGAAGTCTGTGCTCTGCATTTTGAAGACAAAGTTACAATTCATATATTTATTAGGAAGAGAGTTGTAGAAAAATAATACCATTAGATTCCATTATAATATTTTCTTGCTTCGTGACTCTGCTCAGTCCTCTTAAGTTTATTAAAGCTCAGGCTTTCCTTGTGATCAAAATATGGATCTGAAAAACACTTATTAATACTACTTATTCTACTCCCTTATATAGAAAATAACTTTGAATTTGTCTAAGAAATCATGTCAAGACGCATCTTACAATGAAATGTGTGCTCGAAGAGAGTAATTCTTTGTGCATGTAGGGTTGGAAAAGTTGAGAAGTATGTTTACTTGCACGTCATTGTAGTTGAAATCAGATGGAAAGATTTAGAGATTGTGCAATTAGGGAATGTTTTCTACCCACAGATTCTGTAGCCGTGTGTTTCACATTCATTAACAATTAGGCCCAAGGATACTTGGATTCACATCTGCTTTGGAAACTATTTTTTCCAAATACTGTGTTTCCTAGATCTTTACTGAAATGATCAACATTAGGTATGAACTGCACCAGCTTTCCTCTTTAAGGTAGCTTTGTTTGTCCTTTGATATTTTCTGTCCATGTTCAGCCTCTTAAAACCATCTCTGCTGCAAATGTCATCTTATATGATGCAGTAAGGCACTCTTTCAAATAATTTTTGGATGTATGCTAATCATATATGAGACACAAAGGCTCCTACGCCCCTAGGCTTACTTTCCTCTTGGCACTTTTACTTACTTCATTTTTTTTTTTAGACTTCAAATATGATTAACTCTCTCAAATCCTTTCTTTCCTCTTGCAACTGTTGTTCCTTTTTTTTTTTTTTTTTTTTTTTTTTTAAGAGATGGAGTCTCGCTGTGTCACCCAGGTTGGAGTGCAGTGGTGTGATCATAGCTTACTGTAGCCTCTGAACTCCTGGGCTCAAGCAGTCCTCCCACCCAGCTCCCAGAGTAGCTGAGACTACAAGCACACACCACCATGCCCAACTAATTTTTTTTTAATGTTTTTGTAGAGACAGAATCTCACTTTGTTTCTCAGGCTGGTCTCAAACTCCTGGCTTCAAGTGATCCTCCCACCTTGGCCTCCCAAAGTGCTGGGATTACAGGCATGAGCCACCACACCTGTTCCCTATTTTTAATATCTTGTAACTGAATGCTTTAATCTTGCAACTTAGGATACATTTTCACTGCTTAATTGAAATGGCACTCTTTCAATGTTACCAGTAACCTCCAAGGGGAAATGGAAGCTAATATTTTTTGAAGGAAAATTTGTATTATTTTAATTATTTTTATGTACAGAAAACTCAACAGTGTACATTTAACCCAGTTTAGTGGAAAGTTCTTTAGCCTTTGCCTTTTCAAGCTTGGTGATGCGAGCCACAAACTTGGGACCCAGGACATTGCCTCCCTAGTGATGGCGGATCTCATCGTATCTGTCGTTGTAATTGGTCCTGATAGCTTCCACCAGCTTAGCCAAAGTGCCTTTGTCTTCCGAGTTAACCTGTGTAAAGTTGACAGTGGTGCAGGTCTTCCTGTGGACTAGATGTCCCAGTCTTGCCTTCCCCTTGATAATGCAGTAAGGGACCCCCATTTTATGACACAAGGCAAGCAGGAAGACAACCAGCTTGATGGGATCCGCTTCATGTGCAGTCACCACCAGCTGAACCTCCTTGTTCTCCTCCAAGGTCTGATGGTGTTAACTCCTGCTCGAAGGACAAGTGGTCTTTTAGTGGGGACGTCCCCTTTGCCAGCAGCTTTCTTCTCAGCCCGGGCAAACAGCCTCTACTTCTTCTCTTGGGAAGCTAATATTTTTTAGTACCTTCTGTAGACCAAGCAAAAGTTGCCAACGCTGGACACTTGTATATGGAGTACCTCATTTAATTCTTACAGCTGTTATTGGTATTACCTCCTTAAGAATGTGGAAACTAGCCAGGCGAGGTGGCTTATGCCTGTAATCCCCACATTTTGGGAGGCCAAGGTGGTGGATTGCTTGAGCTCAGGATTTTGAGACCAGCCTGGGCAAGGTGACAAAACCCATCTCTACCAAAAAAACACCACAAAAAACAGAAAACAAAAAATTAGTCAGGCAGGGTGATACACACATATAGTCCCAGCTACTGGGGAGGCTGAGATGGGAGGACATCTTGAGCCCAGGAGGCGGAGGTTGCAGTGAGCCGAGATTGTGCCACTGCACTCCAACCTGGGCAACACAGCAAGACCCCATCTCAAAAAAAAAAAAAGAATAAGGAAACTAAGACCCAGAAAATGTTAAGTAACTTGTCTCATAGCTAGTAAATGGCAAAGTAACAGGATTAGACATGTCTCATTCCAAATTCCTTGTTCTTTCCCCTGTAACACACTGTTCTTTATATTTTAACCTGCTGATCTGTTTATCAGTAGAACAGTGTGTTCTTTCCCTCATAACACACTGTTCTTTATATTTTAACCTACTGATCTATTTATCTGTTTTCTTGAAATACCATGGTAGACTCTTTGAGACATGCTTTTCTGATTCTCTTGGATCTCCATTGCTTTAATCACTAACTCATAAATAGCTAGCTTGCTCTAGTTTCTCTCCGCCTCATCTAAACTTCTCAAAAGACTGGTATGCAATTCTTTTCTTGCTACCCATTCGCTCCCTAACCCCTAAGCCCACTGAAGTCTGGCTTAGTTTCCATCACTGCATTGAAAATGCTCTCCCTCAGGACATCAGTAACTTCCTAATTGCCAATTTTGATGAACATATTTTAGTCTTTATCACTTTTTCTGCATTTAATACTTTATGTATTCCTTTCTTCTTGAAATTGTCTGTGTCTTTGAATTCTGTGACTTCACATTCTTACCTTTCTCATTATGCTCTCTAACCATTCCTTGTTCTCTCTTGTTTTTGAACTTCCCTTCCTTCTCTTACTCCTTAAATGTTGGTGTTCTCAGATGTTCTATGTCTACATCTTTACCTTAGACAGGTACTTCAAACTAAATACTGTATGTCCAAAAC